>NC_137827.1:56951673-56954173 GCF_963921795.1 Nannobrachium achirus | reverse complement strand
GAGAATTTCTGCTTTGCTGAACCTGATGTAGCGGACGTATGCTGCCGAAGACCACCGCAGAAGTAGCCGCTCCGATGCGCAGGGAGTGTGGAGTGTAGAGGGCCGGCGCCAGGCCTTCACTTTGGCACAGCACCCTCAGCTTTGCTGCGAACCAGGCTCGAGTCATGGGCTGCCCATCGGTGGTGCGAAACAATGGGTCGTTGGGAGCTGACATCGGACGGATGGCCAGGTATCTCAGCATGGAAGTGAAAGGACAAAAAGGCGAGTTAGTTTTAGCAACCACAACCGGCGTGCCTTCGCTAAATTTGTCAGTTTTAGATTTTTTCAATAATACAGAGTAATGCGTTTCTTCCAACATTAAATCAGACAAACAAAGTCCCTGAGAGGGATCGAAAGCCAGGGTGCTCGCCGTGTATTCCCCACAACGTAAAAAGCATAGAAGGCAAATAAGAGGACAGCTTCTAACAAGACATTATGGTACCATGAGAATAGGCCTCCCCTTAACTTCCCCACCAGACTGTGCAGCACCGCTATCGTGATAGGTAAGCGGCGGTCATTGCCTTGAGTCTGTTCTTTCTTGAGGCTGTTGAGCAGCTGGTGAATGGCTGGATTGCTTAGAATGCTTGGTACCGTTGGGTCACGGCAACGGAGGTGGAATTGAATGCCCGAAATGAGAGCTTTAATGGACCCGGCCTGTAATTTTCTAGATTCAAAAGCATGAACTACAAACGCGCACACCATTGGAATATTAAGGGGAAGCAGGGGACATGCAAAACGCTCACAAAAATTACAGAAGAACCACCATGCTGAGTCGTAAGATTTAATAGTAATTGGGGCGAGGCCCTTTCGCATATACATCTCTGCGGCCTCCCATAGGGAAACCAGGGGCCTTTCTGGAACTAATCCAGCGTCAACCCAGCGAACGGTGGAACTGCCAGGCCGCTGGCTGCGGCCTCCGGGCATAGAAAGCGAAACTCCTGAAATTTAAAGCGGGACAAAGCATCAGCTATACAGTTTTGTTTACCCGGAATGAACTCTGCCCGCATAATAAAATTATTCTGCAGGCCTAGCCAAGTAAGGCGTCTTACAAATTTGTTAATGATACTGATCGAGGAGCGCCCTTTGTTAATCAGTTTCACTGCTTCGTTGTCGCATCTGACGGAGATTTTTCTCCGGGCCCATTTGTCTCCCCATAGGGAAGCGGCTACAACAATAGGATACAGTTCAAATAGTGTGATAGATTTACAGTCTTGGGGTAAAACCTGCATTTCTTTTGGCCATGAACTGGCAAACCATTCCTCTTTGAAAAAACCCCCGAACCCGACTGAGGGGGCCGCGTCCGTAAAGAACTGCATGGCCTCGGCGGACTCCTCTTCTTCATTATAAAAGAAGGAGATGCCGTTCCATTGCGCTAGAAATAATGACCAGAACCTGAGATCGGAGCGGCTTCCCTCATCTAACTCAATATTATCCGAGAGGTTCTTTTTGACTTTGACAAGTCGATTAGCCTAGACACGAACGAGCGCCCTTGGGGAATTATGCGCATCGCAAAATTGAGGTGTCCAAGCAAGGACAACAGCGCCCTTTTGGAAACAGCTGGCGCCTCCACTGCATTTGATCTCTCTGATTCTTAATAGTTTCTCTAGAGGTAAAGCCGCCTGCATTCGAACGCTATCGAGCATAATGCCTAAGAATTCGATCCTGGTTAGAGGACCGACTGTTTTCTCTTCGGAGAGCGGCACTCCTAGAGCGCCGAACACTTTGCGCACAGTATTAATACCTCTATTTGGCGGAGAATCAGCGAAATCGATAGTCAGAAAATCGTCTAGCAAGTGGAGAACGAAAGGGAGTTTGTACGTGTTATACAGAATCCAGCACAGCGCCTCCGACAGCGTGTCGAAAATGCGAGGGCTGCTGCGACAGCCGAACGTTAGCTTAACCGCGAAAAACTATTTGGAACACCATTTAATGCCGAAAAGGTGCCATTGCGAAGGGTGTAAAGGCATGACTTTAAATGCGTCCACTATGTCCGCTTTAGCCAGCCAGGCTCCTGGCCCTGCGGTTTTAATCATCTGAGCGGCATGATCTACGGAAGCGTAATACAGGGAAAACGGTGGCAGCGGTATTAAGCTATTAATGCTGGGTATGGTGCTTCTATGCGGGGCGGAAAGGTCGAAAATAAGGCGTTTTTTCCCTGAGTATTTCCGAGTGGCTAGCCCTATGGGGCTAACTCTGAACAGGCTAAATGGCGCTTTGACGAACGGACCTATTAAATGCCCCTTTTTAATTTCTTTCGCCAGGAGCGAATCCACTATGGATGGCTCCGCGAGGGCTGACTTGAGGTTTTTACACACATAGGTTGCTTTTGGCAGCCAGCATAGCCCCGCTAAAAACCCCTGCATCAGTCCCGTGATCAGATATTTAACCCAACATTTGTTCGGATGATCTTTCAGGGCAGCAGAAAGAGCCGGCACGTCCACTGGAGTTGAGGGATGCATCG
>NC_137827.1:56934173-56946673 GCF_963921795.1 Nannobrachium achirus | reverse complement strand
GTACATTGTGATCCACTTAAAGCTATACATGTAGGCCTACTATGTAACAGACAGTGGTTCACAAACTTTTCAGGACGAGACCCAAAAGAGAAATTATACGTTTAAGGCCTTTGCACACAGTGTGCATTTTCCGCACTGAAAAAAAGTGGACAATAAATGAACACATGCAGCTATATTTTCGTTTTTCGTCCATGCCTTGCCATTTTTTTACTATTTTGAAAAACATTTTAAAATACTTCATGTAGCCGATCTACATCGACACCGTGTGAGCTTCTAAATCAGCTATGTGAAATAAAAAAATACAAAAATGTTTTTCAAAATAGTAAACAATTGCAAACATTTTTAGGGATAAGGGGTAAGGCATGGACGAAAATAGAGCCCATGTGTTTCTATGACCTCATGCACACCGGGTCAAAATTTGTCCACATTCTGACAATATTGGCAGTTTTTCTGATGATATCTTCTGCATAGTACTATCTATCTGTCTGTCATTCAATGTTAAATGTAAAAAAAAAGGATCTTGATGTAAATAATTCCTGATAGCTGGAGAGGAACTGGTCAGAAATCATCAATTTCGTGCACTTGGTGAAACGTTTTTGATTTTTGGAATGGTGTTAGGTATGGGTATAAGGTTTTTAAAAACCATCGCAAACAAGTTGGGCACGCCCCCTAGTGGTCTGTTTTCAATTAATCAAATATTAGATACATCAGTATATGGTTCAAACCCCAAATAATTGATGAAAGAGATTTTTCAATGGATTATGTTACTATTGGGTATGATAAACAACATACTAAAGATTCAGGAAAAAATAACTACCGGAAAGGCACCATTTTCAAGATGGCGTCCATGATGGCTGCCGGGAGCTGAAAATGCCTAACTGGGTTTTAATGTGTCAAAATTCATAATAAATCTGCACTTGGTGAAGAGTTTTTGATTTTTGGTATGGTGTTAGGTATGGGTATAAGGTTTTCAAAAACCATCGCAAACAAGTTGGGCTCGCCCCCTAGTGGTCTGTTTGCAATGAATTCAATAGTAGATCTGTCAGTAAATGGTTGAAACCCCAAATAATTGATAAAAGAGATTTTTCAGTGGATTCTGTTACTGTCGGGTATGATAAACAACATACTAAAAGTTTAGGAAAAAATAACTAACGGAAAGGCATCATTTTCAAGATGGCGTCCACGATGGCTGCCGGGAGCTAAACATGCCTATTTAATGTGTAAAAATTCATATAAAATATGCACTTGGTAACTAGCTTTTACATTTTGACATGGTGTTAGGTATGGGTATAAGGTTTTCAAAAACTATCGCAAACAAGTTGGGCTCACCCCCTAGTGGTCTACAATATACTGACCTATCTAATATCTGATTCATCGCAAACAGACCACTAGGGGGCGAGCCCAACTTGTTTGCGATGGTTTTTGAAAACCTTATCCCCATACCTAACGCGAGTGTTCCTACCATAGGAGACGCGTGTGCATAAATGAGAAAGCGCGGCCTGTGATTGGCTGGAGCGGAGTTCAGGAGCGCTCGGCTGTGGTCACTTGGACTGCGCGGGCGGGTGTGAATGCGTTTATCGTGGGCTTGCCCAGGCCTTACGGCCTGGGCATAAATATAACGATTGCATTCACCACGGCTTCGTAACTCGCGCGGCGCTCCGCCGGCCGCGCGGCCCTGGCCCGCTCTTCGCGGCCACTCGCGCCTGCGGCGCTCGGGGGGCGAAGAGCAAGGTCCGCTGGCCTTCGCGCCGCTTGCAATGTCGTGGACAATAAAACGAGCGCTCCTTCAAACGGCGTCTCCTACGGTAGGAATCATCGCATACCTAACACCATGCCAAAATTCAAAAACTCTTCACCAAGTGCATATTTTGTATGAATTTTTACACATTAAAACCCAGTTTATAGGCATTTTAAGCTCCTGGCAGCCATCATGGACGCCATCTTGAAAATGGTGCCTTTCCGGTAGTTATTTTTTCCTAAACATTTGGTATGTTGTTTATCATACCCAATAGTAACAGAATCCATTGAAAAATCTCTTTCATCAATTATTTGGGGTTTGAACCATATACTCACAAATCTACTATTGAATTCATTGCAAACAGACCACTAGGGGGGGGGCAAGCTCAACTTGTTTGCGATGGTTTTTGAAAACCTTAAAACCATACATAACACCATACCAAAAATCAAAAACTCTTCATCAAGTGCAGATGTATTATGAATTTTTACACATTAAAACCCAGTTTATAGGCATTTTCAGCTCCCAGCAGCCATCGTGGACGCCATCTTGAAAATGGTGCCTTTCCGATAGTTATTTTTTCCAGAATATTTAGTATGTTGTTTATCATACCCAATAGTAACATAATCCATTGAAAAATCTCTTTCATCAATTATTTGGGGTTTGAACCATATACTGATGTATCTAATATTTGATTCATTGCAAACAGACCACTAGGGGGCGAGCCCAACTTGTTTGCGATGGTTTTTGAAAACCTTATACCCATACCTAACACCATACCAAAAATCAAAAACTTTTCACCAAGTGCACGAACTTTACCAGTTCCTCTCCAGCTATGAGTTTATCCTTTTAGTTGACCTTGTACCAGTGAACTGTACTGTCATGAAACTATAACTTTTCCTATGCAAACTTCGAATAAATACTTCAATCAGCAACTTTAACTTGTTTGGTGGAGTAATACATTTGACCAGGATGTATCAATCTATACCAGTGGTTTTCAACTAGTGTTCCGGGGACCACCAGTGGTCCTTGAGGGGGTTCCAGTTAGTAACCAAATGCACCCTTATAGATCTTTAACCCCTACTGGTCCATTAGGTTTCATTTTACACTCTCAAGAGCTAAATTATTGTTAAACATCTGCATTACTTCATTAGACAATGTAGATTGTTTTTTATTTTGATGTTATGTTACATTTTGCCTGATGTCTCTGGTACCAACGTCAATACAGCATGGAATTGTGCACAAAATCCTATCCAACGATAACAAAATATTCTACGTTTTGGGTCTGAGATCAAATGCTGGTCCGTGGCTCCATTCAAATAACGGACCTTGACATTAAAAATCAAACCTCGGTTCGAAGTGGAGCGGTGAATTTGAGCAGCTATACCCTATGTGAGTGAGTGAGTGAGTGTAAACTGTGCCTGTGAGTGAGTGGTGAGTGTGCCTGGCCTGCACAAAACAGCGCCCCTCCTTTAACTAGTGTGTTGTGTGTGGCCACTCAAGGTATTGCCAGTCTACGGACGGACACGGCCAGCCAGCCAGCCAGCCAGCCACCCACCCAGCCAGCCACCCACATACCCACGGACATACCTGTCTATTGGGAGCGCTTTCACCGCTCCAAAAATGTTGAAAACCACCGATCTATAATACTTAAACTGGAGTGCAGCGGTGTCCAGTACCTTGTCCACCACTGTATCCTGGCGAGCTGCAGTCTGCGCCCCGGGAGGAGGCTGTGGATCTGTGCTGCTGCTGGTGCGTTGGTGCTGCTGGTCCCGCTGCATCCTGGCTCTGTCGCTGACCGGCGTCTGCCCGCCTGCTGGAAGAGCAACGGCAGTACAGGAGGACACTGCTTAGGCCTTTTTGTGAAAATATCAAAAATAGCAGACCTCCAAGCTCATAACATGTCACAGCGCGACACGTTGTGAGCTTGGACGTCGGCTATTTTCGGTACACTGAACTATGCATAATCAAGTGAATACTGGAGATGTGGCGTACAGCATGGATTTATACACAGAGTGGGCAATTCTTTCAACGTAAGATGCTGCATTCATGTTCAGGAGAGTTTGGACAGGGCAATTCTCTTGAATGCTGCCTTCAGGGAGGCATTTGTGTTTCTTTCACCATAGTAAAAACTGCATTCATTATAACACAGAGACTTAAAAACTGTGTGTTGGGAGAAATCGATTGGCATAGTGACCAAGTTTGGGGAGAAAAGGGGGGGGGGGGGGGGGGTAAATAGAAAAAACTGGGGCTGGGACTTTAACTTATTAATTGCGATTAATTAATTACAGAACATTTACGCGATTAAAAAAATTAACACATTTTAATCGCACTTAGTTTTTGCACCACAGAACCTTCAGTTTCGGGCATACCGATCATAGCGATGCACCAACCAAGAAGAGACAACAAACGCAAAGGGAGAAGTAGCCGATCAGAGCGCTTTGCTTGGCCCAGTGGATGAGAAATTAGATTTAAAAAACTCACTTGTTGATTCACTCATACAACAAAATGTGTTTTACTTGAAAAAAAAATGCTTTTCGGGTCAATTATTAATATGCGATTAAATGCGATTAATTGCATTTAATCAACAATGGCTTCTAAATAGTAGTATTTTAAGACTACATACCTTTCAGCGTTGTTGACCTCTGTTTGACCTTTTCTGTGCATCCGACATCCTGTGTGGGCGGGGTCACTGATGCCGGGCCCTTCCTCAATACCCGATTGGTTAACAGCCCAGCCCTGCCCTTCGACCCGGAGTCATCGTCTGCCAGGATTGGCCGAGCCTCTTCCGTGGGAGCCAGGATGGCCTCGGCGCTGTGCCGCTTCACGCTGTTATCCGATTGGACGGTTTTCGTGTGGTGTTTGAGCGACTGGGCGGTGGGCCGGAGCTTCACGCCGAAAGCGTTCCTACTCTGCGCCTTCTCTTCTTCGTCTTCTCCTTTATTTCCTCCTTCTCTCCCTTCCTCCACCACTCCTTTCTGTCTGTCTGCTTTAACATCTAGCCTAGGTCGTCTGAGGCCCTTTGAACCTTCTAGTGCTCTGTCAGAAGACACAGGTGGTTTCAGTGTAACTTCAGGAGGACATTCGGGACCTTCTAGTGCTCTGTCAGACGGTGAGTGTGGTTTGGAAAGACCTTCGGCAGCAGGAAGACACTTTGAACCTTCTTGACATCTGTCAGAAGATACAGGTGGTTTGACAGGACCCTCTTTAGCAGGAGGGCACTTTGGACCTTCTAGATGTCTATCAGAAGATGCGAGTGGTTTGGATGTAGACTCAGGAGGACATTTTGAACCTTCTAGTCCTCTGTCAGCAGACACGGGTGGTTTCAATGTACCTTCATTAGCAGGTGGACACTTGGAACCTTCTAGACGTCTGTCAGAAGATGCATGTGGTTTGAATGGACCTTCAGGAGCAGGGGGGAACTTTGTAGTCGGCTGTACGGGATCCTGAGAAGCAGCTTTCACAGGAACTTGAACTGTATTTCCGAGAAGCTTTGTTCTACTCTGTGTCGTACTGGATGTAGAGGGCTTCGTAGTATCCTGTATCGTCCTAGATGTAGAAGACTTGGTAATTCTCTGTGTAGTAGTAGAAGTAGAATGCTTTGTAGTTCTCTGTGTAGTACTAGATGGAGAGGTCTTTGACGTACGCTGTGCAGAATGTGAAGAAGTAGTTTTACTCTCCAATGGTTTAGAAGGTTGGTACCTGGTTGTACCTCCATGGACATCTGGCTGATCTGAATCCTGGACAGTACAAGCAACAGTAGATACTACAGCTTTACAACCAACTGTAGAATGAACTGCATAATCAACAGTAGATCTAACTGTGGAACCAATAGTATCACCAGCAGTAGAACCAACTGTAGGTTCAACTTTAGAGTCAACCGTAGAAACAGATTCAACTGTGGTATCAACAGTAGAACCAACAGTAGATCCAGCTTTAGAACCAACTGTAGAATCAACAGAAGATCTAACTGTAGAACCAAGATTAGCACCAGCACCAGCAGTAGATCCAGCTGTAGAACTAGCAGTAGATCCAACAGTAGAACCAATAGCAGAACCAATAGCAGGTCCAGCTGTAGATCCAGCAGTAAATCCAACTGTAGACTCAATGGTAGAATTGTCATTGGTAAGGACCAGCGAGGTGTGAGTGGTACGGGCGAAGGGGTGAGCGACAGACAAAAGGAGAGGCGCAGCGTTGGAAGGAAGGGTGGAGTTGGGAGAGGTGTTTGGTTGTGGGAGAACGGAGGGTTGCACTAACTCTATCTCACCAGAAGAGGGAGACAAAGACAACAGCTTCAACGTGGTCTCCACTGTAGATGAAAAAGGAAAGTGTTTAATAGTTTTACCTTCAAAAAGTTTATTTAAAAGTATACCGTCTGCCTTGAACACACCCACACACGCACGCACGCATTGCACGCATACACGCACGCACGCACGCACGCACGCACGCACACACACACACACACACACACACACACACACACACACACACACACACACTAATATTAAATTGGTATTAAAGTTGCAATCTGAAACTTATTTTAATTACCAAAAACTGTATTTTTTAATACTAGTAGTTGAAGTTCTTATTATGATAATGGTGTTTAGGGTGTGTCTCACCTGTGTCATTGAGAACAGGGTGTTTGTGAACGGGACATGCTATGTCTCTGTCTCTCAGCTTGTCTCTGTCTTTCACCTCTGTCCCCTCCTCCCCCTCTCTCTCGGACACGTCCATCTCCACATCACTCAGGAAATCTGACGGAGGTCGGCTGGTCACCTGGGAACCAGAATAGTAGGCTATACTTGTTGAGAGCTGAAAATTGTTTTAATGTGATGATTCAAATACTGTTCCATGTCAAACATAATGGAAAAAAGATATTTGTTTGTACAAATGTAACTTGAATGAATTTTCTAAAATCATTTTAACACCCACATATCTTGTATGGTGGGTTCCCTGGCACAAACATAATCGGTCCTGTGGCCACAAAAGGTTTCAGAACCAGATTTAGGTGTGTCAATGAGCAAGCATTAACAGCAGTATTGTCAATGCTTGCACATTGACACACCTAAATCTAACACACTTGTATTAGCTGCCTGCAAAGCTTACATCATGGTATACTTTGCCTGGCTCCAGCCCATAGACCCGCCCACTCTCTGAGCGGACTGGTTCTCTTGGTCTGGTGTTGTCATATGACGCACCTCTTTCTATGGTATCTTGGCGCACCAGCCAATGAAATCAATGCAAGACGGAGGAGGGGGTGGGTCTAACTTTTGAAAATCAACAGAAACAGTGGAGGGGGGAGCTCAGCCAAAGCTCTTAATTGCTCCCTTTGAACTTCAAAGGGGGGTTGTACACACCTCGTTAGCATCAAAGACAACAACCTGTTTTATGCCTGTCATAGAGGGGACGGGGAGGGGGGAATGTTTTTGTGTACACACAAGTCAAACACAACCCCTCCCACCAGATCTCTTGTGATTGGGATTTTCAAATCCCCTCCCCTTTGAAATCTCTTGTCAATGGGACAATGTCAGACTCAAGCTCAGCGCAGAGTCTGAAATCAGGTATGGTATACTATGGGGTTGGCCTGTCATGTTTTTACAATGTATTCACACTCCCAAGTCTTAAAACGTAAAACCAATCGTTGAACATTGAGTCAGGTGAAATGGACTTTGCAACATTCGTCTCAAGTCCACTTTAGACGGCGTGCCTCTGTTGTTATAATATAACAGTTATTTAACGGCGTCATCACCCCTTTAGGTCTTGGGTTTCAGAACGGACCTTTCGCATTCCTGGACCTTTTGCATTCCTGGAGTGTGGAAGTGATGGAGACAAAAACACCTTTCGTTTTCCACTTTACCGATGCGCTTCCCAATTCCACAGCCAGCTAGAAATGATGGGTGCTTTCTACATTTAAGGTCACATGAATGATACCACATCAGTACATTTCACTAGATACAGGAGAGTGGCCATACTTAGCCACTGGGTTATCTTACCCCGTTCTCCCCTAAACGTGTTGTCCTGGTCTCATGGTTCTTGGTGCTGGTTCTGTGGTTCTTGGTGCAGGCTCTCTGGTTCTTGGGTTTGACAGACAGGCGGTGTTTGGCAGCGGAGGAGTCCAGACTGGGGAGGTACTGGACAGGCTGGTTTAGATCCACTGCTGTGGGGAGACACGTTACGTTAGAGCAGTGGTTCTCAACCTGTGGGTCGGGACCCCTGGGGAGGTCCCCAAATTATTTTGTGGAGTCCCCAGATGATTAGCTTAATGTGCAGCAACATTGTTTTCTCACTCAACAGTAAACAAACCAACATAAAGTGTAAGTGAGGGTATCTGCACATTTCTAAAGTGACAATTTAAGGACTTCTCCAAAATCTCCAAAATATTACACATTGGCCAAGTTGTCTTTAGAGGCAGACATTGTGAAAATAGCTGATGTACATGCTCACAACGTTGCGAGCATGTAGATCTGACAATAGAACTCACAATAGAACCGTGATATACAAAATGTAATGCCTCAACTCTTAGTGCTCGTCAGGATGGGGAGGTCCCCAGTTAAAATACTATTATTTTGGGGGTTGCGGGCTGAAAAGGTTGCAAACCACTGCGTTAGAGTGCTGTCCTTACATGCACACCTTACATGCGGCACGTTGTTACCTGTTTCTGTGCGGTGAGGGGTGAAGAAAGGGGAGGAAGGGGAGAGAGGGCGAGAGGAGGGGCCTGACGACCACTGTGGGAGAGAGGAAGGAAAATAACTCTAGTCAAAAAATAATTTGGTGTCCGGAACCCCTGTTCACACCCTTGTATATTACACCATACAATCACTCTTCATTTCGTGGACAAGTGGAGTCGTCCACTGCTAAGACACTTCTTCAATGGCTGCACTTTCACACCACACGCACGCATGCACACACACACACACACACACACACACACACACACACACACACACACACACACACACACACACAAACAGTAGTATGCAGGCATGCATGCATGCTCGTAAGCACACACACATGCAGGCATTCGTGCACACACACCTACACTCATGCAGGCATGCACTCTCACATGCACACGCAACACACACACACACACACACACACACACACACACACACACACACACACACACACACACACATGCACGCACCTGGTCCCACACACACACATGTATGCACGCACCTGGTCCTCTTCTTCACTGAGGCTCAGAGGACTCTGGTTTCTTGGACAGTCTGGGAACTACAATGAAAGAGAAAGAGAAAGCGACATGTATAACTAATTACAGTCATATATATTATTGTAATTTATGAGTTGCGGCTATCAAAAGCCCCACCTTATAAGGTGTTTCTTCTGCCACGTCCTGATCAGACAGGTGTGGCGGGCTTTGGGGCAAACCATCGTCCTCAGAGGTGGCACCGGACTCTTCCATTCTCTTGGCGGCGGGGATCAGCAGGGGGGGCGGGCCCAGACGCATGTTCTGCTGCTGCAGCTTCAGCTGGCCAATCGAAACGGAGCGCAGTTAGAGATGGACAGGGGTGTGCGCCAATGATTGACAGGTTATACTTTTGTTTGGAGTCACGCGCACGCACGCACACACTGACCTGCAGTGCACGTATTTTCCCTCCATGTATGCTCTCCTGGGATTGAACGCGGGTTGACTGCATGGAGCTCTGTGATTGGTCCGTTTGGAAGATGCTGTCATGTGACAGCGCCCTGGAACCCAAAGTCCCTGAACCCCTGTTGGAGCAACACGATTGGCTGAAAGGAACTAGGATAGCATAGCATAATAAGAGTATAGAGCACCGGTTCCCACATGTTTTTGCTGAAGACCCAAAAGAAAAAATGGGACCCAAAGTGGACCCAAAGATGGTGTATATATTTCACTAGCCTACTTCTTGTTTTCTAATTGATGGAGTTTCTTTTTCCTTAATTGTTTCTCTTTTTGCTTAAAATAAAAAAAAAATAAAAAAAATAAGGGACATTTAGTCGTGACCCACAAGTATACAGTATATATACAATTTTTTCCAGTAATGTACACCTTGGAGTCATATGAAACAAATTCGCCAAGTTTGAGACCGAACGGTCAGACACTGTCCCAGTTATGCTAGGCCCTTAGTATAGATAGATGTGAAAAAATTATAAATAAACTAAAAAGATGCAATTGGAAATTGTAAGTTGCCGTGACTGAGTCACACTTGCAAACGAATTCCGTCTTACCATTTGAATTTTCCCCATTCAAGTCAATGGGGAAAATGTATTCACTAATAAATGAATAGCCATACAGTATTATGGAGATCTCATCAGAGATTGATGTCATCAATATTAAGTCCATAACTTGGAATGCTCATATATGGACTGTGTCAGTCTCATGTGGTCTATGATGTCAGACATCTATGATGTCACTCATCTCCATATTTGGGAAACATTCATTTTTCAATTAAATTCAAAGGACAGGGGTGAAAACATATTATATACGTGTAAATGAAACCATGGTTGGTTACCATGGTTACCGTCTCACTCACAGCTGCTCCTCTTCCGAGTCGTACACTGGACACGCCCCCTGCCCCGCCCTCATGACATCACAGGTGACATCACTGGTGGACTGGCTCTGTTTGATGGCTCCAGGCTCCGCCTCCTTCCTCCTCAGCCGTCCAAACAGACGGCTCCGCAGCTGCTTGAAACGCCACTTCCTCTTCCCTGTTGCCACGACACCCAGGGACGTGCAGAGAATGTTAGAGAGGCAGGGGCTGACATTTCTAAAAGGGCCTTTTGGTGAAAATATCGAAAATAGCAGACCTGTTGTGAGCTTGGAGGTCGGCTATTTGCGGTACTTGATACCACACCGAACACACTTTTGAATGCTGCCCCTGCCTTCAGGTATGGCATGGAAAGATGGAATTTGAATTTATCTCACCATAGTAAAAACTGCATTCATGGTCTGGAGAGATAAAAGGGCAGGGGCTCACGCCCCCTTTGATGTCTATGTGTGCATGTGCCTGACAACAACGCCATGGGCACAAATTTAAGTGACAATGCTTACTTATTTAAAAAGGACAAAATATCTGTTTTTAAGCGGTGCTAAGCGCTCCTATGCCTGTCTTTTGTGTGTGTATGAGTGTCCGAATGAGCTCGGAACTCCATGTATGGAGATAACTAACGTCACGGACAGCACGGACCATTTAAGGAGATATGCAATGTGTCATGTTTGATACCAAGATAACATAGAAAGTGCTATCTACTGTAACTTACATATATGGTCATTGAGGGTAGGAAAGTGCTACGGTAAGTGCTATGGGCCACGGTGGAGTCTGAAGAGGTGAGTCTTCAGACCACAGAGGAAGCTAGCGAGAAAGCCTGCTGTTCTAAGTATTCCAAGACCTGATTTTAAAAAAAACTCTTCTAAAACTTATGTTGGCATATCAGTGGTATATCAGTGGTATATCAGTGATGCACTGGTGCTCATTGTGTTTACTGTCCACTCCGGTATTATACTGTACATTATGATAAAAAGATCTGAGGTCTGAGATATTAGAACCAGAATGGACCCGGATCCCAGTGATTATGGTAAGACACGGATCCGGACCCATACGGTCCTGTTTTATTTTTTTACGGAATCGGGGGAACTGTGAAGAGCTCTATAGGTCCAGGTTTAAGTAGTAATACGGAATAAGAAGTAAAGAGTTACTTATTACACTTACTGAGAAAACCTGCCCAACATTTTAGCACATGAGCCCACTTTCATCACCAGTCTATGAGAACATACTGTACCGTACCGCCTGTGCAGTGAAGTGCATGTGCGTGTGTGTGTGTGTGTGTGTGTGTGACGTGCACAACGTGCTTGTGTGAGTGTGCATGTGTGAGGGTGCAAAATGCTGCCTCATAAAAGTTGGTGACTTTATAGCCTGGATTGTCAGCTAAGTGAACCTGTCCTTATATTTATATCACTTTATCCAAACACAGCTCAAGTTACAGGAGGGTTTTATACATTTATGTGGAGATTTCATCATTCTAATCAATGATGGAAAAACAAATCTCCAAACTTGGAGTTATAGGTGGTTTGACAGACAGTTTGCGTGCGTGTGTGAGCGTGCATGCATGCGTGAGTGTGCATAGTGAACGTGCAAGTGAAACGTGCATGTGCAGTACCGTGATATTTGCGTGTGTGTGTGTGTGTGTGTGTGTGTGTGTGTGTGTGTGTGTGTGTGTGTGTGCGCGCGCGTGTATGAGCGTGCACATACCTGGCCCCTCCTCTCCCCCGCACTGTGTTTCCCCTGAGCTGGTCTCCATGGTGACAGGCTGTGATTGGCGTGACATTAAATAGACACATGCAGTTTTAGACACAGTTAGACACAGTTAGAGCACACACTCTGGTTGCCATGGAGATGACACTGTTAATTTTTGTCCATGTTCATTAATGAACACACCAGTCTTTACCTTAGTTTGTTCGTTCGTTCGTTCGTTCGTTCGTTCGTTCGTTCGTTCGTATACCTCTACTTAAAGGTGGACTGCAACGGAAGTTCTCCACTTGCTATAATACTCAAACACAGGATTCTTCTTTCTCGCTTTTTTTGGCCATCTACTGTTAAGTATGGCCATATTATCACTACAGATATGCTCTAAAAGTGTGAAAAACGTATTTTCGATTTCACTAGGTCTTTAAAAAATAAGAAAGAAATGCTGTTGTGACTAATTCTTATATTACTAATTCTACTACCAAGCGTGCACGCACACACACGCACACGCGCACGCGCACGCACACACACACACACAC
>NC_137827.1:56919173-56929173 GCF_963921795.1 Nannobrachium achirus | reverse complement strand
TCGGGACAGAAAGGCGGGCCAAAACGCCTTGGTGACTGAAGGCGGTGCCTTAGGAAGGCAGATGATTTATTACTGGGTGATGGATGGCTGTTTAACGTGACAGGGATGGGGATAGTGGGAGACGGACCAGGTGGCGTAATGAATGATGGAATTAACCGGCGTGGGTTAACGGAGGGAATGAAGGTGGTGTAATGAATGATGGAATTAACCGGCGTGGGTTAACGGAGGGAATGAAGGTTGGAAATGGAGGCAGTTAGCGGGGACGGACGTTAGGTGGAATGAATGTAGCTAGGGAGATTAAAGGGAGAATGAGTGCTGGGCATGGAATGGCGAGAGAGGGAAGGAGGGGTGGCGGGTATGGATGGGGATGGCGTGGGCCTCTGTGGCGGGGGCGACGTGGTATGGAGGGACGTGATATGGAGGGAGGGCGGGTGAACCTGATTGACATGAGTGAAGGTATGGAGCGGGGTGTGGGAGGCCGGTACTGAGCGGAGCGGAGAGGGCGGGGGGGTGGAGTGCTCGGGGCACGAGCCCTGGGTGGTCTGGCTCTGGGGCTCTGGTTCGCACGTTGGTGGGCCCGAACAGAGTCCCCCCTTTGGAATTGGTATCTGTAGAAAGGATGCAGAGGAATGGTTAGTTACTGTAGATGAGGAGGAGAATGGGGTGGAGGCGGGATGCGAGAAACTGAGCATGGATGCTGAGGGGCACAGCCGGGTTTAAATACAGCGCTTGATTGGCTTGATGGGAGGAGATAAGGGAGGAGTTGTTATCAGTGAGATCTGAAGCAGGTGAGATATAGGGAGGGGTAAGGTAGGTTAGATTGGAGGCGATTATAGAAGAGAGGAGATAGTTCTCCGGCGTGGTCTGTTCTCCTGAACTTTTGTTGTTCCAACAGCATTTAATGGTTTTATTTTATTTTGTGGTGAATTAAAACAACTATAAAAAGTCTAAAGTGCAAATCTGTATTTAACAAATACAACAAATGAAATCAAAGCTCCAGTGCAAACATTAAACAATATGAATTAAAATATTATATAAATGTAAAAGGCCTAAATAGAAACTAATATAAAATATCAAGGAAATGTACATTGTAGGCTACAATAAAAACTACTTAACTTTAGTGCAATCAAATATGAAATAAAATACAAAGAAAATATTTAGATAACATACAATAACAAATTTCCTAAAAATATGAAATGTGCAATCAAATAAATAACATTAAACTCCAGTGCAGACATTAAACAAATACGAATTAAAATATAAAATATTAGGTAAATGTAAAAGGCCTAATTATAAACAAATATAACATATTAAGACAATTTCCCATTGTTCAATACAAAAATAGCCTACTTGACTTCAGTGCAAACAAAAATGAAATAAAATATATAGACAAACGTGCAGGTAAAGAGTCTATATAAAACAACAAATGTGAATGACAATATTGTGAAGTCAACATCAGTGCAACTGCAAACAACAAACTGTAAACCCTTTAGTTCAATTTAAAATTGAGGAACGCCAGCTGACTCACTTGGGCTGGACTGAGCCGATTCATCCACTCTGATACCATCTGCCCTGTCTTACTGAAGACCCTCTCTGATGGCACTGATGTAGCCAGTAGCCACAATGCAGAGTCAAGCCTTCATGACTTTGCTCGGCCTGGGATAAACCATCTTTATTTTGCTCCACCACTTGAGAGAAGAAGGATTAGGGCTCATTAAAAATATATAATATTAAATAAATAAATAATAAATACATTATAATAATAACAACAATAATACTATTGACTATGTTATAGTAGCAGTAGATGTACAATAAGCAAATTACTATAGGAGTCAGTCTGCCTGTGTATCTACATCTACAGGACCATGCACAAGCCCAGATCCCATGGTATCGACCTAGGTCAAGCCAGATAAGCAGGAGCCTAAAGCTTGATTCACAATGTTTATGAGTTTGTTTGTGTCCAAGTGAAAATTATGCCTTCACCATCACAGTATTAGATCATGACAATACAATAATATTTAAAAATGCAAACCGTTCGGCTCTAAGGCTTTTTGTGTCATCCTCAACGGTCCTCAGGATATCACAGACCATCTGCATGTCCGCGCCCACTCCTCTGGTGATGGCATGGGCAGTTCTGCATTCAGCAAGGCAGGCTCTGGGGGGTTTTCATCCTGCCAAAGGCACGCTCTATAATGCTGCCACACCAGCTACTGGCCTCCTGTAGGGAGTGATGAGGGGGAGAGGGTGTTGGAGGCATGGGTACCCTCCATCTGCCAAGATGAAATGCCCTGGAGGCAGGGACGTGCTGGCCATTGGGAAAAGCGGGACAACTCCCGAACGGCCGGTTCATTCCCGGCCGGTCCAGGCCGGCCATTAGGAAAAAAAATAAAATAAAATGTCGGCCTTCGTTCCATTTTGGGGGCTGCGCGGCCAACGAAGTAAATCGTCACTGTCGGGCAGAAACCTTGTATCTCCAAGTTTCAAATTTATATATATTTTTTTCGCAAAGCAAAGCCCTGCTTCATCACACAAGGCTGTTGCACAAAAGTAGTGAAAACAGCAGATCTACAAGCACACAACGCCTCGCAGTGCGAGGCGTTGTGTGCTTGTAGATCGGCTGTTTTCACTAGTTTAAATTATTTTTAGATCGGCTGTTTTTTTGTGCTTGTAGATCGGCTGTTTTCACTAGTTTAAATTATTTTTAAAATGATAAAAACAAAACAAACGGTTTTGGACATACAAGGTTTCCACCCGACAACGACGGAATATAACTCATGTACAGTAATTGGCCCAGTGGCTCGTCACTCATGATCTGAAATGGCATCTTTGAGTAGCAGTAGCGCTATAGAGAGAGATCTCTCTCGCGCAATGAGGGCCTCTCCAACTCTTTTTCCCGGGCTGAATCAGGGGCCCAGCATGTCCCTGCCTGGAGGGTAGAGTGGCCGCAAGTACAGTGGGCTGTATCGGAGCACTCTGGCGTCATGCACCAACCCAGGCCAGCCCACGTAGGTGTCGATGCATCGGCCCTGATGATCACAGACTGCCTGCAGGATGATGGAGGCGAACAGTTTCCTGTTCTGGTAACACTTTTGATCAACGCCGATTGGCTGTATTATACGGACATGGCAGCCGTCAATTGCTCCAGCAGCCTTGCAAACCCACTGGTCACTGCCTCCAGGTCTTCAGGGGTATTTGGGAAGTGAGTGACCCTGTGGCGGATGGCCAACACCTCCCTTGTGACCCTGTGGGCAACGCGGTGGACAGTGGTACGAGCTATATCGAAACACCTGGTCACCACCCTGTATGATGCTCCACTTGCCAGCCAGAAAAGAAACACCAGGTTCTCAAATGTGGCTCCCCATCCATGTCGTCTGTCCGGGGCATAGAGTTATAATAATAATAGAGAGGACACAGATATCCCCGCCCGTCCACTTGCATTGAGTTGCTCACCCAGCGCATGAGGCGTTTTCACCCCTCCTATACCGGGGAGTAAAACCGTGACGTAGTGGGGCCACTGTGACGCATTTTTCGTCATAATTTGTGTTCATGGACGCGCTTCATGAACGAGCACTTCCGGTATGAACGTCAATACAAAGAAGCCTAGACGCGCGTTCATGTGAGTAGACCCAACTGCAGTACCTCAAAACGGCCAACATGTCCTTTTGGTTTCAGGGCGCCCCCAGGGTTCTGGGGGCTTGGTCCGGGGTCATGCCTATGTTCCCTCAAACCTATGTTCCCTCAGCCAATCCCTAACAATTATTGTTCATCCAAAAATATATTTCCCCTCAGCCCTATGCTCCCTCAGCCCAAAATAGACGGTGCCATGGCAATTGTTGTACTGTAGACTGGTGTGCTAACGATATGAAGTAGTGCAACTGGCCCAGTATACAATAGAAATTGTCTATATTCAGTTGCCTTCCATCTATGTCTCCCTTCAACAGATCTGGGCTTTCGAGCAAATTCATTGGGCATGTGACATTTGAAAGACAAAAGTCTTTCTGACAACAGATTTACTTTCACCGATGGCAAGCGGTAACTAAGACGGCCCTTGCTGCCTGCCCACAGCTCTAGGAGCTTCCTTGTGACTCTGAGGCAGACAAGATGCATATAACCATAACTTTTATAACTTTTATGATTTTCATATATTATGCCTACAGAACAGAATAAAAGTGTTACACAATATTATACAATGTATTGAAAACAGAAGCTTCTATAGAAGAAACGAAACATACCAGGTCAAATTTGTAGACTGGTGTTGTCTGTGATGTTTCAGGTTGTGGTACAGTTTCCACATCTTTTATTACCTGTATTTTTATTACCAGAAGAGATTTTTATTACCAGAAGAGAATCACCAGGTTCTCAAATGTGGCTCCCCATCCATGTCGTCTGTCCAGGTCGAGGCTGTCTAACAGCCTTGCAAAGGCCTCCCTGCTCAGTCGAAAATCAGGCCGTGTGTCTTCCCCATAAAAAAACCTGCGCAGGACAGGGACATGCAGATTGACCCTGCAGTGGGGGGGGGGGGGGGGGTCTTGGCTGAAAGAATTTTGAAAAAATGGTTGGCCAGGTCCGCCTGTCTATCTATCTGCTCAACCAGTTTTAATTGAGAGATAGCATTTGCATGATTTTTGCAAGATTACACCGTAAAATACTGTTAATGTATCCATGTGTAGGCTAAATGAGAGGTAGCCTAGCACCCCCAGGGGGGTCCCCGAATTATTTCGGGGGTCCCCAGATGATTAACTTTATGTGCAACATTGTTTTCTCACTCAATAGTAAATAAACCAACATAAAGTGTAAGTAAACAGTCTACATAAAAAATGTGAATGACAATAAAATATTATCAAGTCAACATCAGTGCAACTGCAAAAAAACAAACTGTAAGCCCATTACTTCCAAGTTAAAATTGAGGAACGCCAGCTGACTCTGACTGAGCCGGTTCCTCCTCTCTGATACAAGCTGCCCTGTCTTACTGAAGACCCTCTCTGATGGCACTGATGGAGCCACAATGACTTTGCACTACCTGGGATAAACCACCTTTCTTTTGCTCCACCACGTGAGAGGGTCTCTGAAAGATAAAGAAAGATTAGGCCTCATTAAAACATTAAATAATAATAAATAAATAAATAACATCAATACAATAATAATACTATTGATTATGTTATAGTAGCAGTAGTTGTACAATAAGCAAGTTAGTACAGGCATCAGTCTGCCTGTATATCTACAGGACCATGGCAAGCCCAGATCCCATGGTAAGGACCTAGGTCAAGCCAGATAAGCAGGAGCCTAAAGCTTGATTCACATGTTTGAGTCTGTGTCCAAGTGAAGATTATGCCTTCAACATCACAGTATTAGAACATGACAATAGAATAATATTTAAAAATGCAAACCGTTCGGCACTAAGGCTTTTTGTGTCATCCTTCAAAGGGCCTCAGGATATCACAGACCATCTGCACTCCTCTGGTGATGGCATGGGCAGTTCTGCATTCAGTAAGGCAGGATCTGAGGGGTTTTCATCCTGCCAAAGGCACGCTCTATAATGCTGCCACACCAGCATTGGCCTCCTGTAGGGAGTGATGGGGGGAGAGGGTGTTGGAGGCATGGGTACCCTCCATCTGCCAAGATGAAATACCCTGGAGGGTAGAGTAGCCGCAAGTACAGTGGGCTGTATCTGAGCACTCTGGCGTCATGCACTGACCCAGGCCAGCCCAGGTAGGTGTTGATGAATCGGCCCTGATGATCACAGACTGCCTGCAGGATGATGAAGGCGAACAGTTTCTGTTCAACGCCGATTGGTGGTATTATGGACATGGCAGCCGTCAATTGCTCCAGCAGCCTTGCAAACCCACTGGTCACTGCCTCCAGGTCTCCAGGGGTATTTGGGAAGTGAATGACCCTGTGGCGGATGGCCAACACCTCCCTTGTGACCCTGTGGACAACGCGATGGACAGTGGAACGAGGTATATCGAAACACCCGGTCACCACCCTTATGATGCTAAACTTGCCAGCCAGAAGAGAAACACCAAGTTTTCAAATGTGTCTCCCCATCCATATTGTCTGTCCGGGGTCATGCCTATGTTCCCTCAACCCTATGTTCCCTCAGCCAATCCCTAACAATTATTATTCATCCAAAAATAGACCCTATGTTCCCTCAGCCCTATGTTCCCTCAGCCCTATGTTCCCTCAGCCCTATGTTCCCTCAGCCCTATGTTCCCTCAGCCCTATGTTCCCTCAGCCCAAAATAGACGGTGCCATGGCAATTGTTGTACTGTAGACTGGTGTGCTACCGACAGCAGATTCCACAGGAGCCAGGTGAAGCACAATGGCATCCTCTGGGCGGCTCACCGTATCCTATGAGGTCGATGGCTGTATTTGATTGCTCCTCAGTGGCACTCTGTTGGTCAGTCGGATCGAACCTCTGGTTTATCTGTAGTCAACATGTTTTCATTTTTAATGTGTACAAAGACAAAACGTGCTAAAGATTCTAAAATGTTTTTCTTTAATACAGTTTAGGATATACTCGTATCCTTTCATCAACTTCTCCACCAAAGCTCTCGTCAGGGAAGTGAGAGAGAGAGAGAGAGAGCAGTCGGAAGCAGTCGGAAGAAGTGGACACTCCACTTATTGTCACGCCGTATTTCATAGAAAAAGAATCGGCTTAGAGCCGGTTTGTGGACCTGAAATGAACAAAAGCAGATAAGTTAAAATCAGAATTACACACATTGTTCTGTAGAAAGCCATTTCAATTTTAAATTAACAACAATCTGACACGTCGAAGCAGCAGTAGCTGAAGAGCAGATGCAAGAATGAATGGAGACGGTTTAATATGCAGTGGTGACGGATATGTCTGAGATGACTTGTTTAAGACAGTGTTCTTACAACATGTCTACAAGCCTCAGCTGTCCAACGCACCGCCGCTGTTTTGGACAGGTCTCAGTGCCAACGGTCCACTCATTCACTTCACGTCTGTCTCATAGATGTATAGGTCTGTCCCATTGTGTCGTTCTAGTAGCGATCCAGATAAATATCAAACATGTTGGAAGGTTCTTTGGGCTACCCCCGCTATCCTGTGAGCAAGTCAGGAGGCGGGAGCAGGGTTCGAGTTATGTGGGGGCCAATGGGGGCTTAGCTCCCATAGTTAAAGTCTGGGACCCCATAGTCAACAACCCCTGTGGGGTCTCTTTTTTTCTAAGTGTGTTTTTTTTTTTTTTTCTCGTGGAAGAATTTATATTATTTATGTTAACTAGATATACTAAATAAACATGTTAGACAGTAAGACTGAACAATGACATCACACCGTTTAATCCTACTATTAATTTTATTATTATAAATCAGGCGCATTTAATGTGGGGTGTGAGTCTTCCTTTACCGTCCGGGTTATAACACACTCGCTGCAATGGTTCCTACCTTTCTCCCATAGCCGAGGAGGCCCTGGATGCAGACCTACCCAGCTGCGTGGTCTCGCCATGGCCTGGGCATGGGGTAAGCTAGGAACCACTGCATCGAGTGTTTGTTCTAGCCACGGCCCGGACGGCAAAGGAAGGCGGACAGCAACAAACAACCAAACAACGCTGTCTTGTAAGCAAGAGGTAGCCTTAGTGTGCCTGTGCCCGTGACAATGTTTTTTTTAGTAAATAAATATGAACCCGACCCGCCTTGTTTTGAGAAAAGAAAAATACCCATTAGCCGACTTTATGCTGCCAGAACGGGAACTTTTGGCTGGATGGCTCAGAGCTCAGATGGAGGAATTGGGAAGGCTGAGCAATAATGGTGAGTTAATATGAACAGAAAAGACTGCCTGGAGTTGTCAACATAGCCAATGTGAAGCCCCAAAGACACCCAAATTAATATTGTGAAAGGAAAAATATGATTTAATATAGGAAAATACCCGTTTTAGCCGACTTTATACCCGAAAAATACCCGATTTAATATGATTTAATATAGGAAAATACCCGTTTTAGACGACTTTATACCCGAAAAAGCTATGAAGGGCCCCCATAGCTCTCAGAGTAGCCTATAACTCGAACACTGGGCGGGAGGACATTTTTTAGATCCAAATGGATAATGTTAGTGGGCCTGCACCCTATTCAGCAACATTATCCCTGTGGATCTCAAAAAGGTCCTCCAGTCCAGTAACCTTGTATATCCTGGCCAGGAGGTCCGTTTGGCGGCATTTTGAACAAGTGTCCAGATTTAGGACATCTCCCCTGGTGGCCCACTGCTCCATGCACACCTTGCAACCAATGAGGCTGCGGCAAGGAGGGCATATGACAGACTGAATGAAAAAAGGTAGTGCACGCACATCCGTGGCCCACATGCTAGACAAGCAGAATCATGAAGAAGGACATATAGAGTCTGCACACTGGTTCAGCTCCATAAGTTTATTGCTGGTCAACGTTTCGATCTTAATAGCCGATGGGACGAACGGTTCTCGAGATACGCGGATTACAGACAGACACGCAGACACACACGCAGAGACTTCTCGCATTTATAGATAGATTATTTGGGGTTAACAGACAGACAAAAAAGACAAAACATCAACAGACAGCAAACAGAAACAGTAGACAGACATACAGTGAGAGAGTCTCACACTATTAAGAATGCAACATATTTAAGTTTTCCAGACTGCTTTTTCTCCTCACAGGGGATAGGGCGGCGGAAGTCCTTATATGGGCCAAACACTCAATAGTAACTAGTCCTATCAGAACATTGTGTTATTAGTAGAATTACATTATATCACTTACCCTGGTAATCTGTGATATTGACCACATGAAATGCAGGGCCGTCTGGGAGAAATGCGGGGCCCTGAGCGGGGGACGAGGCCTTTTTTTTTTGTCTATTCACGATATTCCTGGCCCCGCCCCCGGCTTCCTGTTCATATCCTGAAAGAAAATAAAAAACATCATTTGGTTTCCTGTGTCCTTGCATTAAAGTGTCAGTAGAGGCGCTCTGGGCTCTTGGCTCTGAATGAACCGGTGTTGCCATGTCTGCTTATAATAAGCAATTGGTGTCGTTGTTTATTGGGCTTACTTTCTAATATTTTTTAAACCAGTGGTTCCCAAATCTTTTCATATCAAGGACCCCAGATTAACAGATTTCTCCACAGTCGCAGACCCCCATCTGAAAATATGTGGTGCCAGGGACCGCCACACAGATTTGTGTTGTTAAAATGTTTCAAAAATATTCAAATTATTTTCGTTTTTTCTTTCCTCTATATTTTTTAAATAGCAAATATACAAGCTCACAATGTGTCACAATGTGACACATTGTGAGCTTGCTGATCTGCTATTTTCAAATGTAAATGTAAAGTAGTAAAACTGAACCTAGTTAATTCTATTGGGCTTATTATTCATAGACCTGGCCGCTTGTCTCTGGCAATATCTGGCAACAGACAATTCCCTGTCACTTCCTTGGGATCTCTTGTTCTTCGACTTGGGAGGAAGTGAAAAGATGTTTAAAAATGCTCCAGCGCCCTCTGTAAAAGGAAAATGGCAGCCTCCATAGAATGGCCAGGAATATCGTGAATATATGCTCGATTTTAACTCTATATCAGTGGTTTTCAAGAGGGTTCCAGCCAGTAGGCCTACGTTTTAAACACAACAACACACACCACATGTTTGATTATTAATGAAACATAAAGTTAGACAACGTTTCGGCCATCTTTATGTTTTAACTTTATGTTTTAAATAAACACTGTGGAGCATTGAGCTGTGTGCGGACCTCTATTCTTTTTAATCTCATCTCGACCTGAGCCCAGCACCAGCACTTGGTAAGGATGTGCGCATCATCTTGTTCTTTTAACTGATTATTAATGAAGCCTGGACAAACAAGAGGTTTTTTTTTAAGAAGTAGTAGCCTAATGCTTGTTTATTAACACATTCGCACACAATAATCTTACATTATCAGCCTGACTCTGAGGCTGTAACTTAGTGAGTAAGTGAGAGTGTGAATTGTGCCAGCATTGAAAACCAACATTCATTTCACTACAATTCAAAGATCCACC
>NC_137827.1:56890356-56918973 GCF_963921795.1 Nannobrachium achirus | reverse complement strand
CATTCACACATACAGTAATGCACAACTTCAGTGCTAGGGACTAGCATCAAGTCTCCATGCAATGTCAATGGGGAATTTAAGGAGCCTGTTTGTACTACCGCGACGTGAGGCGGGACTACGACTGCTATGACGCAATCGCCGTTGCGGTCCAAATCATTAAGCAAAGAGCCGTCGGCGACGGGGTCCCACCTCTTTCACTGAACGGTTCCCATGGCGACGCGTCTATGGAGCAGACGTTTTAGGCGCAACGTGGAAAGGGACCTTCTGCCGTAGTACAGAGTCAGACGGCTGCTACGGCGGCAGGATACTCTATTGAGTGCTGATCATTTCTGGTTGCCGTTGTCATCTGCCGTCGCCGTAGTGTTGCTTAAATTCGCTAATGTCAGAAGCTAGACAGCAAAAGGCATCATGGCGTCAAAACTGATAAAAGCTGAACTTTGACGCTATCGCGAAGCACTAGCGTCCAGCCAATCACAGTTTTCTTTCCCTATTTCTCCTCCCACTTTTTTTTTACCTGTTTATATTATAATATATAAAATATAGCATGTGGCAGTGGTAAGTCTGTTATACTTGAGCCCAATTGTCTAATTTCCTAATCATGTTAGTTGTTATTATCTATGTGTTCTGACCCTATAAGATCTGTGTATTGCCAGTGTTTTTAGCTTTGTTAGTGTGTTTTAGAGTTAGGGGTTTAACATGGGTTTGTGTACAGTCAATTGGTATGGTACAGGGTGGGTGGCCTTTCTTTTGTGTCCTTATTTGTAAGTTCTGTTCAGATTCACTACACCTTTGTTCTGTTCGGGTCATTTTGACCCGGTGGATATTTGGTTTAAAAAAAACAACACTAATATAAATTTTAACTTAACAAATCATCATGATACATTGACTTTGACTCAATACCAAACAATTCATATGATATATTCGGTAAATGTTTGCATTTCTGCTTTGCTATATCACATTAAACACTGAAAGAGCTAGGCGTTTACTTTTTACTGATTTAGCTGAAATCCATGTAAAAAAAACGACTTCATTTAATACTGGGCAATATTGCTCATGCTTATAGGAAGGGGGGGAGGGTTCGGAATGGGGCTTCGGAAGGGGGGTGTTAGAAGTGGGGGTGACTGTGTGTCTGTGTTTTGGCATAATACTGTGTATTTCTGTGCTTCCGGGTCAAAATGACCCGAACAGCACATAAGGTTCAAAAAATATGAGGGGGGTGTAGCATGGGTGTAGTGCAAAAATATATTTTTTTACATGTTCATCTCAGAAGAATCTTTAAGGCCAGTGAGTTTCAGGTGGAAACATTTTTAACTTCTACCTTTTTTTTTCCAAATGAAAATGTAAAACGGGTCAAAATGACCCGAACAGCACTTAAGGGTTAAGTTAAGTAAGAACTCTGTCTTTCTGTTGGGTTGCAGGTAAGCTTAGGCCTTTAGTTTTAAGTATGAGTTGTATGTACAGGGACCCATTTTTATAACTTTGTTAATAAATCGCTGTATTTTGAGACTTTTAAACTGGTGTTGCTGTGGTTGTGTTTTGGGACTGGGGAGTAGGGAGTCGGCCGGGCCGTAACATATGCTGCTGCATTGTCTGAAGGAAGCCAATCCAAAATAGGGTTTGCTCTTACTCTTACATATACCTGGATGTACACAAGATGTAAAAGTAACTACGATAAAAATTTTCCCTTTTTAAAAAAAAGTGAAAGGTCCCTTTAAGGACCAATTATATAAAGTTGAAAATGGGAAAGTGTTGCTGTGAACCCCCCCCCCCCCCACACACACACACACAACATAATCATCATGTATTATGATTAGACTTGAATGAAAAGTGTACAGAAAGTGTTACAATTATGTTTGCCAGACCCATGAAATGGGTAGGCCTACATAAGCAAATGTCTGTCCGGGTTTTCTATATAAAGGGTATATATGATGATGACATGATGATGACATGCCTACAAAAGGCATGATGTCATAAATGATGATGACAGACAGGGGGTTGGCAGAACCGGGGTCTGGCACAACCAGGTTGACCTGGTCTAGTTTTATGTGGCCACACCCACCTGCTCATTAAGCATGCCTGGTTTGCAGGTGGGTGGTGACTAAGGCTGGGTGATGATATTAGGAAAACCTTCAATATTCGATAACCTTGTTGAATACCTCGATATCGATATTACTCTTGATATTAGTCAAAACATATCGTTTTTTTAATGTTTTTCTGCTTTATGTCCACTGCCTGTCTAACCCAGATAATGAATAGCATATCCATGCATGCACACTGCACAGTACACATAGAATAAAGAAATAAAATGTCCATTTTCCAACAATTTTATTGAAATAACCACACCTGGTTACAGGTGGACTGCTTTTTTGCATGTGTTGCGTGCATACATAGTGTATCTGTTAATTAATTTGACACATAAACCAATTGATTGATTGATTGAGGTCAACTAAAAGGAGATCCTATAAAAGACTACGCTTATTTCCATTGGAAACCATTGAAGTATCTCATATAACATTGAATGACAGACGGATAGAACACCGTCTGTTCATCAAGCTGTCTTCATCGATATGTATACCTTTTATGTTGATACCCCAATATCGATATATTTTCGATATTTTGCCCAGCCTTAGTGGTGACCCAGCTGAAGTTGGCCACACCAGGGGGGCAGTATAGAGACCAACATTACTGCATGCTTGTTGTGAGACCTACCTTAGGGGACACATGGAGAACATGCAAACTCCACACATAAAGGCCCTTTTGCCAACCCCACCTATAGGGTATGGACACTGATGATGCAGAGGAGAGAACACGCCCCTCACACCCTCTTTTCTTGGTCTACTTAACCACTTAAACCCCTCTATCCTTAGTAAACTGGACTTAACCACTTAAACCCCTCTATCCTTAGTAAACTGGACTTAACCACTTAAACCCCTCTATCCTTAGTAAACTGGACTTAACCACTTAAACCCCTCTATCCTTAGTAAACTGGACTTAACCACTTAAACCCCTCTATCCTTAGTAAACTGGACTTGAGTTTGCTCTGCCCTTCAAAAATAGCAGTACAAGCTCACAATATGTGTTGTATTCAGTGAATGTTCCCCCCAGAATATGGATGCTGGGGTACAAGGTGTTTAACTATTCTTTCCCGTTTCCCTTTCCGAACGTCCTACCGAAGGGGAGAAAGCAGGGGCGTCACAAGGGGGGGAGTGGGACTGAGTTACTAGGGCCCAAGGTGGAGGGGCCCTAGTAACTTTGGCTATTGAAAAATAGCAGATATACAAGCTCACAGCAAGGCACCGAGTGCCGCGCTGCAAGCTTGCAGATCTGCTATTTTTGAAAAGTTGTGAAAATGTATGCAAATCTTTGAGTATTATGTATTTTTTAAGCGAACATTTGTAACTAAAATTTTGCTTCTGGGGGGTCCGTGGAACTAAATATTTTGAGATGGGGGTCCGTGGCCAAATACATATCATCTTGGGGGTCCTTGACATGAAAAGGTTTGAGCACCACTGACATGGAAACAGGTTTCTTGCACACACTTTCACGATTTTTCAAAAATAGCAGATCTACAAGCTCGCAATAATAATAATAATAAGTGTAATAATAATAATGACGTTGTGTATTAACCATACAGTTACTGTTTCTTGCTATTTGTGTAAGTTGTCTCTGTTCCTTTAAGTGCTGGGCTGGGGGTGTGTGTCTTATTGCGACCGTAAGGTCGCAGTTTAGTATCAAAACCTCCACCGGCCGTCCGTCACGTCCGTCACGTCCGTCACGTCCGTCACGTCACACGTCACACGTCACACCTTTGCCCTGCTCATATCTGGGCTCGTTTGTGTATTGTATGACATCACGCCACATCATCGGCTGAGGACTGTGTGATGTCATCATATCTCCATATATGGAGACATAAGTTACTCATGCCCAAATATGGGCTGGTGAGGTCAGACTTAGTGTGATGCGTAGGTTATCTCCATATATGGAGATTCAACTTCAATGAGTAACCATGGCAAATCACACCGTACACAAATGACCCTTATATAAGACCGGCATTATCTACCGACAGCTGCTATAAGCCAACCCTGGCGATAAGGTCTGAGTCGAAGAAATGCTTCTTTCCTGGCAAGAATTGCCCCTTTATACTGTAGGGCTCGTTTGTGTATTGTATGACATCACGCCACATCATCGGCTGAGGACTGTGTGATGTCATCATATCTCCATATATGGAGACATAAGTTGCTCATGCCCAAATATGGGCTGGTGAGGTCAGACTTAGTGTGATGCGTAGGTTATCTCCATATATGGAGATTCAACTTCAATGAGTAACCATGGCAAATCACACCGTACACAAATGACCCGGCCTTATATAAGACCGGCATTATCTACCGACAGCTGCTATAAGCCAACCCTGGCGATAAGGTCTGAGTCGAAGAAATGCTTCTTTCCTGGCAAGAATTGCCCCTTTATACTGTAGGGCTTGTTTGTGTATTGTATGACATCACGCCACATCATCGGCTGAGGACTGTGTGATGTCATCATATCTCCATATATGGAGACATAAGTTGCTCATGCCTACGTGTGATGCGTAGGTTATCTCCATATATGGAGATTCAACTTCAATGAGTAACCATGGCAAATCACACCGTACACAAATGACCCGGCCTTATATAAGACCGGCATTATCTACCGACAGCTGCTATAAGCCAACCCTGGCGATAAGGTCTGAGTCGAAGAAATGCTTCTTTCCTGGCAAGAATTGCCCCTTTATACTGTAGGGCTCGTTTGTGTATTGTATGACATCACGCCACATCATCGGCTGAGGACTGTGTGATGTCATCATATCTCCATATATGGATACATAAGTTGCTCATGCCCAAATATGGGCTGGTGAGGTCAGACTTAGTGTGATGCGTAGGTTATCTCCATATATGGAGATTCAACTTCAATGAGTAACCATTGCAAACTGTCAACTGCCCATATGTCTTGATAATTGGTAAAACAAACTTTTGGCCTATTTGTGGAGATAAGCGACCAACGGTCGCTTATCTCCCGATTAGGGAGTCTTACTGGTTCCAGTGTGGCTCTGCTGCCAGTGAATGTAGGCTACTTAGCTCCTGTTGTCTAAACAGTAAAGACTAACTTACCCTACTGCTGGCCTGATTATTTGGTCTCCATAGACATACTAAATAATAATAAAAAAGAAACAGCGAGTGCGCAGCCTGGGATCCGCCACCTATTCATTGACAAATGAATCACTGCATGTACAGTAGGTGATCATGATCAAGCGACTGAGCTGTCTCAGCTTGTGTGAAATATTTGTAACCGTTGTCCATGATACTCAAAATGTAATCAATTATGCAATCTTTTATTCTTCCAACAGTATTGTAACATGTTTTTTTCATAGTGCTCTATCTGCCTTGTCCCGCCCCCCGAGCCCCAGGGACCCCCAGGTCCCTGGGGGACCCCCATATGTAAAAAATGACCAAATGTGCAAAAATGACCAAATGACCACCCCAACGGGGCTGCTCACGGGGAATTCCTGGGGACCACCCACTCCTGGTGCTCCAGAACGGATGCAAAAGTGGTGGCGCCCCCAGTGGAGGACCCCCTCTACTGCAGCTCACATAAAATGCCGTAACTCGGGCTAGGAGCGTCCGGGAGAGCCGGGGCCGGTACCTATTCATCCGCCAAGGCAGCGCGGAGACCCCACACCTCATTTCTCACTTGTGGAGATAAGCGACCTACGGTCGCTTATCTCCCGATTTTGGAGTCTTACTGGTCATATTACTGTAATCTTTATGATGTGTTCCATCATTACTACCCGACCCTGCGCACGCCTAATTCCGCCCCTCTTCGCACCCATTGGTTGCCGTGTCTTGGTGGGACACTTGGTGGGACACTCCATCCACTACCATTGAAATTCAGTTGCTTCTTATTGTTATTTTGTGTATTCTATTCTCATTGCGACCGTAGGTCGCATTTACTACCAAAACCTCCACCGGCTGTCCGTCAGTGAGTGAGTGAGTACGTCACACTTTTCCCCTGCTCATATCTCCACAACCGTTGCCCCCATCCATGCCACATTTTGCACACCCACTCCTTACCTGCCAAACTACAACCTCCAAGGACCCCCGGAGCTCCAGGGACCCCCAGGTCCCCGGGGGACCCCCAGGTGTAAAAAAATGGCCCTCCGTGAGTGACACGTCACACGTCACACTTTTCCCCTGCTCATATCTCCACAACCGTTGCCCCCATCCATGCCACATTTTGCACACCCACTCCTTACCTGCCAAACTACAACCTCCAAGGACCCCCAGGTGTAAAAAATGACCAAATGTGCAAAAATGACCAAATGACCACCCCAACGGGGCTGCTCACGGGGAATTCCTGGGGACCACCCACTCCTGGTGCTCAGAACGGATGCAAAAGTGGTGGAGCCCCCAGTGGAGGACCCCCTCCACTGCAGCTCACATAAAATGCCGTAACTCAGGCTAGGAGCGTCCGGGAGAGCCGGGGCCGGTACCTATTCGTCCGCCAAGGCAACGCGGAGACCCCACCCCTCATTTCTCACATGGCCCTCTTCTAGCGCCACCTTCAGGCCGATTTTTAAAACACATTTTTGGACACTGCTCCTACAGTTTTTGCCCTAAAATCACGCAAATCGCTACACAGTATGTCTACACTCATCCCATCAACATGAATCTGTCCCATATAGCGCCACCTTCAGGCCGATTTTTAAAAACACATTTTTGGACACTGCTCCTACAGATTTTGCCCTAAAATCACGAAAATCACTACACAGCATGTCTACACTCATGTCATCAACATGGATCAGGAAGATTTTGGAAAAACACATTTTTGCCCTATTAGGGAGTCTTACTGGTTTTAAACTTGGTTTCCGTAAAAAGGAGCCTCTCAGGTGCTCTATAGTGACTGGGCATGTTTTTAAATGTTTTTATTTCTCCAAAAATTATGTTTTAGCTAATTCAACATAAAAAAGGCGGAACCAGGGCGGGACAAGGCAGATAGAGCATGCTGGTTGGTCAGTCAGGGACCAACCAGAAGGCTGACAAAGGGTGAATTGGAGTATAATTTTGTTTTTGTTTTTGTTTTCATGAAATCTTTCCTTCTCTGTAAAGGAGTAGTTTAGAGATTCATTTTGCAACCAGTGTTATCCGTATTAACCTTTCCCAGTGTCGCTTCCCACTCTTGCACCAATGTATAACCACTGATTAACCAGTAAGACTCCCTAATCGGGAGATAAGCGACCGTAGGTCGCTTATCTCCACAAATAGGGCAAAAATGTGTTTTTCCAAAATCTTCCTGTGTAGTGATTTTCGTGATTTTAGGGCAAAATCTGTAGGAGCAGTGTCCAAAAATGTGTTTTTAAAAATCAGCCTGAAGGTGGCACTATATGGGACAGATTCATGTTGATGGGATGAGTGTAGACATACTGTGTAGCGATTTGCGTGATTTTAGGGCAAAAACTGTAGGAGCAGTGTCCAAAAATGTGTTTTAAAAATCGGCCTGAAGGTGGCGCTAGAAGAGGGCCATGTGAGAAACGAGGGGTGGGGTCTCCGCGTTGCCTTGGCGGACGAATAGGTACCGGCCCCGGCTCTCCCGGATGCTCCTAGCCCGAGTTACGGCATTTTATGTGAGCTGCAGTGGAGGGGGTCCTCCACTGGGGGCGCCACCACTTTTGCATCCGTTCTGGAGCACCAGGAGTGGGTGGTCCCCAGGAATTCCCCGTGAGCAGCCCCGTTGGGGTGGTCATTTGGTCATTTTTGCACATTTGGTCATTTTTTACAGCTGGGGGTCCCCCAGGGACCTGGGGGTCCCTGGAGCTCCGGGGGTCCTTGGAGGTTGTAGTTTGGCAGGTAAGGAGTGGGTGTGCAAAATGTGGCATGGATGGGGGCAACGGTTGTGGAGATATGAGCAGGGGAAAAGTGTGACGTGTGACGTGTCACTCACGGAGGGACATTTTTTTACACCTGGGGGTCCCCCAGTCCGGGGGTCCTTGGAGGTTGTAGTTTGGCAGGTAAGGAGTGTGTGTGCAAAAGTTGGCATGGATGGGGGCAAGTAGTTGTGGAGATATGAGCAGGGCAAAAGTGTGACGGACTCACTCACTCACTGACGGACAGCCGGTGGAGGTTTTGGTAGTAAATGCGACCGTACACAGCATGTCTACACTCATGTCATCAACATGGATCAGGAAGATTTTGGAAAAACACATTTTTGCCCTATTAGGGAGTCTTACTGGTTTTAAACTTGGTTTCCGTAAAAAGGAGCCTCTCAGGTGCACTATAGTGACTGGGCATGTTTTTAAATGTTTTTATTTCTCCAAAAATTATGTTTTAGCTAATTCAACATAAAAAAGGCGGAACCAGGGCGGGACAAGGCAGATAGAGCCTGCTGGTTGGTCAGTCAGGGACCAACCAGAAGGCTGACAAAGGGTGAATTGGAGTATAATTTTTTTTTTGTTTTTGTTTTCATGAAATCTTTCCTTCTCTGTAAAGGAGTAGTTTAGAGATTCATTTTGCAACCAGTGTTATCCGTCTTAACCTTTCCCAGTGTTGCTTCCCACTCTTGCACCAATGTATAACCACTGATTAACCAGTAAGACTCCCTAGTCGGGAGATAAGCGACCGTAGGTCGCTTATCTCCACAAATAGGGCAAAAATGTGTTTTTCCAAAATCTTCCTGTGTAGTGATTTTCGTGATTTTAGGGCAAAATCTGTAGGAGCAGTGTCCAAAAATGTGTTTTTAAAAATCGGCCTGAAGGTGGCGCTATATGGGACAGATTCATGTTGATGGGATGAGTGTAGACATACTGTGTAGCGATTTGCGTGATTTTAGGGCAAAAACTGTAGGAGCAGTGTCCAAAAATGTGTTTTAAAAATCGGCCTGAAGGTGGCGCTAGAAGAGGGCCATGTGAGAAATGAGGGGTGGGGTCTCCGCGTTGCCTTGGCGGACGAATAGGTACCGGCCCCGGCTCTCCCGGACGCTCCTAGCCCGAGTTACGGCATTTTATGTGAGCTGCAGTGGAGGGGGTCCTCCACTGGGGGCGCCACCACTTTTGCATCCGTTCTGGAGCACCAGGAGTGGGTGGTCCCCAGGAATTCCCCGTGAGCAGCCCCGTTGGGGTGGTCATTTGGTCATTTTTGCACATTTGGTCATTTTTTACAGCTGGGGGTCCCCCAGGGACCTGGGGGTCCCTGGAGCTCCGGGGGTCCTTGGAGGTTGTAGTTTGGCAGGTAAGGAGTGGGTGTGCAAAATGTGGCATGGATGGGGGCAACGGTTGTGGAGATATGAGCAGGGGAAAAGTGTGACGTGTGACGTGTCACTCACGGAGGGACATTTTTTTACACCTGGGGGTCCCCCAGGGACCTGGGGGTCCCTGGAGCTCCGGGGGTCCTTGGAGGTTGTAGTTTGGCAGGTAAGGAGTGTTTGTGCAAAAGTTGGCATGGATGGGGGCAACAGTTGTGGAGATATGAGCAGGGCAAAAGTGTGACGGACTCACTCACTCACTGACGGACAGCCGGTGGAGGTTTTGGTAGTAAATGCGACCTACGGTCGCAATAAAAGACATTAAGGCTATAGTGTCTCGGTATCAGTCCTCACATGTCTGTCCTGAAGGAAAAGGAATATTGTTTGTCTGTGAGGGGTATTCCAATGCTGTATCCTTTGTGCCAAAGAATTAAGGGCATTGTAGGGATGTCCGACATTGACTTTTTTTTACAGATAACCGATAATAACTCTTAATTCCCGATACCGATATTAACCGATACCGATACTGATATATGCTAATATTTTATCTAACAGTGATTCTCAACCATTTGAATTTCAAGGACTCCCAGTTTGAAATGCATTAGGCTACTGACCCCCATTTAATGGCATTTATATATCGCTGGGACCTCAATTTATATTATAAAATCATATTAAGAGTGTACAAATGGAATGGGTCCATTTGGTTCCATTTGTACAATAAGAGTTACAGACCTGTAAGGGTCCATTTGGTTCCATTTGTACACTCTAGAGTTACAGACCCCTAAGGGTCCATTTGGTTCCATTTGTACACTCTAGAGTTACAGACCCATAAGGTTCCATTTGGTTTGATTCGTATACTCTAGAGTTACAGACCCATAAGGGTCCATTTGGTTCCATTTGTACACTCTAGAGTTACAGACCCTTATCGGTCCATTTGGTTCCTAACTATCTAACATTTAGCTGTGGACCCCCTGGAACGCCCTCAAGGATCCCTGAGTCCCCAAACACTTTGAGAACCACTGTAACACTGTGTGTGTGTGTGTGTGTGTGTGTGTGTGTGTGTGTGTGTGTGGGTGTGGGTGTGTGTGTGTGTGTGTGTGTGTGTGTGTGTGTGTGTGTGTGTTGCTAGAAACTAGCCAAGCAAACTAGCTACTAGTGTGAGCAACACGTATCAAAGAGGTCAGGTCAATAGTTGAATAGGCCTTAACGAGCGTCATTTAAGAGTACATTCCTCCACGGCTGTATGGAAGGGTGCTTGATGGGCCATTAGCGCAGCAGGCAGTGAAGGAGAGAGATCGTCTGCATTATGATTTTCATTTTTGAAACTCATTGTAACTTATTTCACCTCAATAAAAAATACAATTCGATGTTTGGCACCAGGCGCGGATCTATCTCTGAGCAGAAGAGGGTGCTAAAGGGAGCTTTTGACCGCAGTTTTTTTAATTTATTTTTTAAGTTTTGCAGTCATTTTGCCCTATTCACCAGCAGTTTCCCAGTCCCCACCCACCCCTTAGGTTAAGCAAAACAACTGATGATTTAAGTAACATTTGTCTCAGCGGACAACTTTTGACATCAAGAAAAGAGTTAGGCAAGCTGCAGCAGCAGTCAAGTACTCACCATCCAGAAGAATTAGATTCCAAAACCAGAAGCCACAATCAACAGCAGAGTAGCATATTTTATCCTGTTTATCCATTTTTTTGTCCCAGTTTTTGGAAAAAGATTGATGAAAACAAAGTCCCTCTCTCTTAACAACACAAACATGTTGCATGCAGTGGTCCCAGACCAGTTCACTTCCTGTTGTTGCTCATAAACCCACCCACTCGCTTTAGGTAAATTTTGCCCCAACTGAGAGCAGGGAATCAGGTATGCAGTGAGTGAGTGACACTCACTTTTGGATGGTTGCTGCTTTTCTAACTCATCAGCAGAGTTCACTGCTCAGATTATGCCTTAGTCAGTCATAATAGTGTGGTACGATGTGTACTTCCGTAGGATTTTTGTGCTAAAATTGATTTTTCTGCAGATCCTGGTTCTATAGAGTCCAAACTATGAGAAAATGATGGGTGCCAACTTTTCCGGACCCCCGCCCCCTTTCTGGGGGTCATCTAGTTTGGGACCTCCCAGAACAGTACGCCAGCCAGTTAATGTCCAATTTTCTTAATATTAGGGTTGTTTTGTAGGTTTTAAAACATTCTGAGTTCATTTATTACACTTTTGAAGCCGCCAGAATAACCTTTATGACTTTTGGTTGGGGTCTTTCCTCACCTGGGACCCCCCAGACGTACCCCTGTGCCTATCTCAGTAATCGCTCTGCTCCTGCTCCAGAAAAATGTCATATTAGATCATAATTGAATAAAGTTTTTGTAGCTGGGCTCTGAAAACAAAAATGAGTAGTAGGCAAATACCACAGGGGCTTCGGGACCCTTAGGGGGTCCTCAGAGTTACTACATAGTGTACTTCTAATGATTTTTTAGCTGAACTTTATTTTTTTACTGCTTTGGCTTTTATAGGGACCAAACTGTCAGAAAATGATGGGTGTCAGATTTTCCCAACCCCTGCCCCTTTTCTGGGGGTCATCTATTTTAGGACCTCACAGAACAGTATGCCAGCCAGTTAATGTCCAATTCTCATAATATTAGAGCTGTTTTGAAGGTTTTCTTCATTCTAAGTTCATATATTGCACTTTTGAAGCAGCCAGAATAACCTTTCTGACTTTTGGTGGGGGTCTTTCCTCACCTGGGACCTGGGACATTACAGTCCTTGATCTGCTCCTGCTCCAGAACAGTGTCAAATTAGATCATAATTGAAGCACAAAAGCTTTTGTAGCTGTGCTCTGACAACAAAAACGAGTAGCTAATACCAGGGGTCTTCCACAGGGGGTCTGGGAGGTGTCCTCAGAGTTACTACAGGGGGCCAGACAAATCTCTCTAGTCACCCCAACCTCATACATTCAAGATGTATGACAAGATGACTATGTGTGTGTGTGTGTGTGTGTGTGTGTGTGTGTGTGTGTGTGTGTGTGTGTGTGTGTGTGTGTGTGTGTGTGTGTGTGTAATCCTTTCCTTGATGTCTTCAATATTAAGCCCATATCTAACAGGACTTCATATGGCCCATATAATTATGGAGTCCACATTGGCCACATGCCACAGTAACACACGAACATATAGTGTATGGCCAAGACAGATGGCCAAGACAACCCATATCTGTGTGGCTGGTTCTATAGACAGGGATCTCCACGTATGGGCATAAAAGGGTATGATGTCAGTTGTCATAGACATCATAGGACTTTCACATAACAAATAACTGAGTAAGCATGTTTGGGCTCTCACAGCATATCTCCATATACAGTACATGGATCTCCATATGGGTACCAGGGGTCTCCATATATGGGTAACTGGTCCGATATACATCACTGGCAAGATGGCAAAGAATTGGCGCCCAGAGGCATCTTACTAGTAAATAAATACTGAGAATACTAATAAACCATCAAGTACACTACATAAACCCAGGATGCATAAAACTAACAGTTTCTAATATTATTCAAAAATAGATAGCAAATTGCAGAACTGGTTGCAAGAATAGGGCCAAAACTGAAATAGCCGTTTGGCTGGCCCCCTGTAGTAACTAACCCCCTTTGGAAGACCCCTGGTATTAGCTACTACAGGTACAAAAGCTTTTATGCTTCAATTATGATCTAATTTGACACTGTTCTGGAGCAGGAGCAGAGCAAGGACTGTAATGAGTACTGAGATAAGCTCAGGCGTCATTACGGGGGTCCCAGGTGAGGAAAGACCCCCACCAAAAGTCAGAAAGGTTATTCTGGCTGTTTCAAAAGTGCAATATATGAAGTTGTTTTAACGCCTTCAAAACAACTTTAAGATTATGACAATTGGACATTGACTGGCTGGCATACTGTTCTGCGAGATCCTAAAATAGACGACCCCCCAGAAAGGGGGCAGGGGTCAGGAAAATCTGACACCCATCATTTTCTGACAGTTTGGTCCCTATAAAAGCAGTAAAAAAAATACATTTTAGCAAAGAAATCCTTAGAAGTACACTTCGTATTACACTATGTAGTACCTTTGAGGACCCCCAGGGGTCCCGAACCCCCTGTGGAAGACCCCTGGTATTTGTTACTACTTATTTTTGTTTTCAGAAAAAAACTTTTATGCTTCAATTATGATCTAATATGACATTGTTCTGGAGCAGGAGCAGAGCGAGTACTGAGATAGGCACAGGGGTCCGTCTGGGGGGTCCCAGGTGAGGAAAGACCCCAACCAAAAGTTAGAAAGCTTATTCTGGCTGCTTCAAAAGTGTAATAAATGAACTCAGAATGTTTTAAAACCTACAAAACAATCCTAATATTAAGAAAATTGGACATTAACTGGCTGGCGTACTGTTCTGGGAGGTCCCAAACTAGATGACCCCCAGAAAGGGGGCGGGGGTCCGGAAAAGTTGGCACCCATCATTTTCTCATAGTTTGGACTCTATAGAACCAGAATCTGCAAAAAAATCAATTTTAGCACAAAAATCCTACGGGAGCTGTTTTTTGGACGCATCGTACCACACTATAATAACTAATTTTAAATATAACAGGTTTATACTAATATAAACTATTTGATTTCTTTTACATATGTTGCACAGCTGGCGGCTAGTCATTGATTTTTTTTTTTCATTTTCATGTTTTCATTTCATTTGAAAGCTGGGGATCATAGCTACAAAATGATATATTGGTTGTGGAGATTGACCCAACAGTTTTGAAGATATGGCTTATAGAATGATGCCATGCTGAAATAGTACTTTTGAGATATTCAAGTTTTAAATAAATGTATAACCTGCAATGACCTGACTCCGCCACATGGGGAGCAATCTTCAATTCAATCTTCAATTCAAAGAAGCTTTATTGGCATGAGAACACAAACGTTTACACAGTGGTGGAAAAAGTACCTACATTTTATAATTAAGTAAAAGTATCAATTCTGCAATGTAGAATCACTATGTTACGAGTAAAAGTCCAGAATTAAAAATGTACTTGAGTAAAAGTACAAAAGTATTGGTATCCAAATGTACTTAAAGTACCAAAAGTAAAAGTACAAAATGTTTGAAAATAGCAGATCTACAAGCTCACAACGTGTCGCACCGCAATGCGTTGTGAGCTTGTAGATCGGCTATTTTCAAATAGCCTTGGTATAACATAGGGCTAAAGTGGTTTATGTATGTTTTAAACTTTAGTTATTGCTTTGTAGATTTTGATTTTAATAGTCCAAAACATACATTAACCACTTCAGCTGTTATTGTAGCCTATACACATTTTGGCCATTTGAAAATAGCTCACATTGTAAGCTTGTAGATCTGCTATTTTAAAATATATATTTATTTAATACCGGACTTCTACTTGTAACAGAGTATATCTAAATTGCTGTGGGCATATACTTTTACTTAGGTAAGTAAGATTCTTCCTATAGTGGCAAAGTTCTATGGGGCACCCGTTTTCGTCAGTCCATGTTGCTCTAAGGGAACCCACTGAGCAATAGACGGATATTAGACGTCTAGTTTTTTTCTAAACGCAATTTCAACCGTCTAGTTTATGTCTATATTTAGACCGAAATTAGACTTTGCCTTTTTTCCCCACAATTCAATAACTATTTATCAAAAAAACTACAGTAAGCTGCATAACTGATCTCCTAGTATTGGACTATAATAATAATAACATGCGCTGGTCAATTTAAAGTATAGTTTAGACTTAGCCATGATTTAGACCTCTAAATCAATATCGCGTATTAACGTCTATATCTAGACCAAATTTAGACGATTAAACTTAATCCATATTTCAATAAATATATAATTAAAAAAATAACTGCACGTTGCAGAATGATCTCCAAATATTGCTTTAAAATTATTTTAACAGTCATTCGTCAATATAAGGTATCCGTCTAGATGTACACGTCTATTATACCGCTTTTCAACGTCTATGTTTAGACCATTATATAAGTCATTTGTTTTCAACCGGTGGTACGTGGACCACTAGTGGTCCGCAGAGGTATAGCAGGTGGTCCAGCTATGCATTCATTAAACAAAAGGTACTTTAACTTTTTTAACTTTCCTTATATTTTAATTTTGAACTCTACTTTCTTTTTTGTATGTGAATATGAAGAAAGATCTTTGGGAATAATAATAATAATAATAATAATAAAAAAAACAAAAAAAACTGATAGAATGATATAGGCTTATTAGTCCAGTTCTATTTGTATTTTCGTTCAAATTTTCTGGAGATTAGGAAAACTATATATTTTTGGAAACTTCAGAGTGTAACAAATCAGAAAATCCATGATTCCATTTGCACTGAAGCCAATATGGTGGTCATCTTGGACTTTGAAAAATGGCGATCTTTGAATATTCGTTTTTCAATATCTCGACTTCTAGATTATGTAGGATCATGATTCTAGTGGCTAAATCAACATTTTTAGGGTTAGGAAATCCAATGGTGCTAATTAGAAATATTCACAAATGATCAATGGCCCAGATTTGGGTCATCATCCTTAATTTTGGGGGCAAAAGGTAACATTTTAATATTCGTTTTTCCACTATTTTGAACTACAGTACATAGGATCATGATTCCAGTGGTTAATCTAAAATGTTAAGGAAATCAATATATTATCTGAGGAGACAGAGACAGATAATTTCTCTCATTGACACAAAATCGTGTCATTTATTTACACCCAACATAAAACTGAATCGATTAGGTTTCAAACTATCAAGTACAAACTGGTATATTTCTGCTGTCAGGGTGGTATGAACAAAGCAGTTACTTATCAAAAAATGGAAACAATAACCTGTTCCAATGGATCCATTGAAGATATTATTTAGTCATATGCTTTTGTTAATACCTTTTGTTCTTTCAACATTCATAAACCCACAGAAAAACACTTTCAGTGAGGGGGAAGCAAAGGGACCAGGTGGAGATTGACGTAGTCAAAGGGGCAGCAATCTGCATGGCGCCTGGTTCTAGAGGGTGAGGCTAGTCATAGTCTGTGGGTCCTGTCCTGTCTAAACAGGCCAACCCAGGGGTCAAAAACTGGCACAAATACAGGTTATAGTAAGCTAGAATAAATCAGCAGGCAGAGAATAGTGGAATAAGTGAGGCAATAAATGATCTGGCTACTCAGTGGAAACAGGCAAGCTTAACTGTAGAAATAGCAAGAACAAAGTAATCTATACATCATCCTCATTATCATCATTGCTGTCACTAGTCAATGTATCTTGTCACGGCCCCTTGGCCTTGCCGGTAGGGCCTGTGTTAGCTTATGTATGGTGGATCCCTGTACTTTGCTTCTCTCCACAGAGCCTTCGGGTGTCGGCCAATGAGGTGTCTGATTAGGGCATTGGGAGCACCTGGCCAGTACTCCCTGGAGCCCTATAAAAGCCTGCATGGCACCCTCATTCTCTCTCTCCCTCTACAGCAGACAGCACCCTTTTGCTTTAGTCCTCTTATGCTTTGCTTTATACACTTTACAACACCCCACACTATACTTACCACACATCCATGCATTGCTGACACCACTGATTACTGATTTACACACCTCAAACTCTTTGTACATATCATTTAAACCATCTGTTAATAAATCATTGTTATACTTTAAAAGCCACTGCCTCGTGTCCTCCTCGATTTGTCATGGCCTAAGAGCCAGGTCGTGACAAATTGGGGGCTTGCGCCGTTCGTGAAAAGTTGGAACTCGGGTTGGCCGTGACATTTGTGACAGGTAAAGTAATCTTCCTGTTTTGTTTGGTGCTTTTTGGCATTTTTGGTCACGGCATTAGGAGGAGGCGCTTGGTAGTGGTCGTTTGATTTATTTGAGTTAACAATTTGGTTTTGAATTAGTTGAGTTTGAGTTTGTTTGAATTAATTAAGTAAAAGTAATCTAAGTAAAAGTAATCTAAGTAAAAGTAATCTAAGTAAAAGTAATCTAAGTAATTGTTTGGGTAAATACAATTATTTTTGGTTTTCTTTTTTTGGTTTTTGGTTTGTGCTGTCTATCAGTTACCGTGTGGTAATTGGGACAGGTGGGGCAGGTGTGTCTGGTACAGTCTGAGGGGCGGTACTCCCCACCCACATAGGTCAGAGGTGTTACCCGCAGGGGGACGCACTGTTTTTTTTGTTTGCATATTGTATTTTGTTAGACTCTGTCCCACACAAGATGGGATTGGGTGGTGACCACCGAGATTGCCATGGAGGTGTGGTTACTCGGGAGGCCCACTGAAGACCTAGGGCAAGTTGTGTTAGTTTAGTTGGGTTAGGCAGTTGAGGTAGGGGGAGTGCCGCTCCTGTAGGCGCACCTGTCTCACCTGTCCTAACGAGACAGAGGGGGAGCATTTGTTCCAGGTTGGAATTTTTTTTTTTCTATTTATTAACAAATAGTATTTGCTCTTTAAAAGTTAACTACACAATACCTTGAAAATAAGTAAGTCACATTCTTTTTTTCTTTTGACCAGTTGAACTACTATTTTGAAAATGTCTCAGGTTGAGGACTTTGTTGCTACTCCATGTGAAGAAACCTTAGATGATTTTACGAAGGACCAGCTACTGGGAGTAGCTGAGCACTTTAAGATAGAAATCACAGACAGAAGGTTAAAGGAGAGGGTAAAGTCTATTTTGATCGCTAACTTAAAGGACAAGGGGATTCTAGAAGAGTCCGTAGTTGAGGAAGAGGATGTGGAAACGTTAACTGAACCAGTGACCATGCCTAAAATGCCCACGATTCAATTTACTTTTGAACAACAGAAAAGAGTTGCTTTTGTTGCAGGCAGAGGGGAAGAATCAAGAGTTACAGGTAGAAAGGTTAAAAATAGAGCAGTCTTTACAGGTAGAGAGGCTAAAAGTAGAGCAGTCTAGACTGGAGATTGAACGTGCAAAGCTTGAGCTAATAAAAGAAGGTAAACTCACAGTTGGGGAGGCTGGTATAGCTGGTAGAGCACCTGCCTCGGGGTCTCAAACTCATGATTTTGACATTTTCAGTAACTTGCGCTTAGTGCCCAAGTTTAACGAAAACGACCCGGAGACTTTCTTTTCCATGTTTGAACGTGTAGCCGATGTACGTAAATGGCCAGAGTCTGCCCGCACGTTAATGCTGCAATGTGTATTAACAGGCAAGGCACAGGAGGCCTACTCATGTCTAAGTCCTGCTGACAGTCAGAAATACCAAGTGGTTAGGTCTGCAGTGTTGAAGGCCTTTGAACTTGTTCCTGAAGCCTATCGCCAACGTTTTCGGACGTGGCGAAAAATTGAGAACAAGACTCATCTAGAGTTTGCACGCGATTTGTCATGCTATTTCGCCCGCTGGTGTGCCGCCTTGGAAGTTAAGGACTTTGAAGGGTTGTGTGACCTTATAGTCCTCGAACAGTTCAAGAACACATTGCCTGAACATATTGCCACTTACATCAGTGATCGAAAGGTGAAAACTGCTGCTGAAGCTGCTGCTTTGGCAGATGAATATGTGTTGACACACAGGCGCTCTTCTGGGGAGCGACGCTCCTTTGTCCAGTCCCGTGCTGGCAATGAGAGTGTCGAAATGGGCTCTCCAGGTAGTTCAGGCATGGCGGTTACACCGGAGGCGAACCCTGGTCATGGCACGCGTGAGGAGAAAGTATGTAACTTCTGTCATAGGAAAGGCCATTGGAAAGTTGACTGTTACGCTCTAAAAGCAAAGACTATGTCTACCTCTCCCTCTGCGAAAGGTGCGGCTATGGCTGTGCCTGCGCCAAGCTTGGACGAGGTACAGGTTAAGGGAGTCAAAGGGTCAAAATGTGGAATATCAAAATGTCAAAATCTTGAGGTTGATGCGTCCTACAGGCCGTTCATCAGTGCAGGTTTTGTGTCACTTGTAGGAAGTAATGTTAAAGTGCCAGTAAATATACTACGTGACACAGCAGCACACGATACATTTATTGAGGCATCAGTGTTACCATTTACTAAGGAGAGTGCTACAGGGTCCTCTATTCCTGTGTTGGGGATGGGTTTAACTGTCCTCGATGTTCCTGTTCACAACATCATGCTCTATTCCAATCTCTTCCAGGGTCTGACAGGTGTGGCTGTGCGTCCCGCTTTACCTGTGGCAGGGGTAAATGTGATCTTGGGTAATGGGTTGGCTGGTGCACGTGTGTGGACGGATGTGCCACCACCTTTAGTAGTGGACGAGGTGCCTTTGCTAAAACCTGAGGAGAGTGAAACCGAGGTTCCTGATGTGGTCACAGCTGATGCAGTGACACATGCCATGTTCTGTGGTAATTCTGAAGCAATTGAGTGTGACCTTGGGAAGAAACAGAATTTGGGTTCAGGAGCAATGTTTTCCTTATCTGAAAGAATTCCTGCAATTGCCAAACCTTTTGAACATTTGTTCATTGATTGTGGGGGCCTACTCCCTCGCTTGAAATCTGGTGCAGTTTATTTTCTCACTGTAATGTGTTTACTATGGTTAATACTCTCAACCAGTGAGGTTGCACAGCAAAGCACTGGGTTTAGTCGAACGTCTCCAAACGAACTGGTCCTTGGCCATACTGTACCATTAGTCATTTTGAGTAACCAGTGGAAGGCGATAGAGCCTCGTCGCAACTTACTTGACTATGTGAATGGGTTTTGGCACAGACCTTATTTAGACAGAAGCACTGAGCAGAGAGTTTCCAGCCCTGGTGATCGTGTGTTGGCACTGTTGCCCATCACAGGCTCACCATTTCAGGCCAAATTTACAGATCCTCAAACAGTGGTTAAGAAAATGTCTGACTTCAACTATTTGTTTTTTACTCCTCAGCGGAGGAAACCCACCCTATTATGTCATGTTAACTTACTGAAGCCATTTCATGTTTGTGAATCCCGCCCACCGGATGTGCAGTCCAACTTGGATGTTAATGCAGCATGTTCAGCGGTAGCACGCATGGATCACACTGGGCATCGCCTTGCCTTGTTCTGAAGTCTGATTACTAACCTTTCTCAATTCATTGAAATGTTCTAGATCAGGTTAATTCGCTGGTCCCTAATGTGTCAGTCTTAGTGGCTCGACATTATATACATTAAAGGGGTTGAAAATGTTCTTTCCAGGGTGCCTTAAATTGTAGGCAAAAATGTGACGTGTGGTTTTTTTTGTCCCTTAGGCCTTGTCTGTCTGCTCCGTCCTCCTAATCTCCTCCTCTTAGATGCTCCAGGAATCCTAGGCAATCTTGGCTGCTGAGGAGGGGGGCCGGGTGTGCGGGTGGTAGACAGGACGTCTTGGGTTAAGTTTATTTGGGGCAAATGGTATTGATAGTATTGAAGGGTATTTCATGGTATTCATAATCACTAATTTACACATGAGTTTTGCTTCATTATTCAATATATTATATGTATCAGTGGCGAATTTTCAGGACCTTCAGGGTATTCAGAGAAGACCCAGGGATCCTCAGAAGAAAGAAAATAATATTTTTATTTTTAAATAAAAAATATATTTTTATTTTTTATTATTTTTATTAAAATAATTACAATTATTTGTGTTGGTAATCTGTTAAACTGCACTGTTTCGCTCGCTATACTCGTTGTAGTTGTTTCTTCCCCAAGTTCTGTGCATAGGGAGTGCTTGTGTGCTGGGGAAAATAACAGCCAATGAGAGATTTTTTCTACTGAGTCTCTGCGCAGATTACTCTCACTCGCAGGTCTTCCAGAATTCCCTGAGCCAGTTCCCCATAATACAAGCCTTGGTGTGGATTGTCAGTTTGATCAACCAATCATATTTTGAGGGCTCTGGTCAAGGGTATACGGAACACCCACGTTCAACCACCAATCAAAATGAGTCAAGTGACTACTGGCCAATCACAACACAGCTTTTCCGGGACTTGGAGTGGAACAACAAGCATGTTTCACACTCACTATGCACTACACGTGAAACTTGTAAAGTAAACAGACGCGACATGGCTGCAGCTGGAGTGAACGCTGTGGATTTATTATTATCGTTGCCTTTTTCAAGAAGACTGTTTTATGAAAAGATGGACAGAACTTAAAAGGAATGATAGCTTTATGAACCCATCTTTGAGAAATTCACCCAAAAGGACAGGAGGATGTTTTTCTTTTCTTTCTTCAAGTGCAACTTCATTGGTGAGAGAAACTGAATTAATTTATATTGCTGGATATGCCGCTGTGCATTTAATTTCCATTGATTGATCATTGAAGAATGTATTAGAAGTTTGCAATTGGAAAAGGTACAGTTTCATGACAGTACAAATCACTGGTCAGCTAAAAGGAGATCCTAGTAAACCTTACAGCTTATTTACACAGGAACCACTTTATGTATCTCATATAACATTGAAAGACAGATTGATACACTTAGGCCTGTTTTTGTCTATTTAATGTGGGTCTTTCTTGACGTGGTCTTTCTTTACATTGATAGCTGGTGTTGTTACATGATGGTGGACAGTGCGTTTTGCTTTGTAAAGCACGCTATGTTAAATGGACGTTTCGATTGGTTGCGCTGGTTGTGTCTTGTGTGGCTCTGTCTGTCAGCAGCGCACATCTATTTAATCCTTATATTGGCATTGGTTTGGAAGTCTTGGTTTGGAGTATGTGTGTAGGTTAAGCCTACCCAGCGTGCTTGCCTTGTACACAGTCTGCTGTTCATTGTTAACCAGTTTTGTAAAAGAAAAAGAAGAATGAAAAAGGCATACAATTTGCGCGCATGTGCACGCGCGGGGGGGGGGCGGTGGTGCGTCCCCGAAGGTCCGGTCCCTTGGGGCACGCATCGCCACTGATATGTATTAATTGTTTTTCTTGACTGATTATTTTGAATTTGGTAGTACTACTTGTTAATTATTTCGTTTATTATACTGTCTCGGAGTCGGTCCCTCATTTCGAAGGGGGAGGGTGTCACGGCCCCTTGGCCTTGCCGGTAGGGCCTGTGTTAGCTTATGTATGGTGGATCCCTGTACTTTGCTTCTCTCCACAGAGCCTTCGGGTGTCGGCCAATGAGGTGTCTGATTAGGGCATTGGGAGCACCTGGCCAGTACTCCCTGGAGCCCTATAAAAGCCTGCATGGCACCCTCATTCTCTCTCTCCCTCTACAGCAGACAGCACCCTTTTGCTTTAGTCCTCTTATGCTTTGCTTTATACACTTTACAACACCCCACACTATACTTACCACACATCCATGCATTGCTGACACCACTGATTACTGATTTACACACCTCAAACTCTTTGTACATATCATTTAAACCATCTGTTAATAAATCATTGTTATACTTTAAAAGCCACTGCCTCGTGTCCTCCTCGATTTGTCATGGCCTAAGAGCCAGGTCGTGACAATCTTGACAGTCTTCATTGTGACATCAATAAATGCTAAGACAGTGACATTGACCATCTCAATGATTGCCTCTGGTACTGGGAGGGACTCAGTTGTAACTGATTTCAGCTGGCCATCCTCATCCTTGAAATAGCTATTGTTGAGTGGGTCAAGGAACTCCTACTGAGCTACGTGTGCCTGACTCCACACTCTGGCCTCGAGATGGACTATATGCTGCGTAAGAGCACCAAGTGTGGGTGGAAGCTTGTCCCCTTCTGCCATGTGTTTGCAGAATAGATGCCATCTCAGTTCAGGGGTGTTTCCCCTTTGGTAAGTATGCAGTGCATACAAACTTAAGCCCCCTTTCCACTGCAAGGTGGAACCAGAACTTTCCAGAACCTGAACCTATTTTTTTGGTTCTGGTGTTGTTTCCATTGCACACAGCCTGGTTCCAGACATGGTTCCTGGAACCTTTTTTCGGTTCTGCTCCTGAAGTAGAACTAAACTTGAGTTCTGGGAACCTATGGGCGGGGCCAGCAGCGCTGCTGCTCGGACCCCGGTTAGTTCTAGTTATATGGAAACAAAAGCAGAAGTTCTGGTTCTAGTTCTGGGTCGGCCCTACAGTGGAAATTTTAGTTACTGTAGTTTGAAGATCCTGTTACATGGTTTAAGAAAGCATCTTCAGAGCCTTGAGGACAACACATCTGTGTCTGGGAAGAAGAACATTAGCTGTGCATCAAAGAGTTTGCTATATGAAGTCAGAACTGTAAGGTGGATCAACAAGGTGTCTGCTTCTTCATAGTTGTTGGCTTTAAAGTGCAGTTCACTGTTAATCTTTTTGTGTCCTAATAGCGGACCCAATGACAAGCATGGGGGAGTCTTTGCTGTATTCAATGGTCTTTGATGTCAGATCAGATCAGCATTTGTTTGGTCGTGAGAAAGCGTTGCCAGGATTTCATGCCTTTACAGGAGCAGACAACACTGAGAACACTGAGATTTTCGATAGGCAAAACTACATGGTGGAACAGCTACCTCAAAGCTGGTGATGAAGTCTTCAAGGCACTGAAGATGCTTTCTCAAACCAATGATGTAACAGAGGATCTATTAACTACAGTAGCTAAGTTTGTATGCACTGCACTTACCGAAGGTAAGCTGAGAAGGCATCTATTCTGCAAACACATGGCAGAAGTGGTCAAGCTTCCATTCACACTTGGTGCTCTTAAGCAGCATGTCCTAAAAGTCCATATCGAGGCCAGAGTGAGGAGTCAGGCACACATAGCTCAGCAGGAGTTCCTTAACCCACTCAACAATGGATATTACAAGGACGAGGATGGCCAGCTGAAACAAATGAGTCTCTCCCAGCAATCATTGAGATGGTCATATGTCACTGCAAAAAGCAGACTGTCACATATATGTTCTTGCAGATCAGTGGAGCTACCCTCTATGGAATTATGTCAGTGTAGTACTGACTTCCAAAACGATGAAGGCTGTCAACATAAATCAGCTAGTGACAGCAATTATAACATTGAAGATGATGTATAGACAACCGTGTTCTTGCTATATTGCTACAGGTAAGCATGACTGTTTCCACTGAGTGTATTTATTGCCTCACTTATGCCACTATTCTCTGCCTGCTGATCTATTCTTGCTTGCTATAACCTGTATTTATGCCCGTTTTTGACCCCTGCCTGTATCTGGATTTGACCCTTGCCTAAAGCCCTTGTATTCCAGCCTGTTTGGACAGATCCCCAGTGTTTGGACCAGGACCGGACCCACAGACTACGATTAGCCTTATCCCTACCAGGCGCCACGCGGATTGCCCACTCAGAACTATGAACTATGCTGCCCCTTTGACTCTCTCCACCTGGTCCCTTTGCCTTCTCCCCTCCAGCTTTTGTTTAATTAAATCCATTGAACTTTGTACCTGCCTCTTTTGCCTGCTATTGGGTCCTATCTGTTTGGTGACAGTTTTTGCTATTTGCGGAAGAACTTATCACAGAAATTGTCTGTATGTGGGGTTTATGAATAATGAAAGAACAAAAAGTATAGAGAAGAGCATATGAAAAATATCTTCATTGGGTCCATTGGAACAGGTTATTGTTTCCATTTTCTGAGAAGTAACTGCTTTGTTCATTCAAGGTTTCCACCGACAGCAACAATATAGCCTACCAGTTTTTACTTGATAGTTTACTTAATCAATTCAATTTACTGTTGGGTGTAAATAAATTACACAATTTTGTGTCATTAAGAGAAATCATCTGTCTCATATTGATTTGACCACTGGAATCATGATCCTATACTGTAGTTCAAAACAGTGGAAAAACGAATATTAAAATGTTACCCTTTGCCCCCAAAATTAAGAATGAGGACCCACATCTGTGCCATTGATCATTTGTGAATATTTCTAATTAGCATCATTGGATTTACTGACCCTAAAAATGTTGATTTAGCCACTAGAATCATGATGCTACATAATCTAGAAGTCGAGATATTGAAAAACGAATATTCAAAGGTTGCCATTTTTCAAAGTCCAAGATGACCACCATATTGGCTTCAGCGCAAATGGAATCATGGATTTTCTGATTTGTTACACTCTGAAGTTTCCAAAAATGTATAGTTTTCCTAATCTCCAGAAAATTTGAACGAACCTTCATTTTTGGACAAATAGAACTGGACTATATGCGCCTATCAATACAATTAGTTTCCTCAACAATGCGTACTACCCTAAAATTAACACAGGTGGTGTGAGTCTCATTGATTAAACAAAATAATTGTAATCGATAGGCTTATGCTGCGCCTATCAATACATTTAGTTTCCTCAACATGAGCACAGGTGGGCAACGTCACCTTCTAATAGGGCCAGAAAGACAATACTAACATGTCTGCATTGATGGCTCAGTGGACTGTGCTTGGGACTTGTAAGCCAGAGATCGTCAGTTCGATCCCTGCTGATAATCTTGATTTTCACTATTTTCAACGGCCCGTTATGGATCAATATTGATCCATTTACCGTTTACAGTATATTTTTAGACCTCATTTAGACGTTTAATCCACATCTATAATTATACCACGTTAGAATTATTTTAAATAACCTTTTTATTCGTTGTTTTAAGAAAAATAAATGAAGCCGGAAACAGCTCTTGTCTATAAAGTGCTCCTCGTGTGCCTATTCAATATATATTGATTAAATAAAATCATTTTAATAGCTATTCATCAATACAGCTAAAGTGGGTACTCGGGACCAGCCTGGTTCCCCCAGGGGGTCCCTGGAATGCCTGGCCGGGCCCCGGCGCTCGGTTGTCGGCTAGGGACCACTGGAAGGCCCCCCTGGAGGAGCGGCGGCCTAGTTGTGCACCGGCAGCCGGCCAGAGTGCGTGGAGCCCCCGGCCGGGTCCGGGGCGGCGAGCCGGACGCGCGGGCGCCTGGTTCGAATCCGCACGGCAGTGGAGCTGCGGTCGGAGAAAGCCTGGAGCTCGGAGCGTGTTCAACCGCTACACTTAGGCTCATTTTCCCACGTTTAGAATTTTTTACATTTTCTCCTGGGGCCCGCGAACGGCGTGGCGGGGCACCGGCGCTCCATGGGCTGCCAGGGACCCCCAGAGAACCCCCCCTGAGAAGCGGACCCCTACCCGGCCGGGCCACGCCGCGTGGAGTGGAGCATTGGCTTGTAGATCGGCTACTTTTGGCTATTTTTCCATATTTTTTTCCAGGGGGTCCCCGGAACTCCGGGGGTCCCCGGGGGCCCCGGCGGTGGCCCTGCCCCCGGGGACCCCCTGGGTGCCAGCCCCGTTCCTCCCGGTCACACGGGGGCCGAGTTACGGCCTTTTTAGCTGGCTGCAGTGGCGGGGGTCGACCACTAGGTGGCGCTCTACGAGCGGCATGCTCTGGGGCGCAGAGGCCAACGCGTGGGTACCACCCCCGGCTCTCCCGGCTGCTCCTAGCCCGAGTTATGCCATTGTATGCGTGCTGCAGTGGAGGGGTTCTGCCAATAGGCGGCGCTCTACACGCGGCCGGCTAAGGGGCGCCGAGGCGGACGTGTGGGTACCGGCCCCGGCTCTCCCGGACGCTCCTAGCCCGAGTTTTGCCATTTTTTAGCTCTTTGGCGGTGCCGCCAGGGGGTCCCTGGGGGTCCCCGGGGGTCAGGGGGGTCCGGGGGCCCCCAGCCACTCTGCGGCCCCAGGCCGAGGCCCCATAGTCGGACAGGAGCGGACTGGCGGCCTGCCTGGTTCTCCATAGCCATATCCCCAGGTCCACGGTCATATCGCCAGGGGTCCCTGGAGGTGGTCCCCGACCGGGGGTCCCTGGAGGTGGTCCTCGAGCGGGGGTCCCCGGACTCTGCGGTCCGAGGCCGAGGCCCTGGAGTCGGATTCGAGTCGAGCAGCGAAGGCCTCTCAAATCCTACTCATGTTGTCAATGATGTCATATTCAAATAGGACAAAACACCCATTTTAACTAACAGGTTCCAGTGGAGCAGAGGATCAGTACCGGACTCAAGATCCAGAGGTAGTAAGTTCGAATCCCACTCACAATGTCAATGATAATGTCACAATCTAATATGGTCAAATACCCATGGAGCAGAGCATCAGAACAGAACTAAAGCACCCGAGGCAGTGAGACAATCAGTTTTTCACTACTTTTGACGGCCGTTAAGGTCAGTTTTTCACTACTTTTGCTGGCCGTTAAGGTCTAAATATAGACGTCTATTAGACGTCTAAATTTAGACCCAGGTATAAACTTAGACGTCTATTAGACGTCTATTAGACGTCTAGTCTAAATATAGTCGTCTAATAAATTTTCATTTCTAGACCATTTTTAAACCATTTCTAGACGCGTCGTCTAGGTGACATATAGACGTCTAATAGACGTCTAATAGACCTAAAAATGCTCGGTGGGAAGCTACATGCCCAACACCGTAACTCGTGCCCTATCTAAATTGGTCGGGCTAACTGTGCTAACTGTGCTTCATGTAACATAAATCAGTGTTTGTGTTGTGTTTGTGTTCAGTCAGAAGGATAATCTGACGGTTCTGACAGACTTAACCGCCTCGCGTTGTGAGCTTGTAGAAGAGCAACAATAGAGTTGGGTCACCGTTTTATTCCATGTGTAATTGTGTATACCATGCCTGCGTTAGCCTGCAGCTAGCGCTAGCTAACGTTAGCGTTAGCCGTTAGCCACTCATCAGCCAGTCATCCAGAATAGTCTAATAAGTACATTTTTTAACGGCGAGTGAACGATTGCATTCCGTGTCCTTCATGGATTTTTTTCCCCTGGCTGTCAATGTTTTTATTGTCCAAAAAGAAAACGCTCTGAACGTTAAAACTAGATAGTTTACGATCATGACACTGTTCTCGATGCTAAGTCAATGCTAAGCAGTGACAACAAAGGACTCCTCGCATCCGGCTCAGGCAGGAAACGGAACGGATCCTTTTTTTCCAAACTCGAGAAGAAGAACAGCGCCAGAACAGCGCAATAATAAATAAATAAATAATAGATTAAATCATTATAACAAGTAACGTGGTTCATTTGGAACATACGTGGCACTACAAGAACGGGATAAATACTGTGGTTTGCAACGCTAGGTAATGGAGTCCCGATTTTACCGCATTTGACTACAAAGGGCTGACAAACTGAGGCTTGATTAAAAATAAACAAACATTGTAGCTACATGGCTGGGAGGACCAACAGAATTATGTCCCGATCTCTCACATTAATTAAAAAAAGTCTTATTTACATGCAGAGTTAAGCTCTGGCGTTTAAGTGAAATGTAGCCTGATATTTATGAAATACTTTTGTGGCTTTATCACATTTTAAAGAAAAAAAAAAAGTTATTTCAGCTGTGGTCTAAAGTGGTACTATGCGAAATGACTGCCCCTGGGTGAGATTCAGACACATATTAACATGGTTCACTACGTTGTGGTTAAAGCTTCCCAAAGAATCTCTCCATGCCTCGATGCCGGCTGGTATGTATCTGTCTGTGTGTGTTGTGTGCAAGTCGTGTTGACGGTGTTGTCTTCAAGGGACTTGAAATCTTCTTCCACAACTACCCACAACTACACATATT
>NC_137827.1:56616981-56890156 GCF_963921795.1 Nannobrachium achirus | reverse complement strand
ATGTTAATTAAGGTTAGGAAACGAAAGGGGAAAATGAACGGGGGCCAATGGAGAACAATTCTTTTTGCGATCGGCCGGGGGGGAAAAGAGCGCAACTAGCGGCCTACCATAGGAAGTTTTAGTTCCGTATTGGAGTCATTTTAAATCGGCGGAACTCTGCCCCTGGCCTCAGTACAGTGAGCAGTGCAGAGTGGGAGAGTGGAGCAGGCCGTCAGGCCAACTGCATACAGCTGAGTGGGGTGTGGTTTGGGAAAGTACTTAAAGAGCGCTCCTGCCTACAGTTCAGTGTCTCTCTCTCCTCCTCACAAGCTGGTTGTGCTTGGGTGGCCACCGGGCCTGTTTGTTTTGGACCTATTGTTCTTTTTCAGTTTGCCTTTTATACGCTTTTATACAACATGCACACAGCACACATCCATGCACCGCAGACACTACTGATTACTGACTTGTTCACACCTCAAACCCAGTATTAGCTTTATTTAATTGATTTAGCCTAATAATAATGTAAATGTTTTGGACTTGTGTGGACTCCCTCTTTTGTTATGCGTTATCCCTGTGGCATGACAAAATGGGGGCTGAGACCGAGACTGAGATGTTCACGATCACAACACCAGAGGCAGCTCCACTAATCATCATCAACGTAGATTTAACACTAAACAAGGCTCTAACTCGTTCTCCTGCTACACCATCAACATGTGGAACGCCCTTCCACAAGCCCTAAAGGAGAGCAAATCCCTAGCCTCCTTCAAAATTGGTATGAAAAGTCACCTTCAGACAGCTGCTACACGTGACTTGTAAATAGACTAAGCCCCCATGCCCCCCCCCCCCCCTTTTTTTTTCTGCCTTTGTATTTGATGTTATGCTTTTGAAACTGATATTATCCTAGATAAAGTACTATGTTCTATCCGTCTGTCTTTCAATGTTATATGAGATACTTAAAGTGTGGTTCCTGTGGAAATAAGCCTCAGCTTTCTAGGATCTCCTTTTAGTGATTTGTACTGTCATGAAACTGTACTTTTTTCTATTGCAAACTTCTAATAAATTCTTCAATCCATCAAAAGATCAACATTAAATGCAGTGCAGTCCATTTACCATAAAATAATCATAAAAGGAATATGAACGTATCCTTTTTTTCTCAGTGGAAATCTTCCATACAAAAGCTTCTAGTCTGCAGTTTTTATGTTGTCTCAAAGACTTTCTGAGTGCTGCTCCTGAAAGGAGCTAAGCTCCAACATCTGGCTTTGTCCGGTTCCCCAAAAATGTGGTCTACATCTGGCCTAGATATCTGGCCTATATATGGTCTACATCTGGCCTAGATATGGCCTAGATAGGTCTGCATCTGTCTAGTCTCGCGTAGCCAGACAACTATTCCACAATCTCTGAATGCTATATAGAGTCTGGAAGAGCAGCTCCCGAACCTTCAGACAGCTGCTACACGTGACTTGTAAATAGACTAAGCCCCCATGCTCCCCCCCCCCCCCTTTTTTTTTCTGCCTTTGTATTTGATGTTATGCTTTTGAAACTGATATTATCCTAGATAAAGTACTATGTTCTATCCGTCTGTCTTTCAATGTTATATGAGATACTTAAAGTGTGGTTCCTGTGGAAATAAGCCTCAGCTTTCTAGGATCTCCTTTTAGTGATTTGTACTGTCATGAAACTGTACTTTTTTCTATTGCAAACTTCTAATAAATTCTTCAATCCATCAAAAGATCAACATTAAATGCAGTGCAGTCCATTTACCATAAAATAATCATAAAAGGAATATGAACGTATCCTTTTTTTCTCAGTGGAAATCTTCCATACAAAAGCTTCTAGTCTGCAGTTTTTATGTTGTCTCAAAGACTTTCTGAGTGCTGCTCCTGAAAGGAGCTAAGCTCCAACATCTGGCTTTGTCCGGTTCCCCAAAAATGTGGTCTACATCTGGCCTAGATATCTGGCCTATATATGGTCTACATCTGGCCTAGATATGGCCTAGATAGGTCTGCATCTGTCTAGTCTCGCGTAGCCAGACAACTATTCCACAATCTCTGAATGCTATATAGAGTCTGGAAGAGCAGCTCCCGAACGGCGAGTATCGGAAGTAGCCACTGCTGCACTGAACTGTAGTCCCATTGGAAACATAACAGAAACACAATAGCTCAGACAAAGTCATTCGAGCTGCCTATTATTGTTATGAGTGTATAGTTTATGAAACGTTTGAAAACATCATGAAGGTGACACCAATAACACCAGAGAAAGACAAAATAAAGCCCCCAGAAATGTTGAAAGGAGACATAACGCTTCCAGTAGGACATGTTATTGCTACTGCACTAAGGGAGCGGTTGCGTCACATCCGCTTTATCTCGCACTCACCGTTTCTATTTCCGTCTGCCAGACTGTATGCTGGGAGCATTTGACCAAATCGCGGAGGCAACAGTCTGGCCACGCGAGACTAGCATCTGTCCTACATCTGGCCTAGATATGGCCTAGATATGGTCTACATCTGGCCTAGATATGGCCTAGATAGGTCTGCATCTGGCCTACATCTGGCCTAGATATGGCCTACATCTGGCCTAGATATGGCCTACATCTGGCCTAGATATGGCCTACATCTGGCCTAGATATGGCCTACATCTGGCCTAGATATGGCCTACATCTGGCCTAGATATGGTCTACATCTGGCCTAGATATGGCCTACATCTGGCCTAGATATGGCCTACATCTGGCCTAGATATGGCCTACATCTGGCCTAGCTATGGCCTACAGCTAGGGTCAAACGGCTCAAAGTGTGTTGTACGCCCAGGGTCCCATTGGCCAATGTTATGTTAGTTAAGTCAACAATGTTTCTAACTTCTTTCAGTGTGACGTAATTAGAAGTTTGTGAAACTATGCTTTCACAGTAGTTTCAGTGTTATTGTGAGGCATTCTGGCAATATCATAAACAGTTTGTAAATGTATCTAACTCAATGCCTGTTTACTGTGAATTTTGTTTGAAATCAGGTGTTTCACCATCACCGTCTGTCTGTGTCTCTCTTCTCTCTCTCTGTTATAGTTTATAGTGTGTGTGTGTGTGTGTGTGTGTGTGTGTGTGTGTGTGTGTGTGTGTGTGTGTGTGTGTGTGTGTGTGTGTGTGTGCGCGCGCGCGCCTGCCTGCGCAATCGGCACAAAAATAAATACAGTAATTACATGAGTCGTTGTTTACTCCCCCCCCACCCCCCCCCCCCCCTCGGCCCCACCCATTGTGTGCAATGAATGCTTGGATTAAAAAATGACTACTTTCCCTGCATGCAGAGATTTCATTTGGGTGTGTTTATCCTAATCCACACATAATGCTTTTGAGGAGATCTCACTCACAGCGCGACGATATGCTGTTACAGTGCATGGGTATGTTATGTCCTGGACAAGCTGTTAACGATGATACATTTTATTATTATTATTTTATCTTGCATAATTTGATCATCAAACTGAACTGACAGTAGGCGAGTAAAAATGTTCTCTCTCTAAATGCTAAATGTCTCCATTCCGACATCGCCCCCATTCCGACACTAACCTAACCCTTACCCTAACCCTAACCTCTATGGAAGTGCTGCCACTCCGACAATAAGAAGTCAATGTCGGAATGGCAGCATGTCAGAATGAAGAGCAGTCACCGTGGTGAGGACAGGGCTGATGTTGTGGTCGTTGCTGACAGATGGGTTGCTGACAGATGGGTGAATAAGTGTGTATACGTGCGTGTGCCTGCGTGCGCGTGTGTGCTTGCGTGTGTGCGTTTGTTGGCGTACACATTTGTTGTGTAGTGTGTTTGATGTCATCCCTGGCTCTACAGTATGTCCCTCCCCCTGCTCCCTGTCATGAGCCTCCAGTGACAGTCTCTCTACTTCTCTCCTCTGTTTGACTGGCCGTATGGCTGCTGGTCGATGCTGTAGCCGCCGGGAGCATCTCTATACGCAACCTCACCTTCTGTCTGATGGCTTCTGGATCACAGTGAGTAGCCTTCTGATTTTGTTTTACTTAAAGGGATATTTCACTTTCAAAAACTATATATAATATCTTCACTGTCCAACAGAAAGTTTCAAATGTGTATGTGTTTTTCCTAAAGTAAAGCCCTGCTTCATCAGACTGTTGCACTGCACATACTGTAACAAGTGAAAATAGCTGATTTACGGTGACGTGGCATTGGTCCGACATTTCATTGTTCCTACATCCCATTAGTCCGAATCTGGTGATGTTAACCTGGTGAAAATACTATGCCTAAACCTAAACCTAAACCTAACACAAACCCTAACCTCAGTAAAACTACGCCTATAAACCTAACCCAAACCCTAACCTCCCAGTAAACTATGCCTAAACCTAACCCTAAAACCTAACCCTAACCAAATTAGGAATATATGAGATGCAGGGCTAATGAGATGTAGGACTTATGGGCAGTCCCCTGATTTACAAGCACACAACCCCTCGCACCGTGTGCTTGCAGATCGGCTATTTTTTATCGCCTAATTTTCCATTACTTAAGTACAGTACTTGAGTAGATGTACCATCACCATTGACTACCAGCTCTTTATACACCGGGACAGATTCAGTCATGTCCACTCCAAGCCTTCCCCGGGTTCCCTTGCTCCTTCTTGGGGGAAAGCTACTAAGGCATCTGCATGTTTACTATACAATAGGCTTACATAGTAATCATTTGGTGTGCGTATATAATGATGACTATCCTTTGAGCTCTGCTGTATGTCTGTCTGTCTAGTCTGTCGTATCTAAAGCAGTAGTCTTTTCAGGCCAAGGACCCCTTATTATTAGCTGAGAGAGAGATGAAGCAGGGACCCCCCCCCCCCCCCCCCCCACACACACACACACACACACACACACACCCACACACACACACACCCACACCCACACCCACACACACACACACACACACACACACACACACACACACACACACACACACACACTGCATAGCCTATTGCTTACAATTGTGTTGCAGATGAAAACCTTTCCTAGATGTCATAGATAGTTGGATTCATGCTAATGTGTATTTTCATATACCCTTTAAAGGATTATTTCACCCCCCAAATGATTGTTTTCCCATTGATTACTCATGCCATGGAGACTTGAGTTCAATAAAAAAAATGTTTTGTATTTGTCGCATTCCTGAGTCAAAAAAAATAATTTACCCCCATTGATTCCGGATGGGGACGTGAATGGATTTGGGTCCCCATCCGGAATCAATGGGGGTACATTTATTGTAATCAAATCATTGTCTTAGGAATGCAACAAAAACAAAAAAATATTATTGAACTCAAGTCTCCATGGCGTGAGTAATCAATAGAAAGAAGTCATTTTGGGGGTGAACTACTCCTTTAAACTCTCAATTATTTAGTCAACTTGACCGTTAGAATTGAAAATGAAAGGAAGGTGAATTGTTGCGATGCAGGCTGTTATCTGTTAAAACACCCACAGCAGAAGTTTGAAATAATACTGATTTGAAGTAACAGCGCCCAGTCCTAGTGTGTTGATTTGGTTGGCTACTGAAGAAAACAGCAGAGCACCTGGTGCTAAGCTTACTGACCTCTCTGTGTGTGTTGGCACCAGGGCAGGAATTTCAGGGAGGCCATGAAGGCCATGGCCGTCGTTGCCCCTCAGTTTGGCCTTGTGCCCCTCCAAAATATGGCATGCCCTGAGGCCACACAGTGGCCTTAATGCCCCAGCTGACTGTACTACTTTCTCCTCTGTCTCTGTCTTGTCAACATGTAAACACCAGTGTCTTTCTTGTCATGTAGACACCAGTGTCTTGTTGAGTTCCCATTTTTAAACCAATCCAGTATCTTTGATTTGTGCAGGGCTGAGCATCAGATTGTAAATACCCATTTATTTATTTCACAGCAGATATTCTACATATTAAATGTAACATTTAAATTAAATTAATTATTTAAATGGACTAAAATCGTTGTTTTATTTGATGGCCTTCCTGCCCTGGCATTTGGCCTTTGTGCCCTCAAAAAATGGACAACACCAAAGGCCAAGTGGCCTTGCCCCTAAAATGATGAAATCCCAGGCCTGGTTGGCACGGTAGCTGTGAAGGTTCACAGGTGCTGTATGTCAGTGTGTACTGTGGACGCCAGGGAATCATTATGTGGCCTGCTACGCTCCACCTCAACCTTTATAGGCTAGGCTTCTTTTGAAGGCAGGGTCTTTGTAGAAGTGTAGTGAATCTGCTTGCTTTGAAACATTGTTGGAGCGGCTGGAAAAAAAAAAGGTCACTCCGAAAGGGAGTGATGCCCTTAAGCAAGGCACAGCACTTAGTCGTCTCTTTAACGGCTTATAGAGCAGTGTTTCTCAACCTTTTCAGGACGCGACCCCCAAAATAATCATATTTGAACTTGGAATTGTAGGAGTTGGCGTTACATTTAGTTTGACTCGACCTATTCCACTGTGAAAATAGCAGATCTACATGCTCACAACGCCTTGCGTTGCGAGGAGTTGTGAGCATGCAGATTGGTTATTTTCACAATTTCTGCCTCTAATATTTAGACATTTGACCAATGTTTGACCAGAGGTACTAAAGAGGTCTTTAAAGTCCTTAAATTGTCACTTTAGAAATGTGCATATACCTTTATAAATGTAAACGTCATGTTGGTTTGTTCACTAGTAAAAAAACAATGTTACACATTAAGCTAATCATCTGGGGGGGAACCACTGCTATAGAGGATAATACATCATATGCCTCTCACTCATCTAGACCGAGTGGCAAAACATAAAGCAGCATGAAGCATTGGAGTTTGGAAGCGCTTGTGGGAAAATATTCCTGACTCCTTCTCACTCCCCATGACTCCTGCTGACTCCTCAGTCCTCATGACTCCTGCAGACTCTGTTTTTTGCCACTCAGTAGGCTTTCTCTGCATAACTTCCAGGTACGATGATGTCACCCGCATACCCTCTATATGTAACGGAGGTGATCCGAACCTCCCCACCCAGCTTCGAACCCGGGTCTCCCGCATGAAAGTCCAATATCTTAACCATAACTCCAAAGGGACATCCCTATGGAACGAGAGCAGATACTAGAGTTTTGAGGCTTCAGGCTGGGGCTGCGACTCTCTCCGCCACATATATACCAATTCGTTGGCCAGCAGTAGTGGCGGATCTACTACTAATGTGTATAACTGGAAAGCTCTGAAAAGGGGCCTGCATGAAGGCAAGGCAAGGCAGTCGTACAGCAAGGGAATTCAATGTGCTTCACACACACACACAACATCAAACAAAGGAAACACAATTATACAATGACGTTAGGATGCATACAACATAAGAAGTAAAGCATTAAAGGGTAAGACCACCCATTTTCAATGTTGAACTGTGTCATTAATATACCTTAGAGGAGTTGTGTGTATTGCCTAGAACTGGAGGATTGATTTTGGGGTTTGTATTGTAAAGTACAATGTGTGATGTCATCAAGTTGTACTTTACAAACCCCAAAATCAATCCTCCAGTTCTAGGCAACACAGAAGGGGGGGAACTTTTTTCTATTTCCACACAACTCCTCTAAGGTATATTAATGACATATTTCAATATTGAAAATGGGTGGTCTTCCCCTTTAACAAAGACAGTTACTGTGCAGTGCAGAAGAGAAAAGAAAAGAGAAAAATAACTCAATCAAAGGCAGCGGCAAACAGAAAGGCTTGTATTAAAAGAAATAAGAATGGCGAGTTTGTTGGTTTTCTTTTGGGGAGACCTGCAAAGACAAAGACCTACTAAAGATGAATGAATGCATGGACATGTTGACGTTTTTGTACATCCTGCTGAGGCATAAGTCCAGGGACGTGCTGGGCCCCTGATTCAGCCCGGGAAAAAGATTTGGAGAGGCCCTCATTGCGCGCTATAGAGAGAGATCTCTCTCTATAGCGCTGCTGCTGCTACTCAAAGATTTCAGATCATGACAAGTGACAAGCCAGTGGCCCAATTACTGTACATGAGTTATATTTCGTCGTTGTCGGGTGGAAACCTTGTATGTCCAAAACCGTTTGTTTTGTATTTATCATTTTGAAAATGATTAAACTAGCGAAAACAGCCGATCTACAAGCACACAACGCCTCGCACCGCAAGGCGTTGTGTGCTTGTAGATCTGCTGTTTTCACTACTTTTGTGCAACAGCCTTGTATGATGAAGCAGGGCTTTGCTTTGCGAAAAAAATGTATACATTTGAAACTGGGAGATACGAGGTTTCTGCCCAACAGTGACGATTTACTTTGTTGGCTACCCAGCCCCCAAAATGGAACAAAGGCCGACATTTTTTTTTCTCCTAATGGCCAGCACGTCCCTGCATAAGTCCTTTGACCCCGTGCAACATTTTTGAGGTGATAGTGACATTGTGATTGAAATTGTGATTTGGGTTGATGTGGCTGTCCATGACTTTGGCAAATATATAAAATAGACATTACTCTGTTTGTCTGCATCTCACAACAAACCTTTAGGTCACACATGGGCAACATACAGCCCAGGGGCCGGACCCGGCCCTTCGACCATCTCAATACGGCCCCCGAAGTCCTCAAGAAAAACAAAATTACCCAATTAATTATTAGTGATATGTAGGCCTATGTACCATTTGAGTATCTACAGCATTCCATATTCCATCCATATTCGTACTCAAATGTTAAATGTTTATAATGTAACAGGGAAACCGTCTGCTAAGGATCCATATTTATAAAATAATTCATAAGCCTTAAAGACACCACGCAAAATAGACAATTATGCCTGTCGTGTCTATCAAATTCATGCAGTTTTAACTTAATTCAGCACTACGTGTTAGAACGGGTACACATTATTGTGTATCATTATTTTATGCTTTAACTATTGAAAAATAGCAGATATAAAAGCTCACAGCGCGGCACCGAGTGCCACGCTGCGAGCTTGTAGATCTGCAATTTATGAAAAATCATGAAAATTTGAATTTTGACCCGATTCTAAGTGTCTTTTGAATCTTTCTAAGATTTTTTGAAAAACCCTATGTTTCTATGTCAGCAATCTGGCTAGCCATCGTCAAAGAAAAGGTCCTTTTCACTTAACTGGAGCTCAGTTAGTCTGTTCTCGAGAGACTACTATGTCAGTGGTTCTCAAACTTTTTCATGTGAAGTACCCCCAAAATTATATTTATTTGGCCACGGACCCGGGACCCCCATCTCAAAATATCTAGTTCCAGGGACCACCTGCCCAGAAGCAAAATTTGAGTTAAAAACGTTCGCTTTGAAAATACATATATTCAAAGATTTGCACACATTTTCACGACTTAAAAAAAAAATAGCAGATTTACAAGCTTGCAGCGCGGCACTCGGTGCCGCGCTGTGAGCTTGTATATCTGCTATTTTTCACTGGTTAAACCAATAATTCTAGGCCTAAATGGGTTAAAGTTTCAATTGTCCAATGTGTGGCCATTCACTCACTTTATCAGAGTCAGTACGGCCCCCTGGAAAGAGATGTTGACCACCCCCTGTTTAGGTCCAAATCCATGGGTTGAGTTACACAGTTATCATTAACACACATTTTTTTATATCAGGTTGTGGGTCTAGAAAAGGCTTATATACTTTCCTGATGCGACAGAGATTACTGAAGCAAACAAAGCAGCAAGATGATCCCAAGTCTTTACTTTATTTATGTTTACACACAACGCTGGGTCATAATCAGGATCGGGGATTAGATTCTGGCTCCCTGCATGCAGCCTGTAATCTCACTCTGTATGGTAATCACATGACAAATCCTTTGTCATGTGGGTCAGGCGCTTAATATGACGGGAGCGGGATGACCAACATATCAGACAAATGGGATGGCATGTTGACAGTTATTGGTCCTCACTAAAAAAATATATATATATATATATTTTTTTTTTTTCAGAGGAGGGCTGTGGGCAGGTCAGAAACCCATCGTCTTGTGACATCATCGATTGGGAATCAAAGCTAATAGAAACTGCATGCTTTCTATTCCTGAAAAGTTGCAATGTTAAAGTGGAAGCCATTGTTCTCGCGATAATACAAATCTAAATATTTTTTCAAAAATATTGATAATATATATTTCTTTTTTGGGAAAATGATGATGTCACAAGACGAACTTCCCACAGCTCTCCTAGGAGACTTGGGCAAAGTAGAACAAATGGCGCTATGTTATCATGAACATTAGTGAGGACCTATTATATGAAGATAGGTTGAAAAGTGGTGAAGTCCTCCTTTAAGCACTGTACTCAAGTTAACACTTTTGAGGTACTTATACTTTACTGGAGTATTTCCAATTTTCAGTACTTTAATTCAACTCGAATCGGATAAAAAGGCTTCTTATTAAAGAACACGGAGGATACGGGTGATTATAGAATGCCTTACCGTATTTAGACAGGAGTGAGACTTTATTAAGCACTTTGTTTGTGAAATCTGAATGTTGGTGTAGTTGTAGGGGGCTAAATAAGTAGCTCTGCCCGAACCCATGTAAACACAGGGGCATGACGGTCGGGGCTAGGGCTGTCACAATTATTACATAATCGTCTAATCGTGATTATTTGACATTATCGCAATTATTTTGTCATAATCGTCATAATCGTGAATGTTGAAAAATGTCCGAAATAGTAGAAATAGCAGATCTACAAGCTCACAACGCGTCGCATCGTGACGCGTTGTGCGCTTGTAGATCGGCTATTTCCACTATCAAAGTTATTTTTTAACCCTCTAAGGCCCACGGTTGTAATATTACAACGTTTGTATTTTATCCAAAAAAAGGTTTAAATCATTTTATTTTAGCTCCCCCTACCACCTAAACATCACCATTGGATTCTATTGTTTAGTATTACAATGCCATTGGCCACAATATTTGCATATAAATACCCCCCACAGGTGCTGACATTCACACCCGCCACACCCGCTGACATTCCAGAGTTTTGACGAACAACATCTCACTTTTTCATGGAAGCTATTCCTCACAAAAACATAAGTAATATGCCTGTACTATTTTTTTTGGTGATCATTAGAATGTCTAGAACATGTACATATGTTATTATTGTGAAAAATATCCCCCATATGTAAATTAGAGCATGATTTATGATTTTTGATTTATGGCTATAAAACCTTACAAAAACATTTTTTTGAAAAAAACATTACATTTTCCTCTTAATAGGACTCCTACAACACCATCTGATTTTTTTCAATTTTTTATTTCAAGTATTTCTATATTCGGGCCTTAGAGGGTTAAGTAGTAAGTTGTCAATATGTCATTTCTTTGTATATTTAGGTTATGTGTCATATCTGCTATGTGCAACTTCAAAGCCTAAAAGCCAAACAGAAAAGTGAAGAATGTCAGTAGGCCCACTTTTTTCCACCACTGGATTTGACCTGGTTGCCTCAGTGTGCTTCAGCTGCTATGTGCTTCTGTTGCCCCAGCTGGACGTTGCGGTGCATATCCAGGTTCTATCCCTCCACTTTCCGCCTGCATGGATTACATGTTGTTTACTACGGTTAATTCAGCCGCCTGGTGCACTCATCACGCTCATGTGGGAGCATGCTCAGTGCACGCACGCACGCACGCACGCATGCACAGCTGCACTCTCAAACACACTGACACAGAAACAGACACCACGGCAAGCATGCACGCACGCACTTTGTATTATCTCCCGTAAACATGACATTTGCCCATGACATGTCACTAGACCAGTGGTTCTCAAGCTGTGGGTCGGGACCTACATGATTTTTGGTTCACAGATGACAGTGAGTGAAGCGAAAATTTTAAAAATTAAGACCTTTTTAACAAAAAAAAAAAGAGAAACAACGCGGCTAGCCTGACGGCGTGTCGCAGGTTCGACTATACAAAGCCACCTCTCCGACAATATCGCCGGGACAGTTTGTTTATTTTTGGACAACGATGTTTATATGAGAGGGTTTTAAGATGACCCAATGTTATTCTCCACAGATAAATTACTTCCGCGACCCAGGGTATGAACGAGGACTTCGGTACTATAAGTAATTTTAAACTGTTTGTATTTGCAGACGTTTCCTTGTGTTCTGGTTGTTAGGATTATTAAACCCGGGTTAAGCATCCGTGTCATTTAGATGTTTTTGCGTTGGCTGCTTGAAAATAGCAGATGTACAAGCTCACAGCTCGTGACTTTGTGCCGTTCTGGCGATCTTGTACATCTCATCTGCTATTTTTGAACAATTAAAAATTGAAAACTAACTGATTCAGAAGGCCTAATCTGATCTGCTATAGTACTCGTCAGGGTGGGGGGGGTCCCCAGTTAAAATCTAATTATTTTGGGGGTCGCGGCCTGAAAAGGTTGAGAACCACTGCTGTATAGGCCTACAAAAATTGAAAAAAAAAGTGTGTCCGTGTGTGTGTGTGTGTGTGTGCGTGCGTGCGTGCGTGCGTGCGTGCGTGCGTGCGTGTCCTGTCCACAGCAGCAGTGATGAGTGAGCTGGCTCTGGTCCACGTCCCCGCGCCACCATGCCCTGTCCAGGGCCACCAGACGGCCCTGCACAGAGCAGCCACGGTGGGCCACCATGACACCATGGCTGCCCTGGTCCAGGGAGGCTGTGCCATGGATCTGCAAGACCGGGTGAGTCAAGTCAGAGGAACAACAGCTCACATGCACCAACACACGTGTGGTTCTTTGTTTTTCCAGTGGTGGAACATGTGGTATCAATACTGCAGTATCGATCCGGTAAATCAATACGTAATTGAGTTAAAGTGTTGGCATCAAAATATATAGTACCAAAACTAAAAGTACTCCATCCATCCATCCATCCATCTTCAACCGCTTATCCGGAATCGGGTCGCGGGGGTAACGGTTCCAACTGAGACCTCCAGATTTCTCGTTATGCAGAATGTCCTTTTATGTCTAAAATGTATATATCTAAAACAAAACAATACAAATATGTTCAATTCAAAATACATTCATATGCTTATTGAGATTGGGGTGGCGTCCTGCATTAAACAATGGAGCGATGGTCCCAAAAAATTAGTATAGTATATAATTAGTATTAATTTCTTTTGACCAAATTGACAAATGGGTAGATGACAACATCAACATCCCCAGAAGGATTAAATAGAAGGGCTACAGTAACTGGATTGATTACATCCATGGTAACGATATTCAAGGTAAGTTAGGTTGCAACCTTACAGTGTAAAGACTTGATATTTGTGTGCAGTGCTTGCTCCACCATCATATTAACGATTTGTTGTTAGCTTGTTCATGATTAATATGCAAAAAATACAGTTAATATGATGGCAAAGCAAGCACTAGTCTGCACAGATACTGTAGCAAGACTGTGTACAGAGTAACATTGTAACCTAACTGCCATGGATATTGTGGATGTACCCTTCTATTTTATCCTTTTGGGGATGTTGATGTTTTGTCATCTGCCCATTTGTCGATTTGGTCAAAAGAAATTGGTTGAACAGAACTCATATTTTGGGTGCATCGCTCCATTGTTTACAATGATTTGTAATGCAGGCTGTGTGGTCATGTGATCCAAGATGGCCGCGATGTGAATAAGGTCTATTGCCAATATTCTCATGGTTTGTGTTTTTTTAAAGCCTGTTTTTGTGTGTGTGCGTGTGTGCATGTGTGTATGTTTGTGTCGCGCGTTCGTGCGTGTCCTCGCTAGGACGGCAACACTGCGCTTCACGAGGTGGCGTGGCATGGTTTCTGTCAGTGTGTGAAGCTGCTGGTGAAGGCGGGGGCCGACGTCCACATCAAGAACAAGGTGAGTCATGATTGTCGGTTATATGGAAAGTGTGCATGTGGAATGAGCGTGTATATGTATACTAATGGAAGGGTCCATTTATGGGGTCTTTCAAATTAGGTCTGAGAAGCACTGAGTTCTGGGAGTCATCAGGCCTTCAGCATACGACTCGAAAGATACCCTAACCCAAGCATTGAAATTGGGAGCGGGAACTCGTTAATGGGTTAAAACAACACACACTCGTGTTTTTGTCCTTTTTCAGGCAGGAAACACGTCGTCCCTATACCTGGCCTGGCATAAATAAAATAAAACAAATAGATAAAGGACACCTGACCGAGCATTGAAATTGGGCGTGAAAATGCATAGTTTTTCCGCCCACACAGCCCATAATGACTAGTAGTAGTAGTAGTTTTACTTTGGTCATTAAATTAATACAATACAAATGTATTTATTTCATAGAAAGAACACACAAGCATAAGCTTATTGTGCCTACCCTTTAAACCTTTAAATAACTTCAGGCTAGGAAAATACAACCAAACAAACTGAACTAAAACAAAAACGAAATAACTGCTGAGTGTCACGTGGCAGTAGATTGCATTGTATTGTATCCTAACCGTGGGATTGAGGGAACACCTGACCTGTGTAACAGTTATTTGTCTTGTCTTCTCCAGGCAGGAAACACGGCCCTGCACCTGGCCTGCCAGAACGCTCACGCTCAGACCACTCGGGTCTTGCTCCTGGGAGGCTCCAGGCCCGACACCAAGAACAACGTGAGTGAGTCCTACTGCATGCATCCCAGTATGCCATGACAACACCAAACAGTGTGTGACTCTAACATAGCCTACTCATTTCGATGCGATGCGAGAGTGTGGTCTAGCCCAGTGGTTCTGTTTTTTTATGTTTTGGCTGCAGTAGGGACGGCATAGCTGAATGGTTAGGGATCCCTCCTGGGGAACCAGAGCCCCTGGTTGTTCCTAGTTCGAATCCAGGCCAGCGTAGCAATGTCGATGTGTGTCAGCTGGGTTGGGCTGAAAATACTGAATTTCCCTCACAGGAGGAAATAGGTATCTATCTATTGCCCCTTATACCAATTTCTCTTCCCCTGACTACAGCATTTTGCTTATCAAAAGCTCATCAAAATTCCAGTTCCAATGCCACTATGTCAAAAATAAAACGACATAATGACAAATAAACATTGCTTTCTATTCAATAGGATATTGATTAGCAGATTCACACAAAGACTGTCAATGTTTTGTCATTACCCATAACAGTAAAATACATATTCCCATGTTCTCCTGTACCCCCTGCAGTACCCTTGCGTACCCCTAGGGGTACACATACCCCTATTTGAGAAACACTGGTCCAGCTAACACCAACTCAGGGCTCCTGGATCGCTGTCCTCCACACTCTCCTATCTAACATCAGGGTCTTGAGCTCTGCAGTGTTTTTAGCTGAGCTGTCACACCGCAGTCATCTACCGTTGTTCCGTATTGAGCTTGGCACATTTCCTGGGGCAAGCTGCCCAGATTAGCCTACACATGTTACACGCGTCTTCTTATTTTTTCACTCTCAAAAAGTGTCTGCAATGTAGTGCATTTGAAACTACATTGCAGTGCACATCATGGGGTGGGTGATCACTGCTTGCCTCCTGTGAATTGTTTTATTTTCTGTTTATTTCATTGCTGAGTGAGGTCAGCAGACAAAGTGACGTGAGTGAGATGAAAAAAAAAAAACCTGGGTGAAATGTGCCAATCTCAACAGGAAACAACGGTACATACCTGTATGGGTTTCCTAGATATGATATATGATATGATATGATATGATATGATATGATATGATATGATAATAATAGATACGATATGATCATTTCACTGTGTTTTAAGCAAACTCCTCTACAATAAATTAAGGGGTCATCACCATGCCATGTTATGGACATTCTTCAACATTTAATTGTATTTTTGTAACAGGACATGCAAATAAGTGGTCAATATTTTTTACCAGAAGCAAATAGGCCTAACCCTAAATATATAGGCTACTGATTTGATTGATTGATTGAAGACTTTATTAGAAGTTTGCATAGGAAAAGGTACAGTTTCATGACGGTACAGTTCACTGGTACAAGGTCTACTAAAAGACGATCCTAGAAAAGACTAAGCTTATTTCCACAAGAAATGGACTCTTGTCTATTCCACTGTTAAAATTATAATATTAGTGCATTGAACACAAACAAAATCTACAAGCTTACAACACATCACAATGTTTTTTTTTTTTTTGCATAATGGCATTCCCAAATTTGTGATGTCAGGGTTAAATTGGTTAGCTATTCTGAAGAAGACCTGTAGACTGGGAAGTAATCCACTGTATGCTGGCAGTCCTGACACAGGCATTTAATGTGGCATGGACCCGACCCAGTCTATTCTGTGTTTGGGGATCATACATGATCCCATTGTGTTTGATGCATTTTATGCTGCACTGCCAGTGTTTGACGGGGAACAGCACATATTTCATTTTCTGTACACAGGGAATTAGACAAAATGAAGCTAGACTGAATGGGAATCATGTTGCTTTCAGGTGGGTGATACGTGTTTGCACGAGGCTGCTCGCTACAACAATCTGACCATAGTGAAGATTCTCCTGGGAGCACTGTGCTCTGTATCCAAGAGGAACCAGGTGCTGTATATCTGCATGCTAAACCAGTTCAAGGACCCCCAGTTTGATAGAGTTCTACAAACTACACTGCAAATAAATCCTCACTGTAATTTATTCTCACCCTGAAAGAACAAAAAAGGAAACTGCATCTGTTCCATTCTGTACACTCTCAAGAGTTACAGAACCCTAAGGGTCAATTTGGACCCCAGTGGTCCCCGGACCTGATGCAAACACAAACAACATGTTAACACACATGTATAATTGATGATAATGTAGGGCATTTTACTCATGCCGTATCGTATCACTTATTATTTTCATTGAGGCATTAGAAAACCACTCTAGTTACACTGCACTGCACAAAACAAAAGATATGTACTACAATTCAACACTGTAAATTCTGACTGATACAGGTGTACTTAATAGTGTATATGTTGACTTCCCAGGCAGGGGACACGGCCCTCCATGTTGCTGCTGCTCTCAACCATAAGAAGACGGTTCAGCTTTTACTGGAGGCTGGGACTGACGGCAACGTCAAAAACTGTGTACGTTCCCCTTTGAATGAGAACTATGAATTGAACACGCAATTGCAAAGACCAAGGATTCTTTTCAGTGAATAATAGTAACTTTTTTTCTTTTTTCATGAAATTATGTTTGAAAAAATCTTTGAATTTGTTTTGAATTCATGGAAAATTTAGCATTTGTATGGATTTTTTGTATAAGAAATAATACTAATTAAAACCAAAATAGGAAATAAAAAGGTGTAAATGTGTTTACATGCTGTTACCTCCAGGCAGGAAAGACGGCCCTGGACAAAGCCAGGGATAACAACCACAGAGATGTAGCCCTTCTCCTGGCCAGAGCCCCACAGGTTGGTGGTTGTAATTCACTATTCCACATGTATTATAACAACCTTAGTGATTCTGTGGTGTATGTACAGTAATGGTAATAACATACAGATCTTGGCGATAGGGTTAACTCGCCCATGTGTTGTCCAGGTACATCGCTTCTTGCGGGGACGAACGGTGAGGAAACGGAGGGAGCAACTGAAGGCCGAACGCAGGACCCAGTCCGTCACCAGAGTAGAAATGCTGCCAAAGAAAGTGAGAAGCTTGCATTAAAAAAAAGCATGTTTTAGCGGCATACATAATTACAACTTCATAAAGAAAGCATACATTCTGTTCACACACCACTTTGATTATGCCTATGCGGGTGGATTATGCTAATGCTTTTAAGTGGGAACAGTGGTTTGTTGCTATTCAAGGATTTATGAAAAAAAAGACAAAAAAATAAAATAAAAACACTTTCATTGAAAAGCATTTGCAGAATCTGCCCGCATATAGGCAGAAGTTTGTTGTGACCACACCCATAACTCTCATTTAACATACAGTATGTCTGGCTGCTGAAACCCTATTGTTAAAAGGGCTGTAGTATCTGCTCAGACAGATTATGCTTGCTAATTCGTCATAATATTGATTATTATCATTTAGGTATATGATTGAAAACTGTGATCAGACAGATGTTGTTGTGTGATCTAAAACCTTTGTTTTAATTTGTTTTGTTCAGTTCCAGTCTGCATTTTGAGGCGGGAATTAGTTCACAAACTTGTGGCATGGATTCTAACCAGTATTGATGTTGACGAGAAATTTTGATTTAGTTTTAGTCATAGTCTTTTGAATAAATGGAAATGTAGTTTTATTAACTTTTTATTCAGATGAAAATGTTCAGTTTTAGCCTAGTTCTTGTCAACTAAATATATCATGAGACTTCAGTCGACGAATCAGTCGACTAAATATACAGTTGATTTCGCCCTGCGACGCGTTGTGAGCTTGTAGATCTGCTATTTTCAGAGTGCAACAGCCGAGCGCAACCAAGCATAAGATATAGCATCGGCTATAACTCGGGGAAACTCGACACAGCAGTCAATGAGTTCATCTCATTCATCTTAGTTTTTATTTCGTTTTTGTCATAGTTTTAGCGGACGAAATCAGCACTGATTCTAAGCCCTTCCCCAGCAGGAGGACAGCTCTCTGGAGGAGGAGGAGGAGGAGCAGGACACTCCCAGCAGTGAGCTGCTGGTGAGCAGGACGGCTCTGGTCAGGACAGGCCTCCACAGCCGCCGTCGCCTTCCCCACCGCAAGGCCCTGAACTCCGCCGGCGGCAGCAGCAGTCCTCGCCTTCACCACCTCAAGGCACTGAACGCTGCCGGCGGCAGCCCTCACCGGCAACGCAAGGCCCTGAACGCTGCCAGTGGCAGCCCTCGCCTCCACCACCGCAAGGCACTGAACACCGGCGGCGGCAGCGGCAGCCCTCAGCGGCAGCGCCACAGACACAGGTTCAGGGAACTGGTGGGTAGTAGGAGTACAGATGGATGTTCACCAGACCACAATGCGATGTGAGCCCCATTGTTAGCTTGTAGAGCCCCATTGTGAGCTTGTAGATCGGCTGTTTTCACTGGTTTGGGTCCCTGGCAAACGTCTAATTTCTCTTTTGGGTCACAGGCTAAAATGTATGGGAACCACTGCTATACCCCGGGTAGGACGGAGAGATGCAACTTCAAATCAATATTATGGTTATTTCAAACATTAGCCTTGATTGCGATTAATCAATGATTATTATTAAGTGAAATGAGCCAATCTACATTATCTGTTAGCTTGTAGATTGTCTATTTTTGCATGCCACCATTTAACAACAAAGTATAATAAAGGGCTTAAAACATTTTCAACATTATCTTTGTATAATTGGTACTCACTAAAGCTCATTATAAAGATGGCACAATCTCCGTCAACTCTCTCTGCATTTCAGGGGTGGGCTGTGGCAGTATGTTCTAGGTTTTTTCGGGGGGCATGCTATTCCCTCCCATAGACCGTTTTCTCAGAGCGGCAACCATAACTGCGGTGTCAAGATGCACCGCTTCCCACAGCGACACGGCAGCGCTCTGGAAAAAAGGTCTATGGCGTTACACAGTAGAACACACCACTGGGCTGTGGACAGTTCAGAAACCTGAAACAATGACATGTACATCATCGATGGGGATTCCAAGCTAACAGAAACTACAGCTTTTCTCTTCCTGGAACGTTAGCATGCTGAAATAGAAGCCATTGTTCTTGCATTCTCAAAACAATGACCAAACCTGCCTGCCGATGAGGTAGGCAAGGATGGTAGGCAAGTTTCTGGACTGTCCACAGACCAAAGACACATAATAATGTACATTAGTGAAGACCAATTATATAATGATTGAAAAGTGGTTGAAGTGGTCCTTTAAGTGGTTAATCAGTCCATTATAAGAAAATAATCTATTTTTTACCAATTCATTGATGTAGAGGAAATAAGTTTGGCTGTTGGTTCTAAATGTAGATTTAAATATTGAATATATATTAAATATGCACTCTACCCATCTTTCAATACCCGGAACCAATGATGACGTTCTCGTGATTTGATGTTTGTCAGATTGTTTCACCTGATGAATTCTAAATAATGAATTAATGGTAACTGCTGGTCTAATATGTTTAAATATGATTAATGTAAATGACTTGTCTTTATAATGCCAAACGTTAATGGACCAGAGAACAACATTCAATGTCTTCTACTTTCACTTGGTGCCTAGACTACTCTATAAGATTAGGATTTAATGGCTCTAATTTAAAAGTGTATTCATGTAACACGGTTATTACTTTGACGAGATGTCTTAAATGCCAGGTTTTGGAAGAAGATTCTTACAGAAGAGGTGAGAATGATCTCTCCGAGTCCCCCGTGAAGAACGAGCTGTCTTCCTACGATGGAGAAACACCGTCTCCACTGGAGGGAAAAGCCTACCAACTCTATACACTCTACCGGGACAAGGAGGGTAACATTAGACAGGTGAATGAGTCTAATGACACATGTAACTGTATGGATTAGGGCATTAAAGGACAACTTTAGTTTTTTACAACAAGGGTTCATATTTTAGATTGTAATTAAAGAATATAAAAGATGAGTGTTAAATTGATTTCATTTACTTCTTTCTATTGTTTTAGAGATTCTTATTTCAGTGGTTGGGGGCATGCGTACAACTGGCAAAATATGTCATTTTACACAGAATAAGCCCATTCCCAAGATACAACGCAACCTTTCATGGTTGGATGTGACTTATGGGGACTATAAGTGTTACTGTAAATAGCAATAAAGAAACTGCTGGCTTATTGTGTCTAAAAAGACATATTTAGCCACTTGTACGCATGCCCCCATGCGTACGCATGCCCCACATTTTTGCACGGTAAACGCGATAAAAAAATAGAACGAAGCAAATGAAAACATTTTAACACTCACTTTTTCTTTTCTCTAATTACAATCTAAAATATGAACCCTTGTTGTAAAAAAACAAAGTTGTCCTTTAACGAAAAAGTCGACAAGTCGACTCAGTCAGTCGACTTCATTACACAAGTCGACTCCCACCAGAGAAAGTTGAAAGTCGAAGTTGAAAAAAAGAAAAGAAAAATACTTTCTATTGTGAAAATAGCAGATCTACATGCTCACAACGCCTCGCAGCTGCCCTTGGGTGTCTGCCATTTCAACTTAAATCATTTCATGTTTGTAATTCTACGTACAGTATGTATCAGGCAATTACATCATTTTACTGTAGGGGCAAGGCCACTTGGCCTTTGGTGTTGTCCATTTTTTGAGGGCACAAAGGCCAAATGCCAGGACAGGAAGGCCATCAAATAAAACACGATTTTAGTCCATTGAAAGAATTTGTTGAATCTCAGGGTTAGGGATGATAACCACAATGTCAGTGAACTACATAAATGATGGTATTTACAATCTGATCCATGCTCAGCCCTGCACCAATCAAATACACTGGAATGGTTTAAAGATGGGGACTCTGGGGAGTTAAGATTTCATAATCTCAACAAAAAAACACTCGCATCTACATGACAAGAAAGAGATACCAGTGTCTACTGTTTACATATTGACAAGAAAGAGAAAAAAGTGGTACTGTCAGCTGGGCATTAAGGCCACTGTGGCCTTGGGTCATGCCATTGGTTTGAGGGGCACAAGGCCAAACTGAGGGGCAACAGCAGCCATGGCCTCCATGAAATTCCCGCCCTGGTATGTATAATATCAAGCACAGAGCATAGAGCAAGTGTGCATGTAGAGCAGCAAATCCCTGGACAAATACACATAAAATATAAATCCTGTATTGACCAAACTGTAACCCTAAGTCCAGATGTTGCACTTCTATTCCCTGATTTGTACAAAATGCCATGTGATATTTACTGTTTGCTGTATATACTATTTCCTCCCCTTGACGTCCTATTTCTTTAAAATCGTGTGGCATGCATGCATGTCTTTGAAGAGTAAAATTAGATATGGTCTCTGTTGGACGGAAACCGTGTCCAAAAGGGTTACTTTTCAGGATTCAAATCAAATAAAAAAACAGCAAAACTAGCAGATCTACCAGCTCAAAACGTGTCGCTTCGCACTGCGTTTTGAGCTTGCAGATCTGCTGTATTTCTTCTGTCTTTATTCGATAGTATGCAGAGTAGAAATAGGAGGAAATCGGGAGACAGAAACAGGGAGCTACAAAAGTCGGCATCGGGACTCGAACCTGTGGCGTTTTGTGTGACGCTGTAGTATGTTGTCGTTGTCGGGTGGAAACCTTGTATGTCCAAGGCCGTTCGTTTTGCATTCATCATTTAAAAGATGATTTAAAATAGCCGATCTTGCTTGTAGATCTGCTATTTTCACTAGTCTCGTGCGATAGTCTCGTCTGATGAAGCAGGGCTTTGCTTTACAAAGAAACGTAGAAATGTGAAAGTTGGAGACAGTGTCGATCACGCAGACGTAGAGGCATTCATTCACAAATAAAAGACAAAAAGTGAAAACGTGGAGAATAAAAGGAGGCTTCTCCCCGACGGGAGGCTCTCTCCATTCCGACATGTCGCCACTCCGAAATTGACTTCTTATTGTCGGAGTGGCGACACTCCCATAGGGGTTAGGTTTAGGGTTAGGGTTAGAGATAGGGTTAGTGTCGGAATGGAGACATGTCGGAAAGGAGACATGTCGGAGTGGAGAGATGCACTCCTCCCCGACACAGTGACATAATGCCGGTTCTCTGATGTGTGTCCCATGCAGCGACCAGCCAACGGCTGCCACTGTAAGCCTCTGGTCAGTAGGCTGGAGGGTCAGCTCAAAGCCACCCAGGAGGAGATGAAACTGCAGGTCCTGCGTGTCCAGGAGCAGCTGAGCTGCAGGCTGGGCAAACTGGACCGCCGGAACAGGCACCAGGTCCGCTTCCCATCACTAACCTCTTAAGCCATTCTATACTTAGTCGTATGATGATGGTGGTGTCATGTGACGAAAATAGTCGATCTACAAGCCCAGTGGACCCCCAAATCGACATATTATACTAACCCGCGTACCCCCCATTTGAAAAGATATGCCTGGGCTACAGCACTGCATGTACAGTAGCTGTAGCAGTGATTCTCAACCTTTTTAATTTCAAGGATGCCCCATTTGATATGCATTGGGGCCATGGACCCGATTTTTTTTCTTTTTCTCTGCTGCTGCACAAGCACAGAACAGTACAGTTTTGAGCTTGTTCAGTATCTAGGCTGGCTATTTTCACACCTTTTGAAAATGTTTCAAAGGTTTTGGAAAATGATGAAATATGTTTGTTGCCTATAATGACAAAGCATTAATAGTTTAAAGCATAGGTTAAAGCGGTCTAAAGGGGTTCATTTAGCGTCCCCGTCCTTTTAAACCCATATCTTATTCAAAGAATCGCAGATTATACAACCTCATAGCGTAGCTCATACTGTATTGTAGAATTGACCTCGGTGGGTTTGTGTGACTCTTGTCCAGGTCCAGGTGTTGGACCTGCTGAACCAGGAGAGAGTGGCGGCAGAGAGACAGGACATGTTGTACAGGATTGACCACATGGCTGCCCAGAGCAGAGAGGACGCCGACAGGAGACAGGTGGGTCGTTACCATAGAGCAGGGTTACAGCTCATCCGCACTGCCCGCGATGCGACGCAAGCGATGGAATCTCATTAAAATACTTTTGTTTCAAATGGTTCAGGCTACGTCGCAACGCAATGACCGACGCTCCAAATGCGGACAGTATTTCGCGCCGTGTCGCTCGCTCGCGTGCAGTGCGGATGAGGTGTAGGACTACTATATTTCTACAATCATTCTAGAGGGCCACACTGCAGTAAAGAAATAGCAAAAATAGCAGGATCTACAAGCTCAGAACGCGCCGCACTACGACGCGTTTTGAGCTAGTAAATCTATTTTTGCTAGAAAAGAAAAGTTGAATCCTGAAAAAGTTTCATTTTTAATTGTATTTCAAATGCATTTATAATTCTTATGTTAACTTTATGAACTTAAATACAAATACATTGGACATAAAAAAGATAGTGCTGTCAATCTAAAAGTAATTAAAGCGGGTCATGTTTACATTGAAACAGCTTTGGAATCGGAACAGCTGAAATCAATAACATATCAGTATTCCAATATTAACCTGCGGGCCGCATTAAAGGAGCATGAAAGACAAAATCACTTTTTCTATAAATATATATTATATCAATGAGTCACTTGTGATAGGGAGCAGTGATATGGTTCAATTTGCCCATAGGCTTGGGGATTCAGAGCTTTCTGCTGTCTCTGTAGCTATTTCTGTGTACTTCCAGTTTCTAGGTCCAAAAGAAATCTTTCGCGCCACTCATTAAATATTAGCTATCAATGTTCTGTGGTGTAACGTGACGTAGGCATATCTAATTAATATTAACGTTTGTTTTACAGAGTCGTATCAAGGGGGGGCGTGGTTTCACTGTATGCTTGTTTCAGCCAGAGTCAGAGAGAAGAGCAGGCTCTCTCAACGGACAGTTACACTGTGTGGTGCCTGTGTTATTTTCTGTGTAGTGTAGCCTGTGTGTGTGTGTGTGTGTGTGTGTGTGTGTGTGTGTGTGTGTGTGTGTGTGTGTGTGTGTGTTTGCGTGCGTGTCGTGACAGTGCACGCACACACACAACGTCCACACACGGAAAACAGCAGATCTACAAGCTCACAACGCGTCGCGAAAGCGACGCGCTGTGAGCTTGTATATCGGCTATGTATGTAGCCTAATAGCCGTAGAGCCGAAACCAACGTGTTTACATGGTTGAGAAGCTATTGCTGCTACGGCTGTTAGCTAGGCTACATAGCTAATATACAAGCTCACAACGAGCTTGTAGATCTGCTAGTTTTCGTGTGTGGACGATGTGTGTGTGCGCGCACTGTCACGACACACACACGCACGCACGCACGCACACACACACACACACACACACACACACACACACACACACACAGTCACTCACACACACACACACACACACACACACTACACAGCAAATAGGTGATAGCCTAGTAGCGTCCATTCTTCACTGGTTCCGTGGTCCATAGCTGGATAAAAGCTCAGACAGCTTGTTTGTAAAATACCTGCACATTTAAATTAGTTATGTAACCTGGAGTTGCCGAATCTTTATACTTTTTACACCTCCAATGGCTGGTTTTAAAAAATGTTTCCGAAATGGAACAGCAACTGCCCAGTGGCCACTGCTGACAGCTTCGCTCTGTCTCTCTCTGATTCTGATAGAAGACGCATTACTCCGCCCCTCGCCCCCACAACGGCAGATAACCACGCCTACATTTTAGAAATCTTTTCATATCTCAAGTCTGATAAAACAAATAAAGAGGCGGGGTTTCTGACCCCTTTAAGTAAAGGTGCATGTGGCCCCCGGGCCGCCGGTTGCCCATGTATGCCATATACAGTAGGTAATAAATAATAGAGAGCAAACTGCCCCGCTTGCCCAGCTATTCATTACAATGCAAGTTGCTCAGTGGCATTTGAAGCACCCGGGAGCAAAGACTGCCGGAAGTATAGTAGAATTGGCAAACAAAAAGGGTGCCAATTTTGCGTAAGTGTTGAGCACCGCGAGAGACACTAGCAGGCGCACTAGGGTACGCAGTAGCATTAGCATACGCACGGCACGTGCAGTAGCGTTTAAACTGCACTCCCTGGTTTGACCACCGGGCTAAGGCTTCCGTGGTTCTGGGGGTTTGGTCATTACATGGACTTCCGATAAGTTACCAAAAACGACCTCTGTTTCCATTTTGTCAAAAGCAGGCAGCGTTAAGCCGCGAGCTGAATGCGCTGTGCATGTCTCGCAACGTCGGCGACCCCCTCCAACTCCCCGCCAACCCGTCACAGTACTACAAGCTCCTCCCCTCGCCCTCCGTGGACCAATCACTGGCAGAGGGCGACCTGGAGTCCCTCCCCCTGCTGTCGGTGGTGTCTGAGGAGAGCAGCAGCTCATTGGCCACGTACGTCAATGTCCTGCCGCACCACAGCGCCCCCTACAACCTGGTGGGCACCGAGCGCCACTACACGGCCAGCAGGAAGTACTTTGAGGTCAAAGTGGACAGGTCGCCAGGTGAGTACTGATGGCAGAAGTGGAAAGAGTGCTCATATTCTATACTTAAGTTAAAGTATCAATACTGCAATGTAGAAACCCGCTGTTACGAGTAGCTCCTTTCGGGAACCTCTCCCTCTGCTATATAGCTCCGAGATGAGGTTCCTGGAAACTACATGCCCAAATCGGAAAGGACCTCAGGTAAAAAAAGAAACCTTAGAAACCCGGGAAAAAACATGGACAAAACCAGGAAAAATGCGATCCTGGTCCCTCATGCGTGTGCATGAGGGACCCAAGCCCCACCAAAGTCTCACTCCTATCTTTTCCTGAAACTTGGCAGCCCAGGGATAACTACCTGCTTATTGTAAGTTGCTTTGGATTAAAAGCATCAGCTAAATGCCTAAATTGTAAATTGTAACAGATCAACATTTTTTTGCGTGATGACTGATCGTCTTGCTTAATATGAATAAAATAAGAGTACTCTTTTTCGCTCCGAGTCTGGTGGTGGACACAGGGGCGTCACAAGGGGTAGGAAAGTGGGACTGAGTTACCAGGGCCCAAGGTGGAGGGGCCCTAGTAACTTTAGCTGTTGAAAAATAGCAGATATACAAGCTCACAGCGCGGCACCGAGTGCCGCGCTGCGAGCTTGTAGATCTGCTATTTTTGAAAAGTTGTGAAAATGTGTGAAAATCTTTGAATATATGTATTTTTTAAGCGAACATTTCTAACTCAAATTTTGCTTCTGGGGGTCCCTGGAACTAAATATTTTGAGATCGGGGTCCGTGGCCAAATACATATCATCTTGGGGGTCCTTGACGTAGGTTTCTTGCACCCATTTTCACGATTTTTCAAAAATAGCAGATCTACAAGCTCGCAGCGCTGTGAGCTTGTATATCTGCTATTTTTCAATAGTTAACATTCATGGGGGCCCCGCAGTGAATCCTTGTACCCAGGGCCCAGAATCTGGTGTGACGCCCCTGGGTGGACATACAGCTGCGTGACACACGGCAGCTATTGCTGCCTGGTTGCGGCCCAATGTATAAACATGTCTCTCTTGCCAGACGACTACGAGAACACAGCCATCTTTCCTCTGCCCTTGGTGAGCTCTGCTGACCCCTTCTGGCAGCCTCCGAAACGACAAGACCACCCAGTTACAACAACAACAACAACCACAGCCTTGGGCCTGGTGGGAGAGGAACACCCCAGTAGCATCAGCAGCAGCAGCCAATCAGCAAGCAGCGACTGGGGCTCCAGGTCAACAAAATAAAAACTAAGCTACTGTATGAAGACACACACTTAAAGCATACATGTGCCCTTTGCTTCCCTAGAGGAAAGCTAGAGGCAAGCTAGCCCTCCTCCCCCAAGGGCAAGCACAGGACATATGTGCTTTAACAGTGTGAGTGAGGCCTAATTAAGGCCCCGGACACACATTTAGAGCATGTGCTTTATGCTTTACCTGGGGGGGGGGGGTAAAGCAGTGTCCAATTGATTCCCTATGTAAGTCACGTGTTTGAAGAGGCAAGCTTGCTCTAAGCTTTTCTTAAGGCTGTCCTTAAGCCCTCAGGTAAAGCATAAAGCATGTGCTTTAAATGTGTGGCCCAGGCCTAAGGCTGCGTACTGCAGAATAGATCCAGATGAACTAAACCAAACATTTTATATTTGGTTGTGCTCGGGTGTTGCACAAATAGCAGATCTTCAAGCTCACAGCGCATTGTGAGCTTGTAGATCGGCTATTATCAGCATACAACCAAGTGTAAAATCAGCCATTACGACGCCAAAATATTCTTTTTGTCTACAAAATCAACTGATTTAGTCTCCTAAAATCACAGTAGCAGCATCCATCCATCTTCAACCGCTTATCCGGAATCGGGTCGCGGGGGTAACAGTTCCAACTGAGACCTCCAGATTTCCTTATCCCGAGCAACTTCCTCCACTCCCTCAGGGAGTATACCGAGGCGTTCCCAAGCCAGTTTGGAGATATAATCCCTCCATCTGGTCTTTGGTCTGCCACGTGGTCTCCTCCCAGTGGGACGTGCATCGAGGACCTTCCTAGGAAGGCGCTCGGGAGGCATCCGTACTAGATGCCCGAACCACCTATGCCTGGATCTAGTTTCTCCATTTCTATTTCTACAACTGGTGCAACCGAGCACAAACTTCAGCCTCGTTCATTGGAACGGCAGCACCCTTTCTACTTTTTTTTTTGCTCGGTGAGCGATACGCCTGGCTTTTACAAAAGATTGCAGTTGGAAATAATGGATGTACATTTTTCAAATCGCAAAGTTAAGCTACTTTGATGACGTTATAATAAGACATCCTTAGATCCTTATACAATCATATAAATGGCATTAAAAGAGTTACGTTTTCGTTTTTTCTCGTTAGCAACAGTAACTGAATATATATATATATATATATATATATATATATACAGTATATATCCACCTGACAAATATACAAAAGTAAAAAAAAAAAAAAAAAAAAAACGAAACTAAAACTAAGCATTGAGACAAAAATCTAAACTAGCAAACCCGCTCTAAGAGCCAATTTAAACTAAAAAAAAAAAAAAGTAAAAACGAACTAAACTATGATTAAGAATCCCAAACTCTTGGCTCCATGCAGGTGCCAGCGCCACAGCTACGACTGGAGCCACAGGAGGCGCCTGCGAGAGCGGATGCTGGCCCACAGACATGGAGGAGGAGGAGGAGGGAGGAGGAGGTCTGGAGACGGCCCCGGTGGAACCCTGGAGTTCTTCATCGACCGGCCCTCAGAGCCCACCTTCATCCAGGAGAGAAACCACCTGCACGCCATGGAGGTGAGCAACCTTAACCTGTTACCCATTTAGGGCCTAGAATTATTGAATGCTTTAACCAGTGAAAAACAGCAGATATACAAGCTCACAGCGCGGCACCGAGTGCCGCGCTGCGAGCTTGTAGATCTGCTATTTTTGAAAAAAAGTCGTGAAAATTTGTGCAAATCTTTGAATAGGCTATGTATTTTTAAAGCGAACGTTGGTAACTCAAATTTTGCTTCTGGGGGTGGTCCCTGGAACTAAATATTTTGAGATGCGGGTCCGTGGCCGAATACATATCATTTTGGGGGTCCTTCACATGAAAAGGTTTGAGAACCACGGACATAGTAGTCTCTCTCAAGAACAGACTAACTGAGCTCCAGTTGAAGTGAAAAGGAGCTTTTCTTTGACGATGGCTGGCCAGATTGCTGACATAGAAACATAGGTTTTTCAAAAAATCTTAGAAGGATTCAAAAGACACTTATAGAATCGGGTCAACATTCTAATTTTCACGATTTAAAAAAAATAGCAGATATACAAGCTCAGCTTGTAGATCTGCTATTTTTCAATAGTTAGATAATAAAATAATACACAATAATGGGTTAAGCTTTATCTATTGAAAAATAGCAGATCTAGAAGCTGAGCTTGATCTGCTATTTTTGAAAAATCTATAAAATGTGTGCAAGTCTTTGAATATTTTTGACACGATTCTATGAATGTCTTCTAAATCCTTCTTCTAAATCAGTGGTCCTCAAACTTTTTCATGTCAAGGATCCCCAAATGCATTCGGCCACGGACACCCATCTCAAAATATCTTGTTCCAGGGACCCCCCCCAGAAGCAGATTTGATTTGTTACAGAAGCTTACTTTGAAAAACATTTATTCAACAATTTGCCAAGATTTTCACGATTATGCACGAAAAGCTGAAAATGTGCGCAAGTCTTTGAATATTGACCCGATTCTATAGATGTCTTCTAAATACTCTTAAGGTTTTTAATGTCAATGTTTCTCAAACCATTTCATGTCAAGTTGGGCATTAACAAAAAAGTCGACAAGTCGACTCAGTCGACTTCATTACACGAGTCGACTCCCACCAAGGAAAGTCGAAGTTGAAAAAAATCTAAACCAAAAAAAAAAAAAACTTTCTATTGTGAAAATAGCAGATCTACAGCATGTAGATCGGCTATTTTCACAATTTCTGCCTCTATATATTTGACAATTTGGCCAATGTTTAATTTGCCATTTTAGAGGTATTAAAAAGTCCTTAATTTGGCACTTTAGAAATTTGAAGATACCCTCTATAAACATTTTACAGTTCAGTGAGAAAACAATGTTTCACATTAAGTTAATTATCTGGGGACCCCCCCAAAATAATTGGGGGTCGTGTGTGATGTGATGACGCCATCAAATGATAGTCGACTTCAACTCAACTTTTTACTGAGTCGAGTCGACTTGAAAAAATCACAAGTCGTTAATGCCCTAATGTCCAGGACCCCCAAAATGATATGTATTTTGCCGCCGACCCCCGTCTCAAAATATGTATCAGGGAAGCAAATATTTGAGTTACAAATGTTCACACTTCAAAAAAGATATATTCAAAGATTTGCAAACATTTTCAGGACTTTTCAAAAGTAGCAGATATACAATGACATACAATACAGTACAAGCGGTGAGCTCGTATATCTACTATTTTTCAATAAAGAAAAAAGAAAGCTAACGACGCGGTCCTGTGTGTTTCCGCCAGGTGACTCAGCGCTTCTTCGAGACGGTGTCGACTCAGCTGGAGCGCTGGTACGAGAGGAAGGTCCTGGAGGCGCGGCAGCAGGCGGAGGTGGCGGCGCGAGAGGACCGCGAGCAGCTGCTGCGGCGCGTCGTCAGCCTGGAGGAGGAGCTACAGCGGCTCAGGACCAATGGCGACGCAGAGAGCTGAGGGCACCAAGCGGACCCGGGGTTCATTTTCGTCGGCCGTAGAACTATCGAAACGGACGAAAACTAGATAAATACTATGCTATGAAGACTAAAACTGTGGCAAAATATGTTGGCAATTTTGTCGACAGAATAGAAAATGGGGAAGAGGTTTATGTTTGGTTGCGGGTGGGTTTGGCGGCCCGAAAATAGCAAATCTACAAGCTCACAGAGCGTCGCTCACAGAGCTTGTAGATCTGCTATTTTCGGCATGCAGCCAAGTGTTGTAAAGTCAGCCCTCACGGCCCGCTAAAATGCACTCTAGTCGACCAAATCAACTGTCGATTTAGTCGACAAAGATCTTCTGATATTGTGTCCGCTAAAACTAAGACTCAAACGAAAACATTTCAGGTGACTGAAATGTGACTGGATTTCATTCCAAAGACGATGACTAAAATATATTGTACTGTATTTGCTGTCAAAATTAACAGACAACGGACAATCAACCCCAGAGAGAGTCCTGCAGTCTCCCCCCCCCAATTTAGAAAACATCTCTTGGATTGCCAAATATCAGATTTGTTGTTGTTGTTGTATGTCATTGTTCTGTAATTATTCTGTTATGATTATTAACACTTGGGATGCCATTGTTTTGTCATAAAACAAAACGCTGTGCATCTTTCCCATTGTCTTGACCATTTTTTTTATGTACGAATGAATACCCCCCCTCTCCCTCAAAAAAATAAAAAATAAAAATAAAAAAATAAAAAACATTCAAATCTGGGGGATGCAGGAAGCTCTGTATGTCTGCTGCTTCTTTCATGCTGAAGAACATAGATATAAAAAGCTAGATGCCTCATTGGCTGCTGCGGTTCATTGGAGCAACGAGCAACAACTGGAGAGCGGACGTCCGCTATTGCCGGAGACCAAGCTGCCAGTCATGTGACTACTGGCCAATCTCAACTCGTCTTTTCCGTGACTTTCAATCCATCCATTTCCTGATGTTGCGCGGCTGCGTGGCTCAGCTGTTCTTACAGGCTGCGTGCGTAAAGGCCCGTCCCCACCTGCCTCTGATTGGCCTAGCAACTTCCGGTTTCTCTGACGCAGGTGGAAGTCGGAACGACTGGAAACGTCTGGTCGCCGTGTCCCGCGATTTCACGCCTCAGAGCCGAAGGAGGCGTCTACCTTTCTATGTCTATGCTGAAGAAGCCTCCAGGCCGAAATGTCCGTGTTGAGCTGCTGCTTTGGGGAAACCCATGAATAAACAAGAATGAATTGAGCAAGAGGTTCAATTTTAACGTGTGATTTTACTTTGAAATGTTTTGTAGTTTTGGAGATAATTAACTTTTAAAACCCACATCTGATAACTCTGGCACCTCGCTGTTCCTTCATACTTTAACTTAGCGACTTGATTGACTTGACTTTAAGCGCCCAATGGCCATGGCCTTTTAAAGGAGAGAACAATCAGGCAATCAGTGTCTATTGCTCAGATGCAGAGGTGCTGGGATTTGATCACATGACCTTCTGGTGTTATGTCAAGTGCTTTTCCAACAGAGCTACCACTACTCAGAATGTGTGTCATAAAGACATTTTGAGTCATCCATATGTTTGCATATAGAACATCCCAAAGTAGTGCACCATTGAACTGTGGAAGGAGTGGGGTTTGAACATGGCACCTCTAATGGCAAAGGTCTAATCATTGGACCACTATACCACCTCTCCAGCTCTCTTGGCACATGTCTCTTAGTAAACATTTCCTTTTCTTTTTCAAGGCTAGAATGATAGAAATAGGAAAAAACACTTCAAAACACTAAGAGAGCTGTGCCCTGGGTTTCTGACAGGTAGTAAAGTGGTCTAATGATCTTTCAGCAGAGAGGTTCCATATTCAAATCCCAGTCTACCTGTAGTTTGATGATGGAGTACTTTGGAATGTTCTCCGTAAAGTTATGCATGCGTGACTCTGAATGTTTTTGAAAATGCACAGGGCAACCACAGAATGTGTGTCTGGGTGGCTTAGTTGGAAGAGCTCTCGACTCGTTACCAAAAGGTCATGGGATCAAATCCCAGCACCTCTGCATCTGAGCAGGTGTGCTAATAGTTAGATTTTTCCCTCCTTTAAATGTCCATTGATAATGCATTGGGTGCTTAAAGTTAAATATTTCAAAAACTACATATTATTTCAAAGTAAAAATCTCAAGCATCCATGTCCACAGTAAGGTGGAGTTTTTGAATTGTGAATCAAGTTGCTCGGTTAAAGTATGTAGGAACAGCGAGGTGCCAAAGTTTTCAGATTTAAGCCTTAAAAGTTAAACATCTCCAAAACTACAAAACATTTCAAAGTAAAACCTTCAAGCATGTGTGTTGGCAGTTAGGTGAATTATAAAAAGTATGAATGGAGTTTATAGGTGAACGTGTTTTTTTTAAATCAAATCCATAACCTGACAAAAGACAAACCTTCTGCTTACGAGTCCTGTGCTTTACATTTACACCACCAGGTCTTTCACACAAAAATGACATATCAGGTCATATCCAAGCAAGAGAAACATACAAATATTTAAATATTCGCATATTTAATGAAGTGTTGTTTTTTAAAATCATAAAGCTCATTGGAGAAAGTTGCTATATAAATGCACCGTTTACCATTTATATATAAGTAAGTTACCAAAAATAGAAAAGTTATTTTCTAATCAAACAGATTAGCTCCTGGGTTTTTACATACAGTCTTTACATTTACCCTAATTGGTAGCACTTTACAATAATGACCTGTTATAAATCATTTATAAACATTTATAAGCAGTTTGTAGATGAGTAATAAACATGAACAAATTTTTACCTAAACATTTATAACTGTTTTAAACATCATTTATAATTAATGGCTTTAAGGTTTCAGACGGTGTCGTACTACACCCAAACGTAAATGTTTAACTGAAAAAATATCAGTTATGGCATGCATCATATGACATTAATGAACAACTATAAGCTGAGCCACATACTGTAGTTATCAACTGCATTCAGTTTTTAACAGATTTTAGACGGCATCCTGTTTTTTTTACTGATTCTAGACAGCATTCTGCCTGTTTGACTTATGGCCTATATGAAATAGAATCCAACCACTTCCATTCCATGTTTTTGTTACAACATAAAAACCTCACCTCACAATTGAGTGGCAAATCGAGTGTCAATGTGAGTGGCAAAGTGAGTTTAACATTGTTTAATGTTGTTTAATGCAATCAGATAGGACCTTTCTGTTTGGATGTAAGGGCCTGTCAAGGCCAGAAAGTAGTTTTTGCCACTCAATAGGAGTCCCATATAACTTCCGGGTATGATGATGATGTCACACCCTCTATATACAGTATACAGGTATAGTAAAACAACTCATACCATAAGACACACCATACTGTATACTGTAATAATACTATCAAAAACATTAACTACTCAACCACTTTATAACAAAAATTGCAGTTATCAGACAACAGATCATTCCAGAGCCCAAAGTATTTGGATTTTGTCCTGCTCCCTCAGTTATTTTAACCACCTTTAATCAGGTCCCTTCACTCAGCCTAGAAAAAATAATTTCCCAGATGAAATCGTCGACCTGCGCTCTGGATACTATCCCCACCAGATTTTTTAAGGAAATTTTACAGACAATTGGACCCAATATTTTAAACATTGTGAACTGCTCCCTGTCCAGTGGCATTTTTCCCTCCACCCTTAAAGCTGCTCTAGTTCAACCTCTCCTAAAGAAACCCTCTCTCGACCCCCTGATTTTAAGTAATTTTAGGCCTATCTCAAAACTGCCTTTTTTAGCAAAGATTTTAGAAAAGATTCTGTCCAATCAGCTGATATCTTTTATGAATTTTAACAGCATTTTTGAGAACTTCCAATCCGGTTTCCGCGCATTCCACAGCACAGAAACAACCCTTTTAAAAGTTACCAACGACCTTTTACTTGCAGCTGATGTTGGTGACTGCTTTATTTTAATACTTTTAGATCTCAGCTCGGCTTTTGACACTATAGAACACTCGATTTTAATTGACCGCTTGGAAAAATGGGTGGGTGTCAGGGGCACAGCATTAAATTGGCTGCGCTCCTACCTTACTGACAGGAGCTTCTCAGTAGTGATTGGGGAGGCGTCATCTTCTCAGGTCCCTCTGTCCTGTGGTGTCCCCCAGGCCCCAGGGATCAATTCTGGGCCCACTCCTCTTCTCAATATACATGCTCCCACTCGGCCATATTATCAGAAACCACAACATCAATTTCCACTGTTATGCAGACGACTCCCAATTATACATACCACTTAAACACAACGACGCAGGCAATATATCCAGGATCCTTGCCTGCCTTTCAGATATAAAGTGCTGGATGTCCCAAAACTTCCTCCAACTAAACGAGTCAAAATCTGAGATCCTCCTATTCGGCCCACCAGATTCCACCTCTCTCATTCAGATACAGCTGGGCAGCTTATCAAACAATGTTAAAAACACAGCCCGCAACCTGGGGGTGTGGTTCGATTCCGAACTGTCCTTCGATGGCCAAGTGACCAAAGTAGTTCAGTCCTGCTTCTTCCAGTTGAGAAACATCTCTAGAATTAAGTCATTCCTCACCTTTACAGACCTTGAAAAAGTAATCAATGCATTCATCACTTCACGTCTAGACTATTGTAACTCCCTGTATTCCGGACTCCCCAAAAAGACCATCTCTCGCCTCCAACTAATACAAAATTCAGCAGCTAGACTACTCACCAACACCAGGAGGCGTGACCACATCACACCAGTCCTGGCCTCCCTGCATTGGCTGCCAGTGAGTTTTAGAATTGATTTTAAAATTTTACTTACAACTTTTAAAGCCCTGCGAGGTTTGGCCCCCAGTTACATTTTAGACATGCTGAATCCATATGAGCCTGTGCGTCCTCTTAGGTCGTCGGATAGGGGTCTCCTGACCCCATACACTGCTAACCTCGTCACCAGGGGTGATCGGGCCTTCACAGCCCAGGCACCTCGCCTCTGGAATGCCCTACCCCAGGAACTGAGGGATGCAAACTCTATAGCATCTTTTAAAACCCTTTTGAAAACCTACCTCTATACCAAGGCCTTCCCTTAGATTACTTGTTTATTGTTTTTATTGTTATTTTTATTATTCTTTTGTTGTAATGATTTTATTGCTGCTTATTTGATGCACTGTATTTTTTTTGCTACTGTAAAGCACTTTGTAACGTTGTTTTGAAAAGCGCTTTATAAATAAAGTTTATTATTATTAACTTAACTAACCCTATGTCGTCAAAAAACACGAAGAGGTGGGTTTTGATTTAATTTCTTTATTGACACAAATTTATTTTAATAAACACCTGTCAACATGTGTGTGTATGTGTATCTGTTGGGAGGAGAGCAGATATAATTATTACAGAAAAACTAAATCAATAATACATTACTTAATAACATTTCCAATTAACCATTTAATTAAAATATATATTGTATGGTGTGTATGTTAAATTCATACCCTGGTAACACTATCCTGATCCACTCCCTCAACAATGGATCCACCCTGAAGGTCAAACACAAAGGCCATTAACTGATGCAAAGTTATCTTTATAATCCATTCAACAGTAGAATAATGATCAGATACTATAGCTATAGACAGTTATATCTATAATCCATCCAAGGACACATTTTATAGTATAATTACTCAGGATTCCTTGTTCCCTGTTGTCTCAATCTGAATGGGTCAAAGAAAGGCTACTTTGTTGATTTTCTTTTACCTTGCACGTCTGATTACATTGATTGGTGTTGTGAGTTATTTGTGTTTTGTTACACGATAGTTACATACAATTAAGAAATTGACTTTGTTATGGTCTGACCAAAAGTACATTTTGTCAGGAGATATAGTAGGCCCTTTGGTGTTTTCATATTTTCTAATGTGGTCCCCCTTTAAAAAGGTTTGGACCCACCTGATTTAGGAGGTCTAAAATCGGCCTCAAATCTTAATGGGAGGAGAACGGCCCAGTGTGAGTGATTCAGATTTTAACTCTAGTGTACGCCTGTGTTGAAAGAAGTTTAAATAGGGGTGTAATGATAACTTTTAATAGCGATTCGACACATATCACAATACATGGTTGACAATACGATACATGGACGATATTGGTTCATTCATGACGATACGATACGATTCGATTCAATGATTTGAAATCGATATAGTAACTATTTAGCAAAGAAATTAAATCTGTGTGAAAGGTGTGGATATTGCAGGTTTTTAAGGGAAACATGTATTATTATGGATATAAATAAGTAAACACTGTGATTATCTGCCAAATACATGGACATTGTATATTGATAAACCTGCACCTTGACATGCACCCAGAGATTACACACATTTATCGATAGACCAGTGTAGCTATATGGAATGGAAAAGTAATCTTTTATTTTTTTCTTCTTAAAAATGCTAAATAAAATGCACAACTAGGTAGTATCGATACAATTGATTCTTTGCACTGCCGATTCGATATGATACAAAATCAAACGATACGATTAGATTTGAGCTGTTTTCATTTCGATATACTTCGATTTATCAAGTTAAAAGCGATATTTCGATGCAGTTACTATATCGTTACACCCCTAAGAAGGTAACAACTCACATTCAATTATAATCAGTGACCTGCTGCCATTTGCTATACATCATAATTATACACTCACAGCCATGGTTTTCCTTTGTTTTAGTAAAATAGACTGATAACAACAAAACTATGCTCAATTTGGGGCAGAGGTTCTTCCTTGACCTACTGGGAGTGTGCATGCAAAGTTTGAGTGTGAAGTGAGCGGCCAGTGTGAAATGAGCGGTGCTATTTATGAGTTCATTTTCATTAAGTGTCCCGCAAAGCTTGGCCAATGTGACCCTGGGCGAACAACACACATTGAGCGTTTGTGCCAAGATGTAGGCCACGCTTCAGAGCCCGGACAAAGCCAGATGTTGGAGCTTAGCTCCTTCCAGGAGCACGTTTATAAACAGCATGTGTCCTGTCTGCACAGGGGCCGTAACGCTACACCACTGATGAATAACATCCCAATTAAACAATAGATTAAAACCTACATCAGTGACAATGAAGGCATTTAGGAGACAATCCTCCATCCAGAGCGACTTACGTTAAGCAAGGTAAACTAAACATATAGACCTACAGTACATAGAATTCAGAGAGATGTGTAGTGCCTCAGTAAACTATAGGATCACATACTGTAGAGGGGGTCACAAACAATATAGGAACCCGTTTTGTTTATTTATTTTACATTAAACACTTAACTTAACCAGCATCCCTATTCTAGTGCGAACATTCGCCAAAAATAGCCGTTTTACAAGCTCACAACACGTCGCAGTGATTTGGTGAAGAGGGGAAAACCAATGTCATAACCAATACAAGTAGCCAAAGGTCATGTTCTACCACTTTTTCGAGTCACGTGTTCAAATACTGGATTCTGATTGGCTAAATTCCGGAGGTTATGAGAGGACAACTGCCGCAAAGTTGTGTGTCCGAGATCAATGCGCCTCAGTGTACATCCGGGGACTTCAGGAGGTAGTCGGAACACCTTTCCCCCAACCAACAAATGAAGGTCGCAGCGGTCCTATGTTTACTAACGTGCGTACTATCGTCGCCGATTTATTTGGATCCAATGCAATCCGCCAACTTTAAAGCCCCTTTTCTCTGAACCTATGCCTTTCTGGAAGCGAACAGCCTCTATTTACGGCCGGAACGGTGCTTTTAACTGACGTTAGCTTAGCTGTAAGCTAGACGCATGGATTAGTATGGAGTTGGCGCCATCTGTTGGTGAGTAGAAGATGTTGTTTGTGGAACTATCTGCTGTCTCGCGGAAGTTTTATAGGCAATAATGATTTTAACTTAAGATCCTTGCAAGTTACAACTATGTGTTTTCTTTCATGTATACGGGAAAAAGTGGTAGAAAAGCTATTTACCACTCGGGGTCGGACATTATGCTCTCATAATGTCCTGAGTGAGGGTGTTATCGGACTCGGCTGCGCCTCGTCCGATAACACCCTCACTGCGGACATTATGAGAGCATAATGTCCTCTCACTCGGGGTAAATTGCTTACTTAAATGTCTGAAAAATACACATGAACATAAATCCAACACAACAACGATGACAGTGCTATCAAACAAGTCTATGAAATCCATCAGAAGGTTTGATCTGTACACTGAAACTATGGGATAGCAGGTAAACAATGAACCTAGCATCAGTCTAAATAACATGCTTTCTAAATGACTATTCTAACATTGTTATAAAGAAAAACAAGCCTAAGTAACAAAAACACAAATGACAAGCATATGTACAGTACATCTGCATGGTCATCATATCTAGGTCAGTCACTAACATCAATCCAGCACAATGTGGAAGGGAGAGCATGTCTCTTTCTCCTCCAGGCTAGTTTGTTAGTCCAGTGGTTCTCACCCGCGACACCCAAAATAATCATATTTGAACTGGGGACCCCCCACCCTGACAAGCGCTTGGAATTGCAGTTGAGTCGAGTCGAGTTGAGGCATTACATTTAGTTTGACTCGGTTCCAATAATACTAAATATTGTGAAAATAGCTGAACGACAAGCTCAAAACGCTGCAAGGGATTGTGAGCTTGTAGCTCGGACATATGTGACTAGGTCTGGTACTTTGGTCCTTATGTCTGCATTGGTCATTTTTCTTTTTTGTATATATTATCCAAGTACAGAATCTAAGCTTTAATATGATGTATCATTTGTTGAAATTGGAGCATATTCGACGAAGTTATGGACATTTTAAACTTGTTGCACCATAAACCCCAAAGTGCTTAAAAAGCCATTTGAATGCCAGGTACATTTTTACACCTCTAGGTAGCCAGAAGTGGGTGTGACAATGGGAGGGACAATAGGTACTTGTCTACACCCCTAAATCACTCCCCCCAAAGTCAAACCACCTCCACAGTTTTATAGCTGTCAACTTCAAATGTTGTACTTTTATTCCACTACAATTATTTAAAACTACTAGTTATTTAGTAGACTAGATTTAGATTATTATTGCAAAACAGATACATTACCCACTTAGCAGATCTTGTACTTGTACTTTGCAAAGCTGCTATAACACATGCACCTACCCATAAGGGTCTATTTGGTTCCTATCATTTAGATGGCACACATCATGTGTTGGTCTACTTGTAATCTTAATGTCAAGGACCCCCAAATGGACACATTAGCCCGTGGACCCCCACTTGAAAAGATACGCCAGGGACCCCCATTTTAATGTCCAAGGCTCTATCATTGATTCTCAACCATTTACATTTCAAGGACCCCCAGTTTGTCATGCATCAGAATCTGCAGTGTATACGGAACCAAATGGACCCATTCCATGTGTACCCATACCCATAAGGGTAAATTTTTTTGGTTCCTATCATTTAGCTGGCGACCCCCTAAAACTCCCTCAAGCACTTAGAGAACCAGTTTTGCAATAAAAAACGGGCGCCCCCGCGATGTATTACCTTTCAGTTTGGCACGTTCTGAACTTCTGAAGGTACAGGGAAAAGTGTTGTGTTACTGTATATCCAATCCATTGGTGCATTTTTAATATAAATCCAAACTTTGCGTTTCTCCACTGGAATTATATCCATCACGTTGATTTGTTTACAGTCGGTGGTCGCGGTTGTGAGCGTCATTGTCCACGCACCAGTGTGCTGCACCGTAAATAGCAGATCTCCAAGTTTACAACCGATCGAAATCCAACATGTTGTGGGCTTGTAGATCTGTGTTTTTCCCCGCAGGACAGAGAAGGCAGCTTTTTCTTTTAGTTTTTTTCTTCTTCTTTTGGTTGTAGACTACTGCGTTATTCAGAAGCCTACTCACTTTTGAACGAATGATTTGTAAACGCTGAGTAAGTGAGTTCAGAGTCTCTCAGCAGGTTATTTATTTAATGCTTAAAGCAAGTGAAACAATTAATAACTTTAGGACCGAAACATCGACCGATTCAAGCGGTGTGTGCTCATGCAGTGAGGAGGAGGAGGAGGAGGAGAGCGTTAGAATGAGCCTTGACGCTATGTTACCAATGAGCCCTTAGAGGCAGGAACGGCTGCGCACCTTCTCGTCTGCATGTAATAAACATAAAATATGGTTCGTTACTCAACAAAACAAAGACGGCGTAAGGGTGATGGAAGCCTACTTTACTTAGTGGGAACACTCAGAAACCCCCACCTCACGTCTAAAATACACTTTAATACGCTTTTTTACCAGAGAATAAACTTTTTCACCGGAGGTTTTAGTTACTCCACACCGCCCTCTACAGATCTTGTCAATAGAAATGTCCATTGACCACGTTTTGCCTTCCGGTGAAATATTATGTTCTCTTGATAAAAAAGTGTATTTTAGACGCGATGTTGGGGACTCTGAGTGTTCCCACTAAGTAAAGTAGGCTTTCAACTCCCCAAATCCGTCTTTGTTTTGGTGAGTAGCGAAACTGTATCTTTTATTTTCACTACAGACGAGTGAGCGTGTCGCCTGTAATGCCAGCACAAGGACTCATGATGACATAGCGTTTTCAACATGCTGCTTCGATTTTCCACGTTTTCTTTGTGCGTCCAAGAGCGACTGAGATCACGATGTATACATAAAAAAAATACATCCTTCCAGAATACTGTCTTCAGCAAACCGTTAACATTAGCGAGATGAAGTTAGTTACTGTGTAGACTGTTTACAACCAGATAGCACGCTGTATGGGCGTGCTGAAATACGAGACAATGCATTCCTTAGACCAATCGCGCTACTGTGAAATCGCTATGCAAATCTAAAGAGCTCCATTCTCCGCCTCCTAAAACAGCAGTAAAACTCTCCCAAAGAAGGCAACTTTGCTACACTAATGTTGCCATTTAGCGACCTTAACAAAGATATCTTATGGAATGAAAACCCTCTAATATATTCAAACTGTCTTAAATATAAAAAAACGAAAAACAAAGCAAAAAATAAACCAATCTTATTTTCGCATTTTCTGACTTTTAAAAACGGCGACATATGGACCTTTCCACCAGCACCAGTCACATATTCAAAATGTTTGCCTCTTTCTTACAGTATTTGACAATTTGGCCAATGTTGCCCAGTTTTTATAGTAGTTAATTTGAGACAAATAATGGTATTTTTCTTAAAAAATGAATTTATGTATTTACATACTGTTCAGCCAACAACCTCTCTGTATGAATGCTCATCATCTTCAGATGGGCATTTTGAACATTACTGCACATCATTTGCCAAACCGCAACTAACGGTGTTTCCCCCTGTATGTTTCCTCCTCATATGTATTTGTAGATGTCCTTTTCGCCCAAATCGTTCCGTACAAAATGTACATGAAAAGGGTTTAACCAGCATGTGTATTTTTATATAACACTTTTGACTAAAACCATTTCCACACACTGTACAAATATAGGGCTTTTCCCCTGTATGAGTCACCATGTGTTGTCTTAAATTATTGCTTTGACTAAAGTCTTTTCCACAGACCGTACAACTAAAGGGCTTTTCCCCTGTATGCGTCTTCATGTGTGATTTCAGACATCCGATTAATTTAAAACCTTTGCCACAAATCTCACAAATGTAAGACGTTGTTTCTGTATGCATTGTCATGTGTTTTTTTAGATGACTTGAGTGACTACAGCTTTTGCCACAAACTGTACACGTAAAGGGCTTTTCCCCTGTATGCATCCTCATGTGCAATTGTAGATTGCTTTTTAGACTAAAGCCTTTGCAACAAACCGTACAACTAAACGGCTTTTCCCCTGTATGTGACCTCATGTGGTGCTGTAGATTAGCCTTCTGACCACAGCATTTGCCTAGGGTGACCATATTTTCAGCCACTCAAACCGGGACGCAAAACACTGTTGCCTAAAACTGGGACCCTAAAAGCAATGCGCACGTTACTGCGCACGCGTGTGCCCATTCTCTAACGTTCGTGCACGCGCACACACGCACCGCAGGGTTGCAAACAGGCAGTGAGTGATTGACAAACAGCCTCAGCGTTGAATTCAGACACGCAATGAATTTGTTCCTTTTTTCTGATTGGTTAGGTGAGCATGTTTTCATGAAAAGAACATGATAAATGTCTATGCAACCACTGAAAACAGCTACTATTATTTTAATTCTGGCGAAAACCGGGACAATTTTGCAGTGAATGTTGAAAACCGGGACATATTAGTGTTTTAGAGATATTTGTCGGGACACCGGGGCACGCAGCTTGAAAACGGGACTGTCCCGGGTAAAACGGGACGTCTGGTCACCCTACATTTGCCACAAACCTCACAAATATTGCTCTTCTTCCCTGATGGACTCCTCATCCAGGGAGTTTGTTTTGATGATTTTGGATCCTGTGACAGTTTCTTGCTCAAAGACAATCTTTGTCCTTTCACATTTTGTGTCTTTTGTGATTTCAGTGTGTTTAAAGCTAAATGGCCTTCCGTGGTTTCCTCATCCTCATCAATGGCTTCAGTGTCAGATTCAGAACAGTGTGACGAGAGCTGGTCATCAGCAGTTGGTTGTGATGTCCCACAGTCCTGGGCAACAGCCTGTGTTTTCATGTGTTCAGTTGAGGTGCTGGCTACAGGCTCTGTCTCTCTGTTCTCATCATCATCTTCACCATCTTCCTCTTCTAGTAATGTCATAATGGACCCATCATCAGAATCCTCTGGTCTTTGAAGTAGCTCCTCCTGTTCTTCTTTACTCAGTGGAGGGTCTGATTCTTCCTGGCTCCTCACCTGTTGTTCAAGGACAACCTCCTCTTTACACACAGGGAGGTGCAGGAAGTCTATAGGGAGAAAAGACACAGAGAAAAACAAAATACATAATTTTGAGAATTCTGTAGCGGTTACTCTCCCTCTCATGCTACAATTAAATGACGTGTAAGTTCTACTTCACCTCACCCTGAACGATAAGCCTAATTCTATTGCATGTTGGCCATGTGCAATAACTGCCAAGTATGCCTGTGCGATATGACGATATCTATCGTCTGGACGCAGGGGTTAAAGCAAAAAAAATCACGAGACGGAAATGTATTTTCATAAATAGCCCCTAGGGAATCCTCAAGATGGAAATCGGTCCCCAGGACGGAGAACTTTAACCCCTGTGGACGAGAGAAAATCTCTATGGTTTAACATGAAGCACTGTTGTTTCTATCACGGTATGGCAAAACCATGATTTACGGCAGAGCCGGGTAACAACAATAATAATCAACTACAAGATGACCAGCCAACAACACAAACCGAGGAACTTTTACCAAAAAGAGGGGGAACTTCTGTTATGTGGAAGACGTGGTTTGGATTTTAAATGTCCGATACGGAATCAAGAATACAGAGAGAATCAACGAGCAAAAGCAGGGTTGAGTAACGTTGCTGTTTGTGCTCCTAAGAAACTCCTGACGCAGACGTTCCATCAGGGGCAATTTTTTCAAACACATTTTTGGACACTTCTCCAACTGATTTTGGCCTAGAATCACACAAAGCAGTACACAGTATCTCTAAAGTCATGTCATCAACATGGATCTTTCCCATTTCCTATATTCCTTCCTGACTGGCTACGAGAGCCTTCTTAAGTTTGTGTATGCTACGTGACGGTCGCTTATTTCCCCATTCTTACTAGTACTATTTTGAAATAAATAAATAAATACTTCAAATAGCCGATCTACATGGGCGCGTTGATTAGACAATCTGCTGGTCGTGAGTGTGCTACGCGCCAACGGTAAATCAGGGCTGAGCATTATTTAGAATTGTGACTCACCACCACATTGATGCTTTCTGGGACGGCCAGGTTTACGCTTCTTAGGTTGGATCACCACACACTGCAGCGCAGGGGAGGGCAGACAGACAGGGGACTTTCTGGGACGGCCACGGCCACGCTTCTGAGGTTCAACCACCATGTGCTGTACCGTCATACTGGAGACATCTGAGAGAGAGAGAGAGAGAGAGAGAGAGAGAGAGAGAGAGAGAGAGAGAGAGAGAGAGAGAGAGAGAGAGAGAGAGAGTTAGTTTTCTTTTAGCCAGCATCCTCCTTGTAAGCAGTGTTAATTTTGGCAGCACATTTTTGATTTAGTTTTAGTTGTAGTCTTTTGAATAAAATGTGATTTAGTTTTAGTCATATTTTAGTCATCTGAAATGTTTTAGTTTTAGTCTAGTTTTAGTCGGCTAAATATCATAACATTTTAGTCGACAAAATGTACAGTTGTTTTTGTCGACAAAACATTTTTGGCGGGCCTTGATGGTTTCTTATTGGCTGATTTGACACACTTGGTTGCATTCTGAAAATAGCTAATCTACAAGCTCACAACGCACCGTGCTGCGATGCGTTGTGCGCTTTTAGATCGGCTATTTTCAGAGTGCAACACCTGAGTGCAATCAGACATAAAATGACTTGTATTTTAGTTCTCGTTTTTATTTCATGACAAAATTGTCAATATATTTAGTCATAGTTTTAGGCCACGTTCTCACCCAAAGTCCTCTCTGTTTCTCTCTTTCTTTCTTTACAAGCAACGTACGGGTCCATAAGGATATTTACTATCCTTTATCAGGTTGGATATGTGAAGCTAAAATAATATAATAACCTTAAAAAAAATAAAAAAAATAATGCATACTCCCAAATGTTGAATGTAGCATAATGCGTGTGAGCCATAACTTTATATGTGTTGGCGCATGCTTAAAAAGAACAGAGCTAACTAACAGGATGCTATAGCTTGCAGATCTGTTCTTTTTAACCATGAGTTCTGCACCGCACAAGATGACATCTTACTGCCGTCCCAAAAACAACGTGAAGAGTTTGACTCATGCATGCACGCCTGTCCTCAGGGGGAACAGCAAGAGAGCAAAAAGAGAGAGAAAAAATCCTAATGCCTCGAAAGAAAAGCCAAGTTTGACATTTCTGTGTTGTGGTCGTTTGGATGGAAGTTATGCGCGCAGTTCGCTCCTTCTCCTCCCGTGTTATACAGAAGATGGTGACCTTACTTTTATTTGTGACAGTATTTGTGTCAAAACAAACAATGATCACCGTGTTCGGAGAGTGACCCCTCACAAAGGGGGTCCCCTGGTCTCCAGCTAACACTTCTCAGGGAACCAGGCGGGGGTCCGTGGCCCACCGCTCCACCAAAAAAACAAGTGATCAATGAAGCCTCGAATGAAGCCTCGTCAGCTAGCAACGCGCATCTACTGTTGAGCAGGGCGAGCAGAGGATGTTTGAGGGGCAGGGGAGACATTTTCTAACATGTGCTAGAATATGAAAAATAGCAGATCTACAAGCTCTACAAGCTCTCAATGTGTCGCAGAGCGACGTGTTGAGAGATTATAGATCAGCTCGTTGAACAAATGTCATAACAGACCATTCTAGATGAAGGGTTATTCTAAAGACTCATGCCCCCTTTGATGTCAATGTGTGTGTGTGTGTGTGTGTGCACCTGTACAGAGTGCAACCAGCAGACACACACACATAGACAGAGAGACAGCGCCCCCAAGTGACTTATAAAATACTCACATATTGAAAATACTGCTAGGCCTACACTGTAGCAGTATTTCAATATGTGAACTTGCTGTTTTTTGGTCAGACATAGCCTATACCAGGGGTCCTCAAATACAAATCTTGAAGGTCCAGAAATATTTTTTTGAAACAGGTCCGGGTCCGAAAAAAAGGCGAAGGCGAAATAAGGCGGATACATTTATACAGTATGTACTGTATGTATGTTTATTATAATCATTAGTATTGTTTATTTTAATTATTATTATTAAGGAACTTTGGAAATCTCAGTTGGAACTGTTACCCCTGCTACCCGATGCCGGATAAGCGGTTGAAGATGGATGGATGGATGGATGGATGGATAATTATTTATGCATGTAGAGTAGGCTATTATTTACCACTTTTGTGTAGCAATAAAACACTGGCTTATAGTTTAATTATTGGAAACTAAAGAGCCTAAATGCAATATAAGGCTTGTCGTTCAGAATGGAAAATAAAGTGGAACTTAGCGTGAGGGGGAGAGGATTAGGCTACTTGACATTCGGTTGACACACGTACTGCACAAGCCAGACTTTGCTGATTGCCTGTCAAATGACGGGTCAAAATCAGGGTCAACGAGTCATAGTTATTAACCTAACACAGCCTAGGATAGCTGGCAATAATATGCGACGACACATCACATTGTTAAAGACGCATGATCACGCATCACGACCATTTCTCGTCTAATGCAAGCAGTTGGAGCCTTACATCGTTGATATTATGTGTTGCTGTTTTCCTCTCCAATTGAACAGCCAAAGGTAGAAGATCTCTAAGTTATTAATCCAGTGGGAGCAATGGTTTCCAAGAGGTTTTAGCAACTTTGTTCAGGCAGCGAGCGACATGAGTGTGTGTAGCTCTGGTCCATAGCGTTAGGGAGAACTCCACTAACGCAGAGCTTGAGTGTGTGGAGAGGGGAGGGGAGGGGGGAGCAGACTGCGTCGGAGGGAAGAAAAACCATTGATCAACAAGCCCACAGCGCTTTGCATCCGCAACGCTTTGTGGGCTTGCAAATTATACAACTGCGCGGTGATTTCTCAGAAATGTGCCGCGGTCCGGTCGGAGGTGCGCCGCGGTCCGGACATGGACCGCGGTCCGCCTATCGAGGACCCCTGGCCTATACAAATATTTTTCTCTGCATTTTTCTAAACAGAAAATTCTAAAAAGAATTCCTATTACATAATTACATTAGTACAGTTATCTGATAATGGCTGAAGCCATAAAGACAAATATCAAGTGAGGTATTCGCTTGAAAAGAGATCTTTCACAAAAAGGTCAAAAACTCCAATTATTTTGAATTTCCACCTGGATTTTGAAAAAACAAGGGGTTTGAAATGGCTAAAACTCTAGATTGCTACATTGTACATACAAAAAAAAACTAGAGGATGTCCTCTTTCATTTCAGGCACTGTATGACATTTTCGTGCAAACAGGGAATTTAGGAAAAATTTATATATATGAAGAAAATGCTTAAACAAAATGGCAGGAGAGCCTACAGTGAATGTTAAGATGGCGGCCAATGTGTTAATAGCCTAATTAAACCAACACTTATGCTGCAGTTTGGCAGTGGAGTAATTTTCCATAGGAATCGCCTGTTCTGTCAATAGATCAACAACCAACCACGTGTCATTTGTTACATATTTGGTTCTTTTAACAAAAATCCTGTGTGAACGCTAACCGGACCAAATTCAAAATGCAACAATGTAAACATTTGGTCCCTGATCCGGACCTTTTAAGCGGACTTTGGGTGAGAACGTGCCCTTAGACAACATCGCTTAGTTTTTATTTAGTTTCTATTTAGTTTTCGTCAGTGAAAAAAAGTAGTCGACGAACATTTTTCATTATAGTTTTAGTCGACGAAATCAAGACCGTAAGAGCAAAACATTCTCCTCCTAGTCGGGGGACTTAAGGGTATCTCGCACTAATCAGTCTAAAAGCGCGAAATTTTGCACAGATGTAGCCAGGGCTCCAGACTAACTTTTTCACAGGTAGCACTGGTGCCACCTACATTTTCATTAGGTAGCACCACAAGAAATTAGGTAGCACCATCTTTTTCTTTGTATAGCGTATTAGCGTGGTATTATTAATACATAGCTTTATTATGCTGATGACAGTTGTGTTCATTTCCATACCATAAGGTTGCCTTGTAATGATTGACAATGACCCAAACTTGATATTTGCTAAATATTTTAATCTGAACTTTAGGTTTCTCTGCATGAGCAGCAGTAGTTGACAAAATAGGTCAGCACCAAGGCTGTGTGATATTAGGAAAGCATTTGATATTCGATATAATGTTGTTGAATACCCTGATAACAGTATGTCTCATGATAAGTAAAAAAAAGCTGTAGCCTAGTTTTTATGTATTTTTGCTTCAAGTCAATATTTGCAAACTAAAGACATTAATTCAAGAAATTTACGAATATCTAGGCTAACAAAGGCAATATAGAACTATGACTTTCAAATTGCACAACGTAGACTAAATGCAATAGGCCTGCTTTCATGCAGGATGGAAACATAAAATTGTCCTTATGGTTTTGGAGTGAGATACTGGGAAGTAAGCTGCTTGATCAACAGAAAACGTTCACTTAAGTTGGAGACAGTGACACACACACACACACACACACACACACACACACACACACACACACACACACACACACACACACACACACACACACACACAGAACACACGCTACACCAAAAGACAGAGAAGTTTACAGCCAGGTGCCATTAATTTGAGCTAATTGTCTAGTATGAAGTGACTTAAACGAGCCACAGCTGTTTTCGCACGTAACAGTAGGTTAATGTAACCAACGGTGGAAACATCCACGAGCGAATGCTAATCAATAGCTAATCTAATAGCAAACAAACAACCCACAGCCCTGTGGTTATTATCCAGTTCGAGATGACAACAGAAAAAGCATGGTTATACAAAGAAAGGTTAGTATATGTGTGATATCTATCCAAGGTAAGCGAGAGAGAGAGAATCTGTCAGTGTGTGTGGCTCGACCACCGGACCGACCGACGCTAGAGTGTGTTTACTGTGTGAGTGTGTGTGTATGTGAGTGAAAGAGAGAGAAGGGGAGGGGCGGAGCAGGCAGGCAGTCAGGGACAGGGAGAGAGAGAGACGGAGCGAGAGAGAGAGAGAAGAGGCGTCAGGCGATCCTCGATTGAGGATTTTCTTTTTTCTTTCTTTTTTTTTTCAGGTCGCACCAGCGCGACCTGGTTAAATTTTAACTCGCACTTTATGAAATTAGGTCGCATATGCGACCTAATAGGTCGCACCCTGGAGCCCTGGATGTAGCTCAGGGCATGCTCTAAAGATTTAGCAAGGGCGCCCGAGTCGGCGACCTTCGGGGTCGCCACAGTGGCCAAATCAAGTTGGGCTCCCATTGACTTTCTATACAGGAGGAAAATACCCAGAAAAACATTTTTTTTCTGGGTATTTAAGTAGGATCTGAAGGGTAAGCTAAACGTGCAGGTTAAACACTACTTTTCAATAGTATGCAGTAAATATCGTCAGTATTTCAGTTCATTATTTATTTTTGTCCATATGACACCGGAAAATACAGCTCAGGAAGGGTTAAAAGTGCCAACGCTTGAATTAAGTTTAGGCGCATTATAAAAACCTTATTAGACTCTTATCAGAGCGGTGACATCACATGGGGGCAGGGGGGCTCCTCTGCTCATAAACACTGGAGTTTTTCTACTGCGGTGAGCTGTTTACTCGGACAAGCTCATATTATTGTGTAGCCTCGTAAACCAGCTCTTCCTGCCTTCTTCGAACAGAAGATGGGAGGAGTCAGTTTACTAGCCATATTTTGATCTTTTGGACAACCGACCGACGGTGCACCCAATGTCGCCAGGTGATGGAGGCGTTGTGCCTGGATTTGGGACCAGACAGCTATCATGGTAAGCTAAGCTATTGAGCTAATCCTATGGGAGGCTAACGCGGGTGGCAACGCTAGAGTTTAGGGTTAGTGGCAGCCAGTATGATCATTGTTTACATTGGTGTCCTCTTGTACCTGGCTCTAACGTTTAGTATGCAACAAAAGGGATATATCAAACTAGCTCTCCCACACCAATGTAAACAAACCATTGTGCCATTGGGTTTGAATCCTATTAGTAGACCTCAATCAATCAATGAGTGATCATGCTGGCTGCCATGAAATAAAACACTTTTACAACTTGGCGAAATACAGTAGGCCATGACACATGGTTTCCTTTGTAGAACTACAATATAGCCTAGGTTGCAGTATAGCCCTGAATCATGACGGTCACTGAGAATGTCATGTTATCAACTACCGTAATGTTTCAGGGCTACAGTGTCTATAGCTAGCGTCATGGACGAGTCATAGCCTTTATCCGTCCTAAAATCTTCACGGTCTGACACACAAATTGAGTGGACAAAGCTACCAGAAACACAGAAAGACTATAGCCCTGAATAACCAGAATAAGCATGACGCCAAGCTTGACCAATGCGACCCTGGGAGTACAAATGTGAAGCATGACAACAGTGATTCACAGTGTGTGAAGCAAGACCAAAAGCTTCATTTTTACGTTTGTGCAACATTTTACAAAAAGCAGGTTGACTTTCCTAATAAAGAATCCTCGACGAAGAGCAATAGTGTGTTGAGTGTGTTGCTTAATATGGTTGAGTACAAAATCGCTCAAATTCTAAAGTAAAGTGTTCCATAGTCACCTGGATGCCATGTTGGATCTCCATCATAGCGTATTCCTGTCCTCTCTTCATCCTCTCCTGCCATCTCATCTTCTCTTTCTTCGTCTCTTCCTGCTCTCTCCTCTGGCAGAGGGGAGGGGACAGGACCGCCACATTGATGCTTTCTGGAACGGCCAGGTTTACGCTTCTTAGGTTGGATCTCCACACACTGCAGCGCAGGGGAGGGCAGGCAGACAGGGGACTTTCTGGGACGACCACGGCCACGCTTCTGAGGTTCAACCACCATGTGCTGTACCGTCATACTGGAGACATCTGAGAGAGAGAGAGAGAGAGAGAGAGAGAGAGAGAGAGAGAGAGAGAGAAAGAGAGAGAGAGAGAGAGAGAGAGAGAGATACAGACAGAGACAGAGACAGAGACAGAGGATGGAGGATGTTATTGTCAGTATTATTACTCATAATCCTTGTAATCAACTCAAACAAATAGCAGAGTGCCATGATATGGTGTCACATTCTTAATCCATTGTAATAGATATGTATAAAGATGCAGTCTGCGGATACTAATATACATACTAAAATACTCTCCCCCTCGTTCATCTAGTAACCTCCAGCCCTAACCAGAGGCACAACCAGAGGTCATCAATAAGTCCGTACGCGTCCATGGAAAAGACTTGATGTTGTCCCTGGCAAATTATAATGTTCTTGTTTTGATCATGTAATGGTTTTCAATGTAATGGGTGTAAACCCATAGGTGGTCATTCAAATGGGTCCCAGAATTATAACGACACACGCATTATGTATCAATGGAGAAAACATCAAAACAGACTTAATTTAAACAAATAGTGGCAAATAGCTACTTGTACATAGTTAATAGACATAAGCATGGATTCACAAGACAATCTCAATCATCTCATCGATAATGCCAGAACGCACAGCTGTGGAGACTCCTCCACAGTCAGCTCAGCTGGTGCAGTGAAATGACTGATAGCAGGAAGGATAGAGTTGTATGCGGATACAGTGATTCTTAGTTTAACGCGTAATTTATTTAAAAGTATGCCTCAGGAACGCAGGATGCAGGGCTAGTAGCATCACTGTGTATGTCAGTGGTTCTCTGGTAGCTTTTCATATCAAGGACCCGCAGGGCCCATTTGAAAAGATATGACAAAGACCTCCACAAGGACCTCCATTTGAAAAGATATGCCAAGGACCTTGGCATAGAATACCAGAAAACTCACCCTTGAACAAACACATCCTTTGCACATAATAGTCATAGCCCTAGAATGTCTGTGATCATTCATATAGACTTTGTCAATATTTCATGTATACACAGCCATAGAACGCCCCATTGCGCGGCGGTTAGCAGCTAATCTGCGCCGCCCTAAAGTGCTGCGCGCTACTTGTGTACTCACCCAATAATGTATTCCTGAATGCCAGAAAGGTCGCCCCTATTCAAAGTCATCCCTTTTTTAAATTGGAAATGTCACCCCAGGGCACGGAATAGTCGAGAACGCATTCCCACCTAAACTTCTCTCTCCCCCTGGGAGAAGCAGCACGCATAATCTTGCCATCAATCACTATTCATAGTTCATAATTCCACATTTTGAACTAAAGTTCATGGCTCCCCAAAATGAACAAACTTTGTTATTTTTTTAACCATATTTTTGAATACTTTTGATTATTTCATACATATCAATTGGGGGGTCCTTGACATGAAAAGGTTTGAGAACCACTGATAGTAACATAGGCCAGGGGTTGGCAATTAGATTTGGCCTCGAGCCAATTTCTGGCCATGATCTGGCAGGCCAGAACATAATGAAAGGCTAATTTGAGAAATTCATAGTTAAACAATGTTACTGGAACTCAAAGACAGACTGCCTTACAAGACATAAGCATCTATGATAAAAAACAACATCACATCACATACATAGCCTATACATTTAGATATAAGAATGATTCATAATACATCACTTTGCACATCTCACAATGCTGTGCAGCACGACGCCTTGTGAGTTTGTAGATTGAATACTGTGCTCATTCTGCGCAACACCTCTGCACGTCGACAAATTGGTCGTTAGAGAAGTGATCGCAGCTGCTCGGCTACTTGTGCAGAAAGACAGACGGACAGCTATACAACGCTAAACATCAGCCTTATCTGCTTCAATTTGGCAGCTATAAAATGCTAAACATCAGCCTTATCTGCTTCAATTTGGCAAGAGAAATGACACAGGAACACTATCCAAACGCATGGTGCGTTTATAGAGGAATATGGACAGAAAATGTATGCGTTTGTATCCTACCTGCTTCAATTTAATTGGCAAGAGAAATGAGTAATGACACAGGAACACTATCCAAACGCATGGTGCGTTTATAGAGGAATATGGACAGAAAATGTATGCGTGTGTATCCTACCTGGACTCATCATTGTCATCAATGCAAAGCCCCTTTAGAACCACAACAGCTTTGCCGTGACATTTTTGGCTGCTTGAAAGGATGGCACTTCCAAAGTTAGTTTCCACGCACTTTGACCACAGGTAAGGTGGGAATGCGTTCTCTGTTTGGACATTATAGCTACGCTAACCCTAATCTGTCTGTCTGCGTCCATTTTATGCCCATATATGGAGATCTTTGACCATCTGTTTGCCTCTGTCCATTTATGTCCATATATGGAGATATCTGTATCTGTCTGTCTGCAATCCATTTTATGCCCATATATGGGGGCATTCATTTTATGCCCATATATGGAGAACGCGCGTGCCCGTGGGACGAACACCCATATATGGAGATCTTTGACCATCTGTTTGCCTCTGTCCATTTATGTCCATATATGGAGATATCTGTATCTATATGGGGGCATTCATTTTATGCCCATATATGCCCATATATGGAGAACGCGCGTGCCCGTGGGACGAACGCCCATATATGGAGAACGCGCGTGCCCGTGGGACGAACGGTTCTCGAGATACGCGGATTACATATACATACACACTCACAGAGATTTTTTGTTGACTCGTGGCGTACGTGATGTCAGAGCCTTTTATGAAGTGATGTCACAATGAGTCAGAGCTGAGTCAGAGCTTTCGCCGATTTCCTCCGGAACAGCCTGATGTCAACAATCAACCCCGCATAAGGAGATTCCGAACGTTTCGCGGCGGTTCGGGAAAACCGCGCGTCGGGTCGGGTCGAGACCCGGCACTGCACTCCGTGCCGCGGCGGGGAACGCGCGTGCCGAATCTGAAGCCGGTGGGACGAACGGTTCTCGAGATACGCGGATTACATACACGCAGACAGACACGCAGAGACTTCTCGCATTTATAGATAGATGCGCCGATTTCCTCCGGAGCAGCCTGATGTCAACAGTGTTGACTCATGTTGCGTACGCGATGTCAGAGCCTTTTATGAAATGATGTCACAATGAGTCAGCGCTTGCGCCGATTTCCTCCGGAACAGCCTGATGTCAACAATCAGCTCCGCATAAGGAGATTCCGAACGTTTTGCGCCGTTTCGGAAAAACGCGCGTCGGGTCGGGTCGAGGCCGGGCACTGCACTCCGCGCCGCGGCGGAGAACGCGCGTGCCGAATCTGAAGCCGGTGGGACGAACGGTTCTCGAGATACGCGGATTACATACACGCAGACACGCAGAGACTTCTCGCATTTATAGATAGATAACAATATAACAAATGCATAGGAATATCAATCTAGAAAAACAATAACAAAGGTCGACCACGCATCTTAGTAAAAAACTTAGACCCTATAAAAAATGATGTTTCTTATTTAATTTGACATGTTGTTTCTACTATCCAATATGCTGGATCTCTAACTTTGGTTCAATCTCATTGGCTATTGGTTTAAATATCTGCTGTATCATCCAATCACTTGTCTTGTTACAGATCTGCTGTTTAAGCCAAACATCAGCGTATCCCCCACTATACATGGGGTTTCTGAGGGGCAGCAGCAGGGGCAGCAGGTGTGGGAAGGTTCCAACTTCACCGTCAGCTGTTACATCCAGCCACAGCATGCAGGAGGCCTCTTCCATAGATATATATAAGAAGGCTAGATGGCGCAAGGCGGAGTCGGCGGCGTCGTTCACTGGCGGCCATCTTAGGACAGGACCATCCCCCGCGTCCTGCCGTTGTATTGTGCCTGTAAGGTGAGTGATCTGCACACTTAAATACTCTTTACTCTCTGAAATCTTGACCGATTTACTAACGGTTTGGATTATTACAAACATTATTAGCGTGGCTATGAGCTCAGGCTGGTTGACATGTTGAAATTGAAGCTTTTCATTTCGAAAAAAGAGCATGCAGCATAGTTAAGTGACATGGCTGCTTGCACAAGTTCATCAAGACAACAACAATCGAGATTTTCAAATATTATCAGGTTTTCCTGAGACCAATAACGATTTCATGACAACTAATCTTTTGTCTAAATTACATTTCTTTGTGTGGATATTGTTGTATTTTTTAGCTGCAGGCTAAGAGACAAGAAAGAGGCTGTGAGTGTGAGCTAGACCTATATCTTATTACAAAGTTGACAGCAAAGTTACAATGGTGGGAGAGGCAGAATTACATGATTTCCAAGCGGTTTGGTTTGTTAAAAATATCTTACATTTAGATACATTGATACAGGGAATTGCTGGCTTTTTGTTTACAGAAATAGGCCTAGGCTACTGTATGTGAACTTAAGTCTGTTGTGAAGATGCCTGATTGTTTTGCTGCCTAATGCCTATGGCTGCTCCAATGAAAGGAGTAGGCCTATCCAAATGGAACCTGTGGGATCACCTGCCACAAATATGACAATATTATATTATAATTAGGATAATCATTATGTACAATACAAGTTCTGCTTCACAGGAACAACAGGGCTGTGAGATAATAACATTGCAAGAGTGTTGTTGACCCTGGCTTTTAGAAATATTTCTACCAACTGTTTACACACTTTTTAACTCTTTTATTGTGGTTGTCTTATTCTCAAAGTTTGCATAGGCTAATGCATACATGCATACATACATAGTGTACATAGGCCTACATACATCCTACATAAATCCTTAAAGGAGTAGTTCACCCCCAAAACGACTTTTTTATATAGATTATTCACACTATGGAGACTTGAGTTCAATAATTTCTTTTTGTGTTTGTCACATTCTTCACAAAAAAATGATTATAGTAAATTTACCTCCATTGATTCCGGATGGGGACGAATGCATTTGTAACCCTAACCCTTCCGGAATCAATGGGGGTAAATTTATTGGGGTAATAATAATATTAATAATATTATAATAATCTGTCTACTGCTAATTTCAGGATTTGTTGTGCGACGCTCTTTGAAGAAGCTGTCCTGTGATGTCTGCCGGGCCAGCCTTGTGACCGATGCTGAATCTGCCTGTAAGGACAAGAGCTACCACCTGCTGACCCTGAAAAGCAATGGAGGTCTGGTGATACCATCTGTTCTGAAGGCATGGTGAAGGCAGCAGAGTGGGTCGTTCGCCAGGCATCTGCAGAATCCAGATGAAAACAGCCCATAGGATAGGAGGATAGGTTCAGAGGATGTGTTTTTGCTCAGGCATTGACAGTCACCACCATACACTGATGAAGTTAGTTATGTCCCTGTTTTTTAAGCTGAGGCTGCACCATATTGCTAAAATGACTACCCAAAACAGTCCTTTTTAAAGGCCATTCGCTCAAACTCTGTGTGCACATACGGAAGCCTAATTTTGGCTTCGAGCCAATGTTCCTCAGTGGTTTATACTGTATATATATATATATATATATATATATATATATATATATATATATATATATATATATATATATATATATATATATGTGTGTGTATATATATATATATATATATATATATATATATATATATATATATATATATATATATATATGTATGGAAACATTTCATCCACAATTCCATGCTGTATTGATCTGGTACCATAGGAGAGATAACAGGCAAACAATGATCAAATAAAACATTCTTCTACATTCTATAATTGTGTAGTCTTCTTGTAAGTAATGCAGATGTTAAATAATGGGTCATTCTTCCCCCAATGAATGTATTTGAGTCTGGTTTACCTCCTTTTTAGGCTTTACATTTAAAGTTGACTCCAAGCAAGAACGTATGAGCCCATGAGTAGTGCACTGAATGCCATCTGAGAAAAGGAACCCACTGTGATTTTGCTATTCAGTTAATGCTACAGGTATACTTGATGATGGTAAATCCTGTCTGTCTCTCTACACTGCCACACCACCGCCCTCTCAACAGCCCCCAACAGTTCCAGTCTAACCCCCAACCTCATTGATCATTGTTGAGCTGTTCAATACAATATTGGTCCATTGAACCTTCAAACAGGTGTACTGCATGTAGCCTACTTCAATATCAAGGGCCACCAAAAGCTACCTGTGCAGCATGGGGTTTAACACAAAAAAAAAAGATTATTATATATCATGATTATTGCTGTTATGACTATAGTTGGTATATATTATGTATGTACTCGTCTAGCTGTTAGTGGTCTGATTTCAGAGGGAGGGGAGGATTGGTCATGTACTGATTGGGAAATGACTTGCAGTTGCAGTGCTGAAATAAAATGTATTATTTTAGTTAAAAAAGAGGTTTATTTGGTTTTGTTATGTCCTTAATAAAATAACCTTGAAGCCCCATCTCTAATCTCATATTTTACAGAATGGCAACATGAGACTATTTTATATGAAATAAATATAAGCCAAATGAGACAGTTTTTTTTATATTAAATAAATACATTGATACATTTAATACATAATGTATTAAATAATATAAATATTACTAATAATGGAACTATTACATGTTATATTTACAATATAAATACAGTGTGTATAGCTAATTGCTTTACTTTACCTATATACTTAATGTTATTTCATATGGAAATCCATGGTTATAATTATTCTAAGTATACAGTAACGTAGCTACGTTTCTTAGGTTTATAACAAACCAATCCGTTTCAAAATAGGTTGAAAATTGAGCAAGCTCTGGTCATTTAAATAGTTCATGCACTATAGAAATGAATGTTAAACTGGGCGATCGGTCCTGTCCCAAGATGGCCGACCTGTAGCGTCGTCAGTCCCCATTGGCCAACAGCGGGCGTGAGCTATCTAGCCTTTATATATATCTATGGCCTCTTCCACCTCACCTTCACTGGATCCAACACAACACACAACCACACCCAGCCAGCTGTCAATCACTCTGCCCACTTCCTATATTCTGAAGCAGACCACACCCACCAAGGGAATTACAGCTGTGCTTATCACATCGATGTCGTTATAAATCACACCAATGTGTTTTCTCATCATTTCTCCTCTGAGAGCGAGATCCTCTCTCTCACTGTCACAGGTAAACCTCAGTGAAATAACTTTTCAACTCAAAATATGAAACTCAACCAGACATGACGTTATTTAAGGACTTAAGTATGCAATAAGGTCTTGCTGCTTGGTCATTATGGCTTATATGGACACGACAGGCTGATAATTCCCTGAGGAGCGAGGGGAATTATCAGCCTGACGTGTCCATATAAGCCATAATGACCAAGCAGCAAGACCTTATAACACGTATTACCCGGCTGATAAATAAAATTAATAATTTGACTCAAAACTAAAAACAAAAAGTATTTCCTTGTTTACAGACGGCTGAAAGTATTCCACAAGTGTATCCCCCCCCCCTCCCCCAGCGCTACACGGTCGCCTTGGAAAACAAGGAAGTGCTGATCAAATAGAATCCACTTTCTGATACTGCGTCATCTATATCTCACCTCAAATATTTTGAAAAACATTCTTGAGAGCAACGTTTAGTTGTAAATGACGCTGTGTGTTTGTTTACATGGCTGACATGTTCGATACGCCGCTAAATTCACACAGCGCACCCTGAGTGCAGCAGGTGTTCTGAGCCTTTGATTAGGCAGCGGTGAATTATTGAGAGGAACCGTCACTATACGCCTATAATTCACCGCTGATTTCAGCGCTCGACCAATCAGAATCAAGCATTCAACCAAGCCGGTTAATAATATCAAATAAATGTTGTCTTACATGATACAAGTGATGTTTTTATTCCAACATATTTCTCTCACAGTTCCTCGTCTGACATCTGACATCAGAGTTAGAGTCAGACTTACAGTCTCAGTGGTGCTGGTGCTGTTGATGTTGGTGGTGTTGCTAATCTACGCCCTCTATCGTCTCTGGAAGGTAATACATCTTTATTCAATACAAGGTTGGAATGTAAATGACAGTTAAAACAGAGTTCAATTGTCTTCATACAACAAACAATAGAGAGATAGGAGGGTTCTCAACCACAGTGACGCACATGGCCAATAAAATACAACTTTTTTTGTTGTTGTTTGGAATTGCATAGTCAATTCCTTCCTGGGTATTGTCTGTGATATATGCCATATGAGTCATGCTTTTATTTGTATTGGTTTGATGGCCAAGTCTCTTCTTCTTCTACTTCTTCTTCTTCTTCTTCTTCCTCTTTCTAGGGACACATACTGTTTTTATTTAAGCAAACCAGATGTGATTGAGTGACTTAACGTCGGGTGTTTCTATGTTTCTCCAGGCCATCAGAAGACACAATGCAGGAGTGGGAAACATTGCTGGGGTTCATTATAATGTAAGAAGGGAGAACGTTGAGATAGTTTATTATGATGATGTTGGTCCTGATGCTGAAGATGAACCCAGTGAAGAGGAAGACTACCATCTGTATGAGGAGATAGATGAACAAAGAGTTGTTGAAGCTGGTCCGAGACCACCAGTATGAGGAGATAGATGATGATGAACAAAGAGTTGTTGAAGCTGGTCCGAGACCACCAGTATGAGGAGATAGATGATGATGAACAAAGAGTTGTTGAAGCTGGTCCAAGACCACCAGTATGAGGAGATAGATGATGATGAACAAAGAGTTGTTGAAGCTGGTCCAAGACCACCAGTATGAGGAGATAGATGATGATGAACAAAGAGTTGTTGAAGCTGGTCCAAGACCACCAGTATGAGGAGATAGATGATGATGAACAAAGAGTTGTTGAAGCTGGTCCTAGTTAAGAGACCACCAGTATGAGGAGATAGATGATGATGATGATGAACAAAGAGTTGCTGAAGCTGGACCCAGTGAAGAGACAGGAGTCCAGGAAACAGAGTTGTAATGCCTCATTCACACATACAGCTTCAGCTCTAAGGACTGGACTCAAGTTTCAATGCAATGTCTACGCAGAATCACAGATGAGTGTTTCCTGCTTCTCCGGACGCCACGAAGCTCGACAGCAAAAAGCATGGCTTCAAAATGGATAAAAGCTGAACTTTGAAGCTATTTTGAGGCTAGTGAACTACAGTAGCATCCAGCAAATCACTGCCCCCCTCCTCCCCCATTTCTCCTCTCATTCCAGAGACAGAACAATGTTCTCTGGTCTGTAGAAGCAGCGGTGACCACATTAAAACCTGGAAATAAGTCTCCATATTATTTTATTTTAATTTTTTTACTTATTAATGTGTGTACATAGAATTATATATTATATTATTCCCTATCGAATCTCTTAGTTTCACCAACATTGTTCTTGTGAAGCAGTTTGTTTCATCTTACGTATTAAGGTTATACAAATCACTAGTGGTATTTCTTTGCGGTTATGAGCATAGTGTAAATAAAAGGGTTTTGTTTAAGATGATTTGTGAGCCCTTAATACATAATAGAGATTTTTTTATTATTATTATTGCTTTCTAAAATATATATCTAGTATTATTGTTCTTGTTGTGTTGTGTTGTGTTGTGTTGTGTTGTGTTGTGTTGTATTGCGTTATATAAGCCTATGTGTAAACCCTCTAGGGGGGGCAGGAGGGTGAAGTAGGGTCAGGAGTTTTATTATTAACAAATAAACCCTATTGATTCTTCAATTTTGAACCTCATGTAACTTATTGTTTAGAAATTGAACTGAAAGTTGTTAACCCTGCAAGGCCCGAATTAATTTCTACTGGCCAAAAAAAAAAAAATCAGATGGTGTTGTAGCAGTCCTGTGGAGGCCGAGTGTTTTAAGTAGCCTGATCAAGCAGTTTTCATTATATTTAGGTGTGTCTTAGAATAGCAGTTTAAGATATCGAATCATCATTATACTCATTATATTTAGGTGTGCCTTAGAATAGCAGTTTAAGATATTGTATTATCATTATACTCAATATATATGTGCGTGTCTTAGAACAGTAGTTTAAGACACTGTACCACAAATATAACCAAGAGTGCCTTATGTTATTATTCATTGAAATAGTACATCATGTATACAAGTTAAGTAGTCAAGTGTGTTTTATGTTATTATGTTTTAACCACTAAAGATATCTATATACATGTCATAAAGTCATTTGTGTCTTAATATGTGCTTAGTGAGTGTCTGCAGGAAGGCACACAGCCGGTCGCAAGCAGGGCCCTGGGCTATATATATCCACACTGCATGCACTAGCCCCCTAAGGGAGGGCCGTCTACCATGCAGGATGAGGTTAACAATACACACACATTTGGTAGGAATAAGTGCACTCAGGGAGTGACACATGACGAAATTAAAGCTCAGGTTAGACAGACGCTGCACTACACGGCGAAACTAGCAACCACATTTTATGAGCTGTTATAAGCTGGCATATAGGATCTCATAGGAAGGAACTGAACTAGACACGAAGACAGCCCCACCCTCTCCCATGAGAAGGCCCAAAATCCTTTATATGGTGGTATAGCATGGATGTTCAATTGAATTCTAAATAGGAATGTAGCCCTACCCAGGAAAAGGAAATTGTATCGCCATGAATGTGCCAACTGATGAGATGTCAAGGACAACTCCTGTAGTCTGTGTGACGTAGATTGTACCTCCAACCTTTCTGTGAGCACTATAAAACCTGTTGATTTTCTGTATGTATTCACTTGATGTTGGGACCCTGTGCCTAGCATCAACGCACCCGGGTTTCCTCAATAAAGCAGTAACGATCAAGAAGCCTCGGTCTCTGTTTCCTTGCATTAGGGGAAAACCACTCTGCTTTCACAACTGGTGACCCTCGACGTTTCCTTGATATCTGCCCGTCCGTGGGGCTGTTTTTTTTCCCCCCGTCCTTTCGGGGCCATATGGCAGGCCGGGTCAGCGCGCTTTAAAAATCCAAAACAACTATACTAGGTAAGCATATGTTTATAATATATATAGACATATATGTATTTCATTTTTTACATATTTTTTTTTTAGACTAGCAAATTATTACTTAAGAATTATTTAATACTGGCCTGCTCATATGACTGACCTGCCCTGACGGATCGGTAGTGACAAGGACAATTAGTATTTTACACGCATCATATCCAGAGAGAGTGTACCGAGATTCTTTGACTGAGCTGTCTTAATTGAGAGAGTGTTTTTGATTTTTCAAACACACTGATTTGTTGTCTTATCTAGCATCAGTACTGATATGGTGATTGATGTTTTCAGTTGAGTATTTATGGATATTGGTAGGTCGGGAACTACGGTTTTTGTGTTTTCAGTCTATGACTAGTGTAGATTGTGGGATCTTTCCTCTTTCTGAGGTGCATGGTTATAGTCTACCGGTTGCCTGCACCTAGTTACGAAGGAACCACTGTTTGCACGACCAGGGTGGTCAAACCATTACCGGGACGTTGCCTGATTTATTAGAAATGAATGTGTAACAGTCGGTAGAGTATCAAGTCTCTATTTCTCTGTATTAAATGTATGACAGTCGGTAGAGTATCGAGTCTCTATTTTTCTGTAATGAATGTGTAACAGTCGGTAGAGTATCAAGTCTCTATTTTTCTGAAATAAATGTATAACAGTCGATGGAGTATCGAGTCTCCATTTTTCTGTGTTATGAGTATAGTAGTGGATAGAGTATAAAGTCTCTATTTTCTGTGCGGCCCGCACGGCCTCATCTGGTTCAAGGAACATAGTTGGGGTCTACTACTAGTGTTATAAGGATATTAGGATCGGTGGGATTACTGATTTTATTATCAGTGATATACGATCGCAGTGCTGCTGTGACGAGTGGCTCTCCTTGTTCTAGGATACAAGGGTGGGAGTCTCCTTTAATATTTTTTGAAATATTGGAATTGGTGTTGTGGCCAATTCAGCGATCGGCGTGAGGTCACGGTGCAGCTGTGGCCCGCGAATCATTCTCTGAACCTTCTCTCTCTGTCCTACTATCCGTCTCCCTCTATATTCAAACCTCGGGCTGTGTGACTCGGTAGTTTTGTGACAGTCCGTTTTCACCGCCCAGCGATCTCAGAGTTTTGTTAAGTTTATAGGCTGTGTGTTTAACAGTTCACAGTTGTCCATTAAAATAGCCACGGGTGTCCGCCGTTGAAACGGCTACTGTTGGCGTGCCGTGCATACTACAGAAACCCCCGCACCCCCCACTCGCGGCATCGGGTTTCACCCGCTCCGTGGCTCTCCCTGGGCTGGGGCTATCGGATAGCTGGCAGCTGTTCTGTACTGAGGCTGCGTCTCTCTCTCTCTCTCTCTCTCTCTCTCTCTCTCTCTCTCTCTCTCTCTCTCTCTCTCTCTCTCTCTCTTCGGTAGTATTTAGCTGCCCCCTAATCGTTTAGCTGGAACAATAGAGTGTCTCAAGTTTAACTAATTCATGTTTCCTCTTATCATTAACGCTTCACCCACTGAATTGTTCGTGTTTGTTATCATTTTCCAGTTTTGGCATGGACTAGTGATAATGCTGCTTTTGTGTGGATGCTTGTCACCAGTGATCGAGTGTACACGCAGTATACGGTACAGGAGAGCTTATCGTGTGGGTAGGGTCTCCCAAGTGTAGGTTTACTCTGGGTATTTTGGCTGGGGGCCGGTGGGCCTGAGCATTTAAGCCTAGGACTATACAAAGTCTGCCTCATTTGTGTATATATATTACATGTGTAGGTCAATGTATTAGTTGGCATACTGTTTTAGTCTTGGCCAGTTTTAGGTGGAACACCACGATAGCATACACCAGCTTGTTCCAGACTGTATTGAGTGTCAATAGTTATAGAAATAGTAGAAGTAAATATATTGAAAAAAAAAAAAAAAAAAAAGATAAGGGATGAGTGACAGAGAGTCAGCCACAGATAATCTGAATTCTAGCCCCATTGTTGCTATTAACAACAGCCCTGGTAATGAAGACACAGCCATAATCATAGACAGTGAATCAGATAGCAGTCCTGTAGAGGATCCTGACCCCGTCATAGTTATTAGTGACAGCGAGTCAGACACAGACGTAATTGTGGACAGCGGATCAGATAGCGGTTCGGTAGGAAGCTCGTATTCCGAGTCAGCCACCTCCAGCGGTAGTAACATATCTCGCACTTACACGTTTGTTTTGAGCACTGACAGAGCACTGTCGTCCCCAATTCCAGGGTGTTCGGAAGCTGTAGCAGCTGCCTACTTAATCTACGCGGAATATTGTTTGATGTCCTACACCCTAAATAACCCAAACACTATAACCATCCAAGCACTGAACAAACTTATTGATGATTCAGGACTAGAATTGGAGGGTGTGACTATACAAGAGTTAGATCATCAGATCAGTACAACCACCTTCGAGTCTATCGAAGTACCTGGTTTTCCTCTTTTGTACCCCACAACAAGTCCGGTAAATGCACCAACCAGGAGGGCAGCAAGGAATACTGGCCTACCATTTTTCGTGTCAAACCCAGAGATACAACGTACATTGCGTGATTTTCCCGTTTCACGAATTGTCAACTTATCTGCTGGAGGGACAGTGTTGAGCAATCTGTTTAGAAATAAAAAACTTTGTCCAGAGGCCATCGAGCTAGGGGTCTGTGCAAACCATTTTGGAGAAGTGCGGCCTGGCGTACCTCAACGGCCCGTGCACCCGGGTTGCCAATACGTAACACGCAAAATTAGAAAGGAGTTGATATCTAAGTGTCTACAACCGTGGGGTACGGACTTGTGTGGCCCCCCGCGGTTATCCGAAATCATAGATTTGGTCACTAGTGACAATCACTGGCCTGAGCTTCTGTACACGTTTCGCTGTCAGTACGCACGGAGGTCAAGCGAAAGACACCTCAGTTACACAATAAGAGAACCAGTGTTCTCTGTACAACACCCAAACTACAGGGTCCGGCGAGGCGCAGGCCATAGAAAACAGGCCCCCCGTTGGCTAACAGCGTATTTAACCCTTGATCCTGTGTGGGTTAGACTTGGAGACAGGTGTTACTGTGGTGCTGTGCTGTGTTATTATTCGTTTGGTTACCGTGCAAGAGGGGCACAGTTCACCCGCCCAGCAGAGAAGCCCACCCCAGCTCCCCCAGCCCCGTCATCTTTTCCTTTGCTGAACGCTATCCTGCGTGCTGACGGCTCATTAGTGCTGGACGTGTGATCTCACTGGCAGAGTTTTTCCCAAGGCATAGGACAGTGTGCTAACATATTAGTTTTGGGATACATATACTGTATGCATATATAGACGTTTTTCCTCCCTTGTTTCAACCTCATAACGGCCAACATAGAAAGGTCAGGGAGGGACACAGGGTTTTTCAGTAACACCTGTTTCTTGTTATTCAAGAGCGGATTGCGTGCCCTGCACCCCCCCCCCAATTTTTCCCCCAATTAGTCTGTCATCCACACCATTGGTTTGAGAACTTGTGTGTTTCCGGCTCTCTTTCATACATTTAGGACTGCATTGTATGGGGGGGGACAGCTGGCCATAAACAAAAGTGAATAATAATAGTCTGTGACCTCGGGTCGCGGAGAGAACAGTGTAGGGGAAACAGGCTTGGTTCGTGTGGCTGTTTGCATTTATAGTTCTTTTTTGAACTCAGAGTCAGCGGCGGTATTGTCCAGTCACGCGCTAGAATACAGAACTCACATAGTCTTATGCTTCATAACCTACTGCGAAATACATATGCTCATACTCACATATTCTTTTTCTCCCCCGTGTTTTTGTGTCAGTCTCGTATGTCACCTAGGATACGGTTGTCACCAAGGGCGACGTTAATCAAAAAGGTGCTGACCTGCACTTGGATTTTTCCGTTCGCACCAAGGTTTTTTGGTGCAGCAGTTTGTCTGAACAAACGCGACTGGAAACAGGTGTGTACACGTGAACTGTTATCCCCAGAGATTTGGAAAACCGTGTGGCCCAGTTTTACTGAAGTGGCGCACGAGGTGCCAATTATACGAGTAACAGTACATCCAGCCAAATTCCACCCATATTACGCGAAACTGACCATTAGAAAACGTTCAAGGGCCCCCACTATTGTTGTCGCATGTGAGGTTCACACACCTTTAAGAGATATCACAAGTAGTGGAAATCTCCAAATTATATAAGACAGTGGATGTAAGGTGTGGGTCAGAGAGATTGTTGTATGTGAGTTTGCACGGGAACTGATTGAGTGGAGTAAGACTGTGTTATAGTAAGTAAGACCACTATATTTGAATACTGAGTAGAGTCCATTTAAAAAATAATAATAATAATAATAAAAAAAAAACCTATCACTTATCCCCCCTGCACGGTCCACAAAACGTATATTTAACATCTGTATGGGATTTTTAGTCCAACCAGTGACTTTATCATTAAACTATTAAAGGAATTAAATCAAGAAACGGATGGGGTCTAGAACACACCCCATCATTTGTCTTTCAGCAGAATCAACTTTAACGATAAAGTGTCCCCTCGAAGCCGAAGGTGCATCGGTACAGCTAATCACAAACCTTTACATAACAAGAACGCGCTACTGGGCAGGTGGTTCTTATACCACTTATTCCTGGCGCAATAATTGGGACTTTCTGACAGCAGAATTCGCCATACCTCTGTGCCCGTGGCATCCCCTTTTTATTCCCGAATCACCAGAAAGACAAGGCTTCATTTTACACGACCAGAAACAGGAAAACCGTAGTTTTAAGTATCACACAAGGCCCACACAACAAGTAACAGACATAGTCGAGACCGTCTGGACACACAGTCACATACTACAATCAGGGGAAGCGGAAGGAATAAACCAACACCTCCAGAACATTAAGCATAGACTGTCAAGGCACCTGACTTGGTTATTTGACACCTATTGTACGGCCGAATAAAAAAAAAAAAAAAAAAAAAAAAACAGATAACAATAAACATGGCCGGAACTTGGGTGGATCACATGAAAGAAAAATATGGCCCGGACACGGTTAAATATGTTAAAAAATGGAATAAATGGACCTCAGATGATCCACCTCCTTTTCCATTAATCGGATCATTAGATTCGGACATATTAACAAAAATCAAGGTTTGCATGTTGAATAAGAAAAAGTCATTGGTTTGGACTAAAGCAGGACTGCAGGAGCATTTAAGGGTTTTGAGAATATGGGAGGCAGAGAGGGAGGTTGTGGATAAAGACTCCGCATCATTTACAGGAGTGCAGTTGCGAGATTTCAGTAATGTGGAACAGAAACATGCAGCCATGGACGCCCTCGTGGCCGCCATAGAACAGTTCGAGCAGTCCACAGAGGCTAACACTAAAAGGGCCGATGCGACCAGCAGACTGTTAGATGAGGAATTGGAGCTGCTGAGAGCTAAGAACCGGCAGCACCAAGGCATCCTAAAAGTAGGCTCCGCAGGGCAGCTAAAAGGGGCCAGCAGGCTTCCTGTGGAAGCCATCCTCGTACCTGGCCTTGAAGCACTGAAAACGCCAGGCTACACCAAGTCATCTCTGCAGGGCCAACCCCCGGGATCGTGTGTCCCCCGAATTGACCTAACAGACTTCAAATCCTCAGGTGGGACTGACGATATAGACTTGATCACATTGCAAAACACCCTGTTTAACCGTCCCATACTGCAACCCCTGAGTAGCCACCCTTCTCAGTCTTTGTACCCACCCCTCCCAGAATCCTCCACTTTTGTCCCACCCCCACCTTATCACGTTGAATCAACCCCCTACCCACAGCAGTCCCTGGGGCCACACGGATACTCCACGATGTGCAAAAACGGGTATTGCTCACACTCGGTGGTATGTCCAGACCGGCCAACCAGGGGCATGATGGGTCAACAAGAAGGAGACCCTGGGGAGCCTTGGCTGTCAAGTTCCAGAAAAGACTATTCCACAAAAAGTGGGGGGGCAGAACATAACCAAAACCTAACTTGGTCAACAATCTCTGCTGATTTTAACCCATTGCAGGCAAAGACTATGCTTTATCCCCCATCTCAACAGACTCTCAGAGCCGGCCAGCTGGATGCGAGCCCGCCCCAAGCCACAGCTCCCTCCGGGGAGCGATGCACTCGCTCAATCGTCAACCAGGAGGAGGCACAGGTGCGGCACTTGGAGCAGGAAGTCCTGGGGCTGCACGAACAGGTGGAGAATCTGAGGACGGTTCAAGTCAGGATGGAGGACAGCCGGGAGAAAGAGCACGACCAAAGCCGTAGGGACGGCGTGTTCGCACTCCCTCGCCCTGCCACCCCCTACCCGGCAAAAGAAAAAGGAGAGGCCTCCTTTCTGGACGACCTGGATGTATTTCCAGGGAACGGCGGAGGGAGGGCTGCGGCGGCAGCACAAAGGCCCCCAGGACAACCCAGGAGGTCGGATCGGACGGGAGGTCTGTCAAGGGCTGAGATCCACGCAGCAACAAGCACATACCCTGACGCCACAGTCCGGAGAAAACACCCAAAGGAAGTGCCCGAAAGACACAGAAACGTCCCCACATTCACCTCACATGACCTGTCCAGGGTCATGTTTGAAAGGGAATCGGAGAGCTCCGATTCTGAAGAAGAGGCCCCCAACGAAAGGCACATACTCCCCTTGCTGGAATATCCAAACCCACATCAACAAGGAGGCGTGATACAAGTGTATCGCTCATTTAAACAAAAGGAGCTACATGCATTAAAAGCGGATATGCCCTCCATCAAAGAGAACTCTGATGCTTTTATCAAGGCCATGGAGACCAAGTATGCAGACATGCCACAATTAGCAGCGAGAGATCTAGAGACTTTTTTGAGGTCCTGCTGTGGCACCAAATGGGAGCACTTGCTATTGTCCTCAACAGAGCTGCAGATGGCGTTGAGAGAGCTGGACCGGGGAAGCCTGTCCCGAAAACAAGTTGACGTTCAGATGAGCAGAGCCATGGCCGCCATCAAGACTGTAATCAGAGCCCTGTACCCCCGCACTCCAAATATGAGTGCTGTCAAGGCCTGCAAGATGAAAGATGAAGAGGACACTGCGGAATATGAGCAGAGACTGAGAAAATGCTGGCGCACTCACATGCCAGGAGTGGACTCATATGACTGCAGCATGGGCGAGATCCTGTTTGCCCAAACAATGCTGGAAGGCCTCCCAGAAACAATCAACAAACAAGTCCGTACAACCACGGTGGGCTGGGCAGAGAAGACGGCGAAAGAGCTACTTCCTATAATACAGCACGCCATTGAAATAGACCAGGAGAAGAAACGGAAGAAGAAAGAAAACAAAGAGTCTCTGGAGATGGCTGTGCTGTCAGCATCAGCCACAAGCGTCAGGAAGCCCCAGGCGGGGACATCCGCGGCACCTCAAGATTCTGGAACCGTGCCACAGCCAATGGTGCCCATCCCTCTTTCTCCCCCACAGTATGCCCCTCCACCGGCTTACATCCCTCCTTTGGCCCCAACCCAGTCGTGGCCACCCCCACAGTCCTACCCCACCCAGTATCCACCCCAGTATCTCCCAGCCCCCACCCCCTACATGAATGGGGTGGGCGCTTACTCCACGTACCCACCGGCGACGGGAGGAAGCGGAGCCGGACAGGGGGGAGGTAGAGGAAGAGGATCAAGAGGACCCAGTCAAAGCGAGCCATGCCGTAACTGCAATTCCAGCGAGCACTGGTACAGAAATTGCCCTGAACCAAGAAGGGTCCAGAACCCCTACCCCAACTGGGGGCAACAACAACAACAACAACAACAACAACAACAACCACAAAGTCAACAACAGCCACAGCAGCAGCAGTATCAACAACAACAACGCCCTCCTGCCCCCCAAAGAACATTATGACATTCAGGCATCAGTCCAATCACTCCCAGCCCAAATGTCTCCGTTTGCCCGCTCCAAGCAACAAAAGGCTCAAGAATCACAGTCACAACCAAGAGCCCGAAAGAAGAACCAATTGCAATACTAGTGGTGGATGGACAGCCTATGAGGTTCCTGATCGATTCAGGGGCCACTTCGTCCTGCATGGGAAAGACTGCCCCGGAATATCCACTAACTTCAGAACGTGTGAATGCAGTGGGCTTGGACGGAATATCATCATCCACACCAGTGACAGTCCCCCTGCAGGTGGAATGTGGGGACGTGGAGACCCCACAGGAGTTTCTGAAGTGTCAGAAATTGCCATTAAACTTGGCCGGCCGTGACCTTCTCTGCAAACTAAACTGTAACATTCGATGCAGTCCAGAAGGGATGGAAATTACGTTCCCTGGGATGAGAACGGAAAACGTCATGGCATTACTGTACAGCCCCTCACACCCGGGGAATATAGTGTACTGGCTGATGATCGATTCCACAACTGAAGCCCCATGCTCACTGCTGACGAAAATACCACGAGGACTGATGAAAAAACCGATCCCCAGGCCCCCAGAGTCGGAAGAGGAGAGTGAAATTCCTTTTACATGGAACCCTGAACGTATGCCAAGCCTACACCTGCATACGGTCATGGAACCACACCTGACACTGTATTATGATCACGGAGCAGGAGATTTAGACTACGCAGAAGACGCTAAGTTGTGGGTGGGAGAAACGGACGAGATACAGGTGAACCACCTATACCTGTGCAAAAAAGGACTTGCCGCAGACGTGTCAATGACACAGGAACAGCATGAGAAGTACAGACCCTTCACTCAACAAGCTTTCTCAGCACCACACATTACCCTTGCCCTGCCGGACGGAGTTAAAGCAAAAGAATGGGGGCCCATAATGGCTGATTTGGAACGTATGCAGGGCTGGAAAACCGGTGGAAAATCGGGACATCCAAAGTACGAGAAGCTTGAAAGCCCTGTATACGGTACAGTATATCGTTTCCCATTCTTGACCGTTCTGCAAGGTACCTATGAAAGCCATATACTCCCGACTAACCACATTATGGCCCTACAAACACCGGATGACGCACAGGAAGTAATGGACCACATGGAGAAACAGCTGAAAGGGAAGTTATGGAGCATAAGGCCAAACGATGTGGGTTTAATACTTTCCGCTAAGCCTGCCAAAGTCCGCCTCAAGCCCGGGAGGGATGGGCCTATGGTCAGACCATACAAAACCTCACCGGAAGGAGAGGAAGGCATTAAGCCAGTCATAATGGACCTGCTGGAACAAAAGGTCCTAAGGGATTGCCCCACATCGCCCTACTGCACGCCCATGCTTCCAGTGCGAAAACACGGCTCAGGCCCAGCCCGCTGGCGCCTATGCCATGATCTGAGGGCCCTTAACGACGCGGTAATCGCAGAATACCCCTTGGTACCGGACCCATCAACGGTACTATCAGCGGTACCGAGCGACACAAAGTATATGAGTGTGATTGATCTGAGCTCAGCTTTTTTCAGCGTCCCCTTAGATGAGGACAGCCAGGAGCTGTTCACCTTCAGTTTTCAAGGTCGAAAACTTTGTTTTTGTCGCCTACCTCAGGGTTATACAGAATCCCCCTCGATATTCGCTAGAGTCCTCCAGGAGGACCTGGCTGATGTAGAGCTCACTGGAGGCTCAGTCCTGATCACCTACATTGATGATTGCCTGATCTGCAGCCCAACTAGAGAGGCCTGTATGGAGGACACCGCCATTTTACTGAAAGCCTTGGAGGCCAAGGGTCATCGGGCATCAAAAGAAAAAGCCCAACTTGTCCGAAAGAAAGTCATCTATTTGGGGCACGTTCTGGAAGGGAACGAACGAAGCCTCTCCGATGACAGAATCCGTTCCATTACTGAAATTCCGCGACCTGCAACCATTGCCGATATGGAAACCTTTCTAGGTATGATAGGTTACTGTAGGATTTGGATAGCAGATTTTGCAGAAACCGCTGCCCCCCTCAGACGTATCACAGCAAAAGCAAAAGAGGAGCAGAGGAAGTTAGGATGGGATGAGGAAAGTCATGATAGTTTCGTTGCATTAAAACGCGGCCTGATGTCAGCCCCGGCTTTGGGGCTGCCAGACTATGACAAAAAGTTTGAACTATTCAGCGCCGAAAGAAAAGGTTTCGCTACCGCTGTCCTTACTCAAAAGCATTTGGGTAAGAACAGACCAATAGCGTGGTATAGTACAAAATTAGATCCAGTAGTACAGGGCCTGCCAGGATGCATGAGAGGAGTCGCCGCAGCTGCTTTTGCTGTGGAGACATCGTCACCTTTAGTCTTAGGGCACCCTACTAACCTTCACGTGTCACACGCCGTTTCCGCCCTGTTGGAACCGCATAGGGTACAACATTTGACGGCCAGACGAAGGTCCGACTACGACGTAACTTTAATGCAGCCACACATAACAATAGTTCGGTGTAACGTTGTTAACCCAGCGGAGTGTGCTTCAATGCCATGCGATGGCACGCCACACCACGACTGTCTTGAGGTAATACAGCAAGAAAGTAGACCTAGACCTGATTTAATGGACACTCCTCTGCCTGACTCTGATTTTGTTTACTATGTAGACGGTTCCAGTATGAGGTCGCCAGACGGTCGAAGCCTGTTGACGGGTTATGCCATAGTTAACGACCAAGATGTCGTAGAAGCGGGCCAACTGCCAAATCACTGGTCTGCGCAGAAGGCGGAACTACATGGTTTGGCTAGGGCCTGCATACTGGCCTGCGGTAAGGCAGTCACCATACACTCAGATTCGTCCTATGCTGTGGGAACCGCTTTTGACCATGGGACACGCTGGCTTAGACGGGGTTTTAAGACCAGCACTGGAAAAGATATAGCCAATGCGGCGGAAATCCGGGCATTGTTAGAAGCTATTTTGTTACCATCTAAAATAGCCATTTGTAAATGTCAGGCTCACACTAGCCTTAAGGATCCGGTCTCGTGTGGAAATGCGAGAGCGGATATAGCAGCTAAACTTGCAGCGAAGCCTGACACTGCAGCATCTGACATATTTCATTTCTCTTCCCCTGCTGACCTCACTCTTTTTCCTGTTGTAACTAGGGCAGAGGCCAAGCGAGCGGCCCTGTTGCCGCTAGCCCCGCAGTACTCAGTAGAGGAGCTGATAGAACAACAGCAGAAGGCAACGAAGGAGGAGCAGGCAGGGTGGGAAGGTCAGGATTGTGTTGTGGATGATTTGGGCATCTGGAGACACAGTAGTGGTCTCCCCGTGGCCCCCAAACTTATTTTTGACGATTTGCTCCGGCTCTCCCACGGGGTCACGCACGTGGGGAAAGCCGGGATGGTGCCGATGCTGAGAAGGCATTGGTGGGCACCAAAGTTGGCGTCCAGATGCGCTAGATTCTGTCAATCATGTCCCATTTGCAGGAAATGGAACATTCACAAGACAGAGAAAGTAGCGCCGGGGAGAGCTCCGCTCCCAGCGGGAGCAATGCAACATTGGGAAATAGACTATGTAGACATGATCCAGAGAGTCAATGGTAAAAGGTACGTGCTCACAATGATTGACAAATTTAGCGGTTGGGTTGAGGCGTTTGCTTCAAGCCAGGCGGACAGTCATGCGGTTGTGCGACACCTGATCTCGGACGTCTTCTCTCGTTTTGGCGTTTGTCATACTATTTCTAGTGACCGGGGGACACACTTCACGGCCGCGATAGTTAGCGAGCTATGCAAAAAGCTCGGAATCAAGCAACGTTTGTCAACTCCTTGGCATCCAGAGAGTGCGGGGACTGTGGAGAGATCGAATTTCAATATTAAGAGCAGGATCGCAAAATGTCAAGCTCAAACTGGTATGAAATGGACGGATTGCCTCCCACTCGTGTTGATGAGCTTGCGGCACTCTCCCGGCCCTAAATATAGGGCCGGACTCACCCCTCACGAACTGGTCACTGGAAGGCCCATGGTGACGCCATTGAACTTACCCCCTAGGACTGAAAATGACTCAGACTGTGACTCAGACTTGGCGAAATATATTATGGGTATCAATGAAATTGTTAACAAAATGCATTCACAGGTACACGAGGCTCAGCCGCCACCAGGGTCTATTAACCCCTCACATACTCTAAGACCCGGCGAGTGGATTTACGCCAAGGTGCGTGGTCCCCGAAAGTGGCACGAGCCCCGATGGACAGGCCCGCACAAAGTCTGGCTGGTGACGCCAGTCGCCTGCAGAATTGGCGGTCCCTCAGCTGGGAAGTGGATCCACGCGAGCCACTGCAGGAGGGCCACCGAGGTCCAGCCGGAAGGCGGTGCGGAGGTAACTTCCCCACAGGAGGCTCCCCTACAGGATGGCCCGCAGGAAGCCGAGAACTCGCCAGAGAGAGAGAAAGATACTGCAGGATCCTGATACTGCTGGCCGTCGCCTGTGCAGTGGCCTTCTGCACGACGGTCGTCTCCCTGGCGTACTACCTTGACGGAAGGGAAGTACGGGCCACGTTAATTGCATCCACACACAATCCACTGCCACACTCGCATGACAGTGAGCCCCCTAACTTTTGCAACATGAACACAGCAATGAACAAGACCAATAACGGCTCCAATACTGAACTGTTGGGTAACAAGTTGAAAATGTCTCAAGATAATATGACTAATGTGTTGAATGTCTCTCAACCTGAAGGAAAGAAGGAGCTGAGGAGAAAACGCGGTGCCGGAAAGCATCCACGGAGCCAGCCCAAAGGTGATAGGTGTCCGTATCAGCACCCCGCTGCCATTGTGATTTGCCCTGCCGACACCGATGTGGTAACGTTCCACCCCAAAAATTCAGACACCAAGTATTGTAGTATGATTTCTAATCGGGAGGATAGTTTAAGCTATGAAAACTGTACGTTCTTAAAGGTCAAGGGCATTGTGAAAATTCCCCTAGGACGTAATGTTCCCATATACTCTCTGATCCAGGTCAGCCTGCACACTTTTACACCAGGTGTTTTCCACTGCTTACACTTCGGAAACGACTCGGTTCCGGCGACAACAAACGTTAGACATGTGACCAGACTGAATCCAGAAATGGGTATGTGCGCCACGCAAACACACACGTCTGATAACTCAATGAACAGTTCTAGCACACTCAGTCCAGGGACCATCAGGTCCCGGAGCTGCTACGGCCACCCAGTAGACATCCACAGGACCTGCGGCTCCTCGTCCCCAGTTAAAAAGCCAGATTATTATTTAACTCTGGGACACAGGAATCTATTCCAAGAACCGGAGGAGACCCCCATGCCCATACAAAATACTTGTCTCCTCCTCCCCACCTTGCATGGGTCTAGCACCCCTTTATGCACTCCAACGGAGGCAAACGTTACCCTTACATACGTGCCCAGGCAAATAGAGGGCCGATTTAAGAATCTGGAATTCCTCAATGTACAGACCAAAGAGGGGGTGTGGTCGCAAGGCCTCATTGTGGCCATGTGCGGTCCTTTCCGGCCCGGACTCGACCAAGTGCACACCAACCCAGGGTCAGTTGTGGAACTGAGACATTGTTCCCGGGTGCCCTTGGTCCAGGAATCACCCCCAAAGGGAGGTGATGAGAGCACTAAAGTCCCCGAATTTGTGCTGTACAAGGAGGAATATCGCTTGTACAGCGAACCTGTCCCTTTCCCGTACCCCCCCAAGGTCCTGACGACACAGGTGTACACAGACCGCCCTGCGGAAAGCGCGGGTCCCACATCCACCCAAGCGAAACCCGCACTCACTGAAAAGCCCACTGACGATAGCGATTACGGGGGAAATTATGGGTCCGGTTCTGTTTCCTATGAGGAAACTGAAAATCCCCTGGCCCCCAAGGAAGAATATCCTCTTACTTCTGGGGGCCTTAGAGCAACTTCCAGCCCATGGGAAATGTTCGTAGCATTGACAGGGGTGGTGGGAAAACTGGTGCGCTCTGTAGAGGTTGTAAGGGAGGCAATGACCGGGCCACGCGCTAGTTCGGAGCTTGGCCCTTTTAGAGATTCTGTGACTCCAACCTCACAGCGGCACCAGGAGGTAGAACCTTTTCCCCCTCACAGCGACCCAGTTAGTTTGGACCACCTGGCGGTAAAGACAGGTCCCCCCGTCAAATCTTCAAAATCTAAGCGCACGGCAGATGAATATTTTTCGTTTAGAAAGCATGTGATTCAGGTGGGGGGAGACTATCATCTAAATTGCACATATCCTGACGATGTTCCACTGTCCAAACAGGTCTCAGTCATTTTAAGCAAACCAAAAAGTCAGATAATCTCTTGCTTGGCATCCTCCTATGATCCAACAACAGGCCAAGCTTTCTTTTCAGGCAAGTGCGCTATGCATTTCTACCCGGAACCCCAGTTGAAGGGGGAAGGTCAGCTAACGGTAATTTTCACTGCCAAAAATGTGCAGTTATCTGACAATGGCACCTGGGTGTACTGCGAGTTTGCTTTACCAGGGGGACAGCCCGAAAAATCCCCCCCTAACATCGACACGCTACATGAACAGGTAATAGTGATCCCCACCCCACCGAGCAAAGTAATCCATAAAATAACCAGAACTCCCCATGAACTGCTGCCCCCTCTGAAGCGCCCTGATGTGGTACAGAACGATGGGCAAGACAGCAATTTGTATCGGAAAATGGTCCAACTGACCGTCCGTCACCTGTCAAACCGCACGACAGGGTCATGTGTCGTTTGCGGGCTGTTTCCCTCAGCAGCGGACTTGGGGATACCGTTGTTGGCCACCCCAGCCACGGGGTGTGACCAGTGTTCCATCATGGCCCCGAGTGACATGCCTCTGTCCTGCGGCCCAATCACCCCTCCCAGGGACATAAAAGGGTGCGCTCGAGCCGACCATGGGTGCCACACGTGCACCGGACCCGCGCCCCACCCTGTCAAACTTGCAGTTACTGTAGAGATGGACTGGTGCCTTCATTTTTCAGAAATAAGTAACCCATTCACTGCAAATTGCCCCCGCATTGAGGTGGGAGATTCAAGGTGCAATCTGGTGTACGGAATCTCCCATGACGCACCAGAACAACCCACATCCAGTACTCACCATAACCTCCCCATATGCTGGAATAGCACCCGGTTGAATAAGTTCCATCATACAAAAGGTTGTAGTATCCTAGCCCCCGAGAACACATACTGGATTTGTGGTGACCAAGCATACGAGAGACTCCCCGCGGGGTGGTATCGGACGTGTGGGTTGGGTTATGTCCGTCCGGCAATTAGGGTCATTCACAACGCCCCGGGCGAGCCCCCAATCACTCTGGAGAACGCACACTCTTACATCACTAAAAATTGGGACTTGACGTCTCCCACAATAGCACCATGGGGGAGGGAATGGCATGCGAGGCGGAAACGGGACTGGACACACGACATAACACACAAACAGACGGGTTGGTCTAGATTTTGGTCAGCCGTAATCCCTAGTTATGGTGTCATGGCTGCTTTGGATCAGACTAGAGATTTAGCAGGGGAAATTGAAAGTTTGGCTAACTACACAGGAGAAGGTCTAGGCCTCATAAACTCAGAATTGGCCAGTGTTCGCTTGGTGGCAATGCAAAATCGTTTAACGTTGGACCAAATGTTACAAGGTCAGGGGGGCGTGTGCGGAGCCATAAAACTTACGGCGGAATGTTGCTCCTTCATACCAGACGTGAACGCTACGGTTTTAGAGCTAATCGGGGACATCAAGAAAGTAGGAGATCAAGCTGGCTCCATGAATGTGCCCGGAGGACTGCGTGAGTGGTTGCAAAGTACAATAGGCCATATAGCTGTAGTAGTACTAGAGTGGTGTGGGGGGATACTTCTCATTGTAGCTGTTGTCCTATTAACCATTCTCTTTGTAAAGTGTATTGTCATTGCATCTACTCGAGGGCTGTTGAGCAAAGGGAGGAGCAAGCCCAGGCAGGGTTGGACTCCGACCCGTGCCCCAGAGACTATAAGGTTCACCCGGGTCATCCCAGTTTTCGGTGGCCCACCTCTCATTTCCCGGCTGCCCTCTCCTCCCTCCACTGCCCAGAGACCCCCGAGGTCACCTCTGTATCAGTCCATCCTCCCAGAAGATGAAAACGAGGGTCAGGCTGCCCAGCCGGTGAGTCAAGCCGTCCGACCCGCAGGGCAGGCCGCTAGAGCATCCAGCTCCACACAGACCACCGTGTTCGGCACCCCGGGATCCTCCTCTGGCCGTTACTATCCCATGACCCTGAGACCCCCTTTCCCCCTGGAAGCCATGCGCCCCCGACTTCCCCTGGCCCCGGAACCTCCCCCCGTTTCCCCCACACACAGCTATGTGATCCCCGACCCCCTTCCTGTCCCTATTCCCCCTGGAGTTGAGGAACGCTTACACGGTTTATCGGCCAGAGGCGTCAAAGAGCGCCTCGAACGTATGCTCGGATATAATGGACAATGATGGGACTCACTGTCAGTTCGTTTTCCTCCATACTCACACCTCATTGCTCGGAACAACCCCAGTCAACTAGTATAGACACAGGCACACGTAGATGAGCCCAGTCCTCCACGGTGGGATACACCTGGACTGGAAGAGAACCAAGGTTCCATGTTGACAGAAAACGACGAAAGAGAAGTTTTTTGCGCCCTCGGCCACACAGCGTTTTTGTTAGTTGTCAATTGTTAGTAATTGACAAAAGGGAGGATATGTGGAGGCCGAGTGTTTTAAGTAGCCTGATCAAGCAGTTTTCATTATATTTAGGTGTGTCTTAGAATAGCAGTTTAAGATATCGAATCATCATTATACTCATTATATTTAGGTGTGCCTTAGAATAGCAGTTTAAGATATTGTATTATCATTATACTCAATATATATGTGCGTGTCTTAGAACAGTAGTTTAAGACACTGTACCACAAATATAACCAAGAGTGCCTTATGTTATTATTCATTGAAATAGTACATCATGTATACAAGTTAAGTAGTCAAGTGTGTTTTATGTTATTATGTTTTAACCACTAAAGATATCTATATACATGTCATAAAGTCATTTGTGTCTTAATATGTGCTTAGTGAGTGTCTGCAGGAAGGCACACAGCCGGTCGCAAGCAGGGCCCTGGGCTATATATATCCACACTGCATGCACTAGCCCCCTAAGGGAGGGCCGTCTACCATGCAGGATGAGGTTAACAATACACACACATTTGGTAGGAATAAGTGCACTCAGGGAGTGACACATGACGAAATTAAAGCTCAGGTTAGACAGACGCTGCACTACACGGCGAAACTAGCAACCACATTTTATGAGCTGTTATAAGCTGGCATATAGGATCTCATAGGAAGGAACTGAACTAGACACGAAGACAGCCCCACCCTCTCCCATGAGAAGGCCCAAAATCCTTTATATGGTGGTATAGCATGGATGTTCAATTGAATTCTAAATAGGAATGTAGCCCTACCCAGGAAAAGGAAATTGTATCGCCATGAATGTGCCAACTGATGAGATGTCAAGGACAACTCCTGTAGTCTGTGTGACGTAGATTGTACCTCCAACCTTTCTGTGAGCACTATAAAACCTGTTGATTTTCTGTATGTATTCACTTGATGTTGGGACCCTGTGCCTAGCATCAACGCACCCGGGTTTCCTCAATAAAGCAGTAACGATCAAGAAGCCTCGGTCTCTGTTTCCTTGCATTAGGGGAAACCCACTCTGCTTTCACAGTCCTAATCACAGGAAAATGTAATGTTAAAAAATTAATAATGTTTTTGTAAGGTTTTATAGCCATAAATCATAAATCATGCTCTAATTTGCATTTTGGGGATATTTTTCACAATAATAACATATGTACATGTTCTAGACATTCTAATGATCACGAAAAAAAATATTACAGGCATTTTACTTATGTTTTTAGTGAGGAATAGCTTCAGTTAAAAAGTGAGATGTTGTTCGTCCAAACGCTGGAATTTCAACTTCTCTGGGAGGTGTGAATGTCAGCCCCTGTGGGGGGTATTTATATGCAAATATCGTGGCCAATGGTATTGTAATACTAAACAATAGGATTTAATGGTGATGTTAATGTGAAAAAAGAACAGGAAAACTAACTATAACATTTTTTTTTAAATGATTTAAAAAACATTGCCAAAAAGCAACGCTGGGCCTTGCAGGGTTAAGGTCCATTATGGATGTGTCTAATAGGACCATGAAATATCCTTTGTTTTCTAGTCACAAGTTGAACAGTCACAAGTTGAACAGGTGAACTGATGAAATTATGTAACATTTATTTATTTGTACATTGAGAAATTAAAACAGAAGTCCTTGATGGAAATGAAAGATTGTTCTCTCTTCATGTGTGTAATAGAGGAAGCTGTCATTTGTTAACACAAACACATCCAACAGCCTTTCAATGGTTTCATAACAGCAGCAGGAAGACACACAACAAGCAGCTGATCAAAGTCATGTAATCTTCTATTCTGATTACATTGGATTACTTTCTGTGCTCCCTGCTGCTTGCTGGAGCTGTTCTGTGTTGGACAGCAATGACAGTTGAACATATTCAACGTGATCTATTAGTGTTTGATCAAGATCATTTGTGAGTCAGTCCCATGTTTGAGTCTTTTCTCCACTGACTCCTATAGGCTCCATCACAGCTGTAAGTTTAAACTACAATTTCACAGCGCACTATCGCTCAATGTGTTGTGAGCTTGCAGATCGGCTATTCTCATCGAATGTTCACCCCAGAATAGGGACACCACAGTTCATGTGGCTAATTTGTGTTCACATTAGTCTGGAGTCTGGTCCTGTGGAGTGTTTTACTGTCATTAGTTGCATTCTTGATCCTCAAAAAGATACAAACGTGTTATTTTATAACTACCGTTGTTCCCTGTTGAGCATTTCACAGCACATTTCATGGGGCTGTAAAATGCCTGCAATGTAGTGCATTTGAAACTACGGGGACCATCGAGGTCCCCGTAATTGCTGGACTTTAAGCCACACCTGAATTTAAGCCGCATCAGCTAAATGTATGAAAACAAAAGTGTACATATACACTACAGGCCACACTTGACTATAAGCCGCAGGGTCAACAGGGAGGACGTAGACGCCCGTTTCACCTGTCTGTCCAACCAACTGCTGGGTCCAGTGGAGTCCGAGCCATTGGCCTTTCCTGTTCATTATCCAACAGAGGCGGTGAGTCTAGCGGTGACACCTGCAGGGTCCATCACAGAAGGGGACAATGTGACGCTGAAGTGCCATGGAGACTGATAAGATATGAATTATTATACATAATTCTATGTTTGTGTATGAGTCTCATATGACCATATAATATATATATATGAACTGAACGTACAGTATGAGACCACATTTTGGTCGGATACTGTAGGGTCAGGCTAAAGATTACAGGTCATAATAACTTTAGACTATGAAATCATGATATACTGTATAAGTCACGAGTGGTGGAAAATAACCAGCACTACGTGGCACTTTCTTCCTGTTATTTCCTTGTTATGATATAGGAACAAATCAATGAGTTCCTACTACTTCCTTGTTTTGAATTGGGAACAAATGAATGAGTTCCACGCTTCTTACTGTCATAAACTGTATGTCTTTATATACTGAATGTAACTTCCATTTTGGGAGAGAGAATCCTCTGTCCTGCCGTTAGGGTGGGCAGAGATTTAGAACTGTTTGTCTCTTTGTCTGTCTCTCCTCAATACAGCAATCTAAGATATACGTCCTTTGGTCTCTTTGTCTTATTTTAACTATGGATTTAGAGATCCATATTTATCTTTAATAATTTATCTAATAATAATGGTCCTAATCGAGCGAGGATACTGTTTGTCACATTGGCCGACTGAGGGACGGATAAAGTGTTCAGGCTGTTAGCCATTTAAAGTTCACTTTCTCTCCCCCGGTGGAACAATGTTACAACACGTATCTGAAACCAGCCAGGAAAATCTCTATAATTGCTGTATTTTCAGACAAAGGATTTTATTTGACAACAGTGTTATGAGTTTTGGATTAATGTGGAACCGCGTAGACATCCAGGAGCAGCACCGGACCGTGACGAAAGGCTGGATTTTCCACCGATGCACCACCGCCCGGCTGCACCTCCTGGATCTCTGCGCATCGGCAAATTCCTAAGTGATTAAGATAAGTACATATTTACTAAGTCCCCGTAACGTGTCGTGTCTGTTGAATTTTGAATTAACGATGTTAATGTAATGATAATTAATATGATTTGTGAATTATGTTCTCTCTCCGTTGGAGGAGTCCGATAGCTCCTAATAATGTTTTGGTTTGACACGCGTCGTAAATTAACCCTTATCTATAGATACAGATGGTCGTAAATTTCTTTGTTTCTCTTACAACGTTTCAGGGGGTATGTACAACTCCCTATTCTATTTTTTGATCTATTTATCTGTTTGGTTTCTCGCTCTCTCATTGTGATGAGGAGGAGACAATACTGATTTTCAGACTTTAACTTTTTTCGGTACAGTTGTTTTTGTCAGTTTGTCTGGACCCTATGAAGGGTCATTATATGTTTGGCTTATAACCTAGGGCGGGCTTTTTAGGCAGCCTGATTAAAACCATGCTTATAACCTAGGGCGAGCTTTTTAGGCAGCCTGATTAAAACCGTGCTCATATGTCAGTTTGTGGTTATAGCTTGTTATGTCTGGACCATAGGGATGGTCAGCTCATATGTCAGTTTGTGGTTATATAGCTTGTTATGACTGGACCATATGAAATGGTCAGTATTTGTCAGTTATCTGTTTATGTACCGATAATACTGTGTTTATTTAGGTCTCTCACTTTCATGGCTTGGCCCAGCCATTGGAAATTGAGAAACAAATATTTTATCTTTGACTATGTTACTGACCAGTTCTGTTTTCTGTAATATTAAATACTTTTAAGACATTTTAAAATGTCTCTGAGAAATTAAAGTTAAGATTTAAGATTAAGAATAACTAACTCAAATTATTGATGCCTAAATTCATTTAAACTGTTGTAACGTTAAGATTTAAAACCTCCAGAGGCTTCTGGCTGTGTATTATACTATTATTTCATTTATTTGATGACTTCTTTCTGAGTATGAGTTTGTTATACAGTATGTGTGCGTGCGTGCATGCATGTGCGTGTGAGGTAGAGGGGGAATGTGTGAGCTCCACCCCCCCCTCTCTCTTGGTCAATGTGCGTGCCGCTCCAGTACTGTATGTGTGAGTGCGGGCATGCGCCTGTGTGTGCGTAAATGTCGCTTTAACCCCTTATCTGTTCCGCTCCCTCTCCCCCACTCTTGTGTGAGTGTGTGCGTGAGCGTGCATGTGACTGTGATTCATGCCTGTCGAGGTGTGTGCGTATGTGTGCCTGTGTGCCTGTTAGACATCTGCCGCCTTCAAGGTCAGATGGTCTGTGTGTGAGAGAATTGTTTTGGGAACATGTCTTGTTTAGACTTTCCTTTCTCCTATTTTTCGTAAACGTTCTGATTGTTTACTGTCTATGGTATTTTGTTTAATTGTTCTGTTCTCTTACTGTTAAAACTCCATTACCCATAAAGCTCTGTTGGGAACGTCATGTCCCAGGTTACCATAACAACCAAATTAGACCCCATCGCTGGGAAGGACACAAGGTCGCTTCTCGCCCTTCAGGCGTATTACTTATCACTAGACACAGTGTCTAGCAACTCTCCCCATTCCTGACTGGTACTGTATAGTGCCCTTTTCATTGATTTAAATAATTTAAATTATTTTATTATAACTGTTATGTCACAACTATAAGTTGTAACAAAAGGGGAGTGTTTAAGGATTCATTTTGATTTTAATTTCATTTTGATTTGATTTTAATTTATTTAATTTGGTTTTTCATCGATTTAAGATTTATTTGAAACTTAATTTGAAATATTTCTGTTTCATGGGCTGACGGTGACGGAGAGAGGACTGCAGTGTGGGGAAGGAGGAGAATCGGGTCATCATCGAAAACCACCTGACTGATGGGGTGCAGACGAACCACGACCTGAGGCCCGGCCAGACCAGTGCACGAGCCAATCAACCGCAGCGGCACGATGTAAAAATCGTGCCTTGTCGGTGAGAATTCTGTTGCACTGTTGTTGATGCCATGTGTAGTACAAACACTATCATGATGAACTAAATTGTTTTGAAAACAGTAAACTGGCCAAGTCCTTCGTCCCCCCTAGGAATCACCTGAGAAGACGACCGAGACCCAGAAGAACGACCCCACATCAACTGCATCCTGCGTCCTCCTCCCTCACGTCTCTACAATGCCCCAACGTCAACGTCAACATCACCACGTCATCATCATCACCCTCATCATCATCATCGTCATCATCGTCATCCGATCAATGGTCATCCGATCAACTCATATTTTCTTTTTTCATTTTTCATTCTTTATTCTTTATTTTTATCTGTTTATTCAATTTTAATTCTGTCTTCATTCATCTGTAAGAAACGATGAATGAAGGTGTCAAGTTTCTTTAACTTTAAGGATTTATTACAGTTCTTTAAAAAATATATATATTACAGTTTTTTGAAAATTTGAATTTCTAAATATTATTAAAGTCTTCATATTCATATTATTATTATTACCCTGATAAAATGTTTAATATGGAGGTCATATGAACCTCATACAAAAATTAAAAGGATAGATTGATAAGATATGAATTATTATACATAATTCTATGTTTGTGTATGAGTCTCATATGACCATATAATATATATATATGAACTGAACGTACAGTATGAGACCACATTTTGGTCGGATACTGTAGGGTCAGGCTAAAGATTACAGGTCATAATAACTTTAGACTATGAAATCATGATATACTGTATAAGTCACGAGTGGTGGAAAATAACCAGCACTACGTGGCACTTTCTTCCTGTTATTTCCTTGTTATGATATAGGAACAAATCAATGAGTTCCTACTACTTCCTTGTTTTGAATTGGGAACAAATGAATGAGTTCCACGCTTCTTACTGTCATAAACTGTATGTCTTTATATACTGAATGTAACTTCCATTTTGGGAGAGAGAATCCTCTGTCCTGCCGTTAGGGTGGGCAGAGATTTAGAACTGTTTGTCTCTTTGTCTGTCTCTCCTCAATACAGCAATCTAAGATATACGTCCTTTGGTCTCTTTGTCTTATTTTAACTATGGATTTAGAGATCCATATTTATCTTTAATAATTTATCTAATAGAGACGGAAATCCTCCTCCCAGTAGCTACAACTTCCACCTCAAGGGCCAGAGGGTTTTAGTGGAGAATTCTGACAGTTACACCTTGACGGCCGTCATACGAGACAACGCTGGAGAGTACAAGTGTTCGCTGGTTGACAACGAGGAAATGGAATCTTCACAGAGCATTGCTGTTAGCTATTGGACCTGAGACTGAGCCCCACAGGGAAGGTTGTGAAGACGGTAACGGAGCCCCTGGTGGTGAAGATGGAGATGACTGCTTCAGGCCATGCCGGAAAGTGTCCTGGACCAAGGATGGTGAGAAGACAGAAGCACCCCAGTTCAGAAAGCTGACCTGCGCACATGCAGGCATGTATGAATGTGAAGTCTCCATGGCCGGCCCAACACGTCACCAGTCCTTAAAACTAGTGGTTGAAGGCTCGCCAGTGATCACCAGTCTGACCCAAAACGGTGCCCGGCTGGCCTGCGAGGCAGAAGGAGTGCCAGAACCCGTCTTCAGGTGGAACGTCTGCGCTGCATGCTGAGGCTCTATGCTCAGGCCTGTGATATACTCCGAACCTGTGGAGGGCAGCATTGCACGATTGCACTACCTGCTGGAAATGAGAAGAAGACTGAGAGAAGTAGTCAGTTTACATGTGGTGTTTGTTATGCCGATTATCATACCATGGATTATACACTAAAGCAGCATCCTTGGGTTATTGGATTGCAGTTACAAAATTGAATTTGTGAAGAGGCTGGGCAGGCCGGCGTAAGGGGATCTTCACAAATGCTTTTATTTTTGGTTCCTTCACATCTGAATAAGGTATGTTTTTTAAAGTATTCTCTGTTATCAATATCCATTCCATATCCATGTGCAATATGTTTGTTTGTAACTGACTCTGAGGCTTATTTGTGGCTTCATGGTGTTTTAAAATGTATGCGTGTGTCATTGAACGTCTAGTGTTGCTGTGATGCTGTGTAGGTGCTTTTAAGTTCCAATACAAACAGCCTGTAAAATCTGTAAAATCCAACACACACTGTTGGTGATATTAAGGCGCGCCACACACAGCTGCGCGAAACATCTTGGTCACTGGGGGCGCCGTACTAATGCATTCTCAATGGAAGGTTGTTTGGTGTTTTGTCGTTGCCGTGTCTCTAGCTCAACTGCAGCCTGTCTTTTGGCCAAGAGACACGGCAACGACAAAAAACCAAACAACCTTCCATTGACAATGCATTAGTACGGCGCCCCCAGTGGCCATTCTCAGCCGATACGGAGAAGATGTTTCACGCATATGTGTGAGTCCAGCCTAACACTGTCCTGGAAGTTTGTGTGTGTGTGTGTGTGTGTGTGTGTGTGTGTGTGTGTGTGTGTGTGTGTGTGTGTGTGTGTGTGTGTGTGTGTGTGTGCACGCGTCTGTACATGCTGCTCTGTGTGGTATAACTCATTGTTACACACCAGAACCGACCTGGAAATGCACACCGAAACCCAAAACGAACCGAATTTTGGGCTGAATCGAACCGAATTTTCGGCGCGCAAATCAGACCGAACTATGTTGTGGGCTGGGCTGGTCCAAATAGGACCCCCACACCTGGGAACCTAGCTAGGGATACGCCGCTGCCTACGACACAAAGAACGGCAGGGCCACCAACAAGATCACCGTGGACCCCAGAGTAAACCTAACCTCTGTTACTTGCAGTGCGAGCAACGAGCTGGGAAAGACTTTCAGGACCATCCCTGTGTCCTCCTTTGATGACACTGTCAGGCTCATAGCTGTCAGCGTGGTGCTGGGAGGGTTGCTCATGGCTGGGCCTCTGGTTGCTGTCCTGGGTCTGCTCTCCTGGCTCCTCATAGCCGGGGAGCCACAGGCCCAAAATTGATAGGAGCTGTGATGTCACAACATAATTTTTATTTTAGTTTTTTCTATTAATTTGGTTAATAAGGTACACAGAATGAGAGGCCTGCTCTGCCGGAAACATTGTGGAAAAAAAAATCCCATCGACGTCCCTATACAGGAAAAGAATACAACAATAAATCTGCTTTAAGTAGCATGTGAGGGGTCAAACTAGGGGTTCTTCGTGATTCTGAATCCATTGCACACATTTGTTTTGCATGAAAAACATTCCTCAGGCTAGATTTCAGCCCCACAAAACGGTGAAAAGTGATGAGTCATCAAAAATCACAGTTTTGAGAGGCCGAAATCTAGCCCAAGGAATGTTTTTCATGCAAAACAAATGCTTGCAATGGATTCAGAATCACGAAGAACCCCTAGTTTGACCCCTCACATTTGTATTCTTTTCCTGTAGTGAAGTCAATGGAGTAAATATACAAATGGCCATAACCTTTTTTCGCAATGTTTCCGGCAGAGCAGGCCTCTCATTCTGTGTACCTTAACACTTCTACTGCCTCTTAATTTGAAGGGATGCTTGGTGCCTTGGTGCCGCGCCGCTTCCTCCGTAGGCCTCCGCTATTATTTTGAAGGGCCGGGCGGGGTTGTTTTTGCGCAGATGGATTATCACTTGACTTCAATGTTTACGTTGAGAGACATTTACTTTAGAGACATGTTACACTTTTTCAGCCCAACACGCTCATGTGGAGTGGAAAACCCACATGCTGCACAGCAGAGAGAACTCTGACACCACATCCTGTGGTTTACATGTTTTCATTTAAACACTTTTTTTTCCCCTTCCAAAACAACTTTTTCGTTATTTAACTAATATTAATGTCACTTCAATGTTCTATCTGTGTCTCCTGAGTGCAGGGGCGTCGCACCAAATTCTGGGCACAAGGATTCACTGCGGTTCCCCCATGAATGTTCTTCATAGGGGGAGGGGGTTTAACCCATTTAGACTGATAACTCATTATTACGCATTATTTTGTGCTTTAACTATTGAAAAATAGCAGATATACAAGCTCACAGCGCGGCACCAAGTGCCACGCTTGCAAGCTTGCAGATCTGCTATTTTTGAAACATCTTGAAATATTTGAATAAAAATATTTGAAATATTTCAAAAAATGTTTCTTTCATGTGAAGGACCCCCAACATGATATGTATTTGGCCACGGACCCCCATCTCAAAATATCTAGTTCTGATAAATATCTAGTTCTGATAGTAAATGTTTTATCTTGTCACACATCATCAGTGAAGTGTAGCAGCTTGTGAACCAGCGGAAAACTGCTGTTAGATCAGAAGAGAAGATAATGCTAGACTTCTTCCTTTAGACACACACAAAGCAGGGAGTGGAAAAAACCAAACACATGGTGACAGCGTAGATGACTGTCAGCACATCCTGTGGTTTAAAAACGTTTCCAAGTAAACAATTTTAAAAACATATTTTAGACCAACACTATTACGATTCTTGCAAAACACATTTCTGGACACTGCTCTTTCAGATTTTGCCCTAAAATCACGCAACTGGAAGGCAAATCCCAACCTCCGCCCCTGATTTCTCACATGGCCCGCTTCTAGCGCCACCATCAGGCCGATTTTGCTAAACAAATTTTTGAACACTGCCCTAAAATCAGGCAAAGCGGTACACAGTATCTCTAAAGTCATGTCATCAACATGGATCTGTCCCATTTCCTATATTCCCTCCTGATTGGCTTACATGTACATAAGTTTGTGTACACAACCTGATGGTCGCTTATCTCCCGATTAGGGAGTCTTACTGGTATTGGTACCACTTCACACAATGATGTATCACTGTTTAATCAATAGGCCTATGAAACAGACTGGGAGCCTTTGTATCGTGTATCGAGTGCCACGCTGTGAGCTTGTAGATATGCTATTTTTGAAAAATCTTGAAATATTTGAATAAATATATTTGAACATTTTCACAAAAGGTTTTTTTTTAAAACCTGTTTGTATGTCAGTGGTGCTCAAACCTTTTCATGTGAAGGACCCCCAAAATGATATGTATTTGGCCACGGACCCCCATCTCAAAATATTTATTTCCAGGGACCCCCCCAGGAGCAACATTTGAGTATGTTCGCTTAAAAAATATTCAAACATTTGCACAGATTTAAAAAAAAAATAGATCTACATGCTCTGCGCTGAGCTTGTATATCTGCTATTTTTCAATAGCTAAATCCTGTGGTTTAAGAACGTTTCCAGGTAAACGCTTTTAAAAACATATTTTTAGACCAACACTATTACTAATATTAATGTCAGTTGGAACTGCAACCCAGATACAGACAAAGACGAGGAGACAGGAATAGAGCACAGAAGTGACAGTAATTGCGACCGTCAGGTCGCAGTTACTATTAAAACCTCCACGGCTGTCAGTCAGTCTGTCTGTCCATCATTCAGTCTGTCACACTTTTGCCCTACCGTATTTTCCGGACTATAAGGCGCACTTAAAAGCCTTTAATTTTCTCAAAAAACGACAGTGCGGCTTATAGTCCAGTGCGCCTTATATATGGATCATTCATTGACATTGACATTCCCTTTAGCACAGCTCCATCTGTTGGATGCATAACGCAACGGTAGCGTCTATTATGTGCGCCTTATAGTCAGGTGCGCCTTATATATGAAAACAGTTTGAAAATAGACCATTCATTGACAGTGCGCCTTATAGTCAGGTGCGCCTTATAGTCCAGAAAATACTGTACTCATATCTCCGGCACCGTTGCCCCTATCCATGACAAACTTTGCACACACACACTCCTTGGCTGCCAAACCACAACCTGCACCCATTTCTCACATGGCCCTCTTCTAGTGCCACCTTGAGGCCGATTCTTGCAAAACACATTTATGGACACTGCTCCTTCAGATTGATGCCCTAAAATCACAACCTCCGCCCCTGATTTCTCACATGGCCCTCTTCTAGCGCCACCATCAGGCCGATTTTGAAAAACACATTTTTGAACACTGCCCTAAAATCATGCAAAGCGGTACACAGTATCTCTAAAGTCATGTCATCAACATGGATCTGTCTCATTTCCCATATTCCCTTCTGATTGGCTACCATGCCTTCTAAAGTTTGTGTACGTGATGGTCGCTTATCTCCCGATTAGGGAGTCTTACTGGTATTGGTATTACCACTTCACACAATGATGTATCACTGTTTAATCAATAGGCCTATGAAACAGACTGGGAGCCTTTGTATCGCGGCACCGAGTGCCACGCTGTGAGCTTGTAGATCTGCTATTTTTGAAAAATCTTGAAATATTTGAATAAATATATTTGAACATTTTCACAAAAGTTTTTTTTTTTTTTTAAACCTATGTTTCTATGTCAGTGGTGCTCAAACCTTTTCATGTGAAGGACCCCCAAAATGACATGTATTTGGCCACGGACCCCCATCTCAAAATATTTAGTTCCAGGGACCCCCCCAGGAGCAACATTTGTATGTTCGCTTAAAAAATATTCAAACATTTTGCACAGATTTTCACAAAAAAATAGCAGATCTACATGCTCCGCACTGTGATCTTGTATATCTGCTATTTTTCAAAAGCTAAAGTATATCAAATAATTAGGGCCCCTCCACCGTGGGCCCCTGGTAACTCAGTCCCACTTTCCCCTCCCCCTTGTGACACCCCTGCTGCAGGTGTAGAATTCCTTGACAACTTCCCTTAAAACATGTACTGTAGCTTCCCTTAAAACATGTACTGTAGCTTCCCTTAAAACATGTACTGTAGCTTCCCTTAAAACATGTACTGTAGCTTCCCTTAAAACATGTACTGTAGCTCCCCTTAAAACATGTACTGTTCCCTTAAAACATGTACTGTAGCTTCCCTTAAAACATGTACTGTAGCTTCCCTTAAAACATGTACTGTAGCTTCCCTTAAAACATGTACTGTAGCTTCCCTTAAAACATGTACTGTAGCTTCCCTTAAAACATGTACTGTAGCTTCCCTTAAAACATGTACTGTAGCTTCCCTTAAAACATGTACTGTAGCTCCCCTTAAAACATGTACTGTAGCTTCCCTTAAAACATGTACTGTAGCTTCCCTTAAAACATGTACTGTAGCTTATCTTAAAACATGTACTGTAGCTCCCCTTAAAACATGTACTGTAGCTTCCCTTAAAACATGTACTGTAGCTTCCCTTAAAACATGTACTGTAGCTTCCCTTAAAACATGTACTGTAGCTTCCCTTAAAACATGTACTGTAGCTTCCCTTAAAACATGTACTGTAGCTTCCCTTAAAACATGTACTGTAGCTTCCCTTAACTCTTTGAGTGCCAGCGCCCTCTAGGGGCCAAAGAATGCCAGCGCATCTCTCATAGGCGAGCGCTTTAGCTTCCAGGACTTCAGCTTCCAGGACCTGACGTGCTCACGTTCATGCACGGCATGGAAATGTCCCGGATGAAGATGCTAACAGAATGGCTATTCCCATTTTGTCATCTAAAAGATCATTTTTGGGCGATTTCGCCGTAAATAAACCTCGCGCCGCTTCCCTAAAACACAAAAAAGAGATATAAGCCTTTAAAGATGCGGTCTTTCATTGGATTAGGCGGAGATTGGCGATTGCGTTCGCAAATTACGGCCGGCCGGGACGTTGTTAGCTTTCGGCTAGTAGCTACAAAAATCAAGCCAGGCTTCAGAAGGCCTCTTATCATTTTATTCATTTAATTAAGTAAAGCCAAACTACTTCGGGATCGGCACACTCGTGTACTCATCGGAAGCGGCGCCGAACATCGGGTGAACATTGGGGAGCTCAAAAATGTATTTTAAACCATTTTTAATGGAATATATCGTCGGACAGAGTAGAACGGCTAGCTGGCTAGCGGCTAGCGAGCCAGGACCACCCACGACTCTACAAGCAGCTCGGGGTAAGTGAATTAATAAAAAAAAAGATTGTATTGGATTGAAATAAAGCCGAACTAGTTCGGGATCGGCACCAGATGAGTTAAAACATGTACTGTAGCTTCCCTTAAAACATGTACTGTAGCTTCCCTTAAAACATGTACTGTAGCTCCCCTTAAAACATGTACTGTAGCTTCCCTTAAAACATGTGTGACAAGGGGCTTTGGGCATAAATCAGGCAACACAACGACTTTATATTAAAATATATAATCTTTATTAATAAATTGTAAATATAAAAATATAGGAAAACGTCATGGTATTTCATTGATCAAAACTCATTAAAGATTACAATAGCTTACTCACAGTGCGTTATCACAACTTGAACAATAAGAACTCGAGACAAAGGGAACTATACATTTGACATGCTCACCCTAACAAACCCCTAAGTAGCACAAACTTAAAGCAGCGACCACTGATCACCGCCTGTAATGGCACAGAAATAAACACAATCAATATCAAAGCACATTGACCATTTATGACCCCTCATTATCATACGTTAAGCGCATGGATATAAATGGAACACGTTCAAGAGCCATTGACTCACCGAGACAAAACTGCGAGCTGGCTCAAACTTGGACCCCAACTTGGCTTCACACTTAATGTGCTGTGCACTAGAAATAACCACAGTTGCCCCATTTAGTTACTCAGATTAACAATACATTATCGTAACAATAAACCAACAGGCACACACAGTCATAGAGCAAGGCAGACTTACATTTCATTGAATGACTAACACCTGGCATGCGACGTACACGCCAACATGGACCACGGCACACGCTGTGCTTTGCACCTCACAGCGCTCACACGCCGTCACTGTCAAGGCTGCCTGTGAAACCAACCCACGGTACAGTCAAACAAAGGAACTTTACAAAGTGTACGTTTTTAGCGCCAAACTCTAACGCTACTCACCAGGGTAGGCTACTTTGTCAACCCTGCGCATAACCACTCTCTCTCAGAGTGTGTCCCTCTCAGGGAACTGCTTGCTGCAGCCTCTCTTGAGGAAGTGTTTGTCTCAGCTGTGCTTAAATGCATTCTCCTACCAGAGCCACGCCCGCATTCTTTGTCATTCAACTCACACTGTCGCGACCCGGCCACACTCACCCCCCTAAAAGATGAATCAGTGTCCCACTGATTTCCTAGAGTGTATTTGGTACCACAGGGCCCCGCTCTTATATGCCAATGGCCCTGGTTCGACCGACCACCTCCTGTACTCTGTTCTCTGTGCGGGCCAGAGCCTGGCACTCTGCCTTTTCTTTTCCCACTACAAACACCCCTGTATATGAAGCTATCATCCTCGCTTTCCTCACTTGTACTCCCTGCTCCTTGCCCTGACCTGACCTCTTTCCTTTCCCCTTCTCTCATCACCCCGGGACCACATCGCCAGATCTCCGAGCGGTGAACATTTTTGGGTTCTCTCGGAGCATCCACTGGTACCAAGGTATAAACTGGCTTTTCGGGACCCACTCTCTTGACGACCCGATGGGGAACAGGAAACCATAACTCCGGAAACGTATTCCTACCCATCAGCTTCCTATTCCGCACATAAACTAATTCTCCTGGCAACAAGTCTGCCTCCTCAGATGGAAGCCCCCACCGCCGCCGCCGCCGAAAACGGCGTTTCTGCGGCTCCACCCTAACATCTGAGGACCCCACTTTAGTTCCAGGAACAGCCAAATGTCCCCTGTTAGCTTCCCCATATTTGCTGGAGCCCACAGCCCCCAACGGCTCCCCTTCACGGCTTAAGCTGCTGGGTCTAGCGGCAGGAACAAAACACCCCGAGCCTGCATGGCCCATAACCTGAGAGGCAGTTGAAACATACGCGTTCCTTTCCCTTACGACAGCGTGTTTGTTTTCACATGCTGCAAAAGCAGTCTGCCCACCTAAAGCATCGATGCGGGGTGGCGATGGGCTAGGAACCTGCACCTGGTGCAAAAGCTGATCGCACTTCTTAATGACATTCATCCCGAGCACGCCCGGTACTGCTTGTTTACACTCTTTTTCTGCTTGGCCAATCGGGTCTTTCACCACTACTATACCTTGCTGCAGTATAGTCCTGCCCAGCGCCACCGCCTCTACATCAACGGTGAAATAACCAATATATGGAATATCCGACCCGTGGGCCCCACTCAATGTCAGCCACCCACAGTCAGACAGTTTTCCACCCCATCTTGGCAGTAGGTGCTTAAAGAAAAAACTTTCAGTAACAGATGAAACATTTTTGGCTACACTGTGAGTAAGCTATTGTAATCTTCGTTCCGGCCACACATGTACTGTAGCTTCCCTTAAAACATGTACTGTAGCTTCCCTTAAAACATGTACTGTAGCTTCCCTTAAAACATGTACTGTAGCTCGCTGGCCTCCTTTAAAGGTGGTTTAAATAAGTTTCCAGGTAACCGCTTTTAAAAACATATTTTAGACCAACACTATTACGATTCTTGCAAAACACATTCATGGACACTGCTCCTTCAGATTTTGCCCTAAAATCATGCAACTTGGATGGCAAATCCCAACCTCCGCCCCTGATTTCTCACATGGCCCTCTTCTAGCGCCACCATCAGGCCGATTTTGCAAAACACATTTTTGAACACTGCCCTAAAATCATGCAAAGCGGTACACAGTATCTCTAAAGTCATGTCATCAACATGGATCTGTCCAACATGTCCCATTTCCCATATTCCCTCCTGATTGGCTACCATTGCCTTCTAAAGTTTGTGTATGCGACCTGATGGTCGCTTATCTTCCGATTAAGTCTTACTGGTATTGCTATTACCACTTCACACAATGATGTATCACTGTTTAATCAATAGGCCTATGAAACAGACTGGGAGCTTTTGTATCCACACCCCTGGCTACTGGGCTAGGACTGGCCTCCAATGAAGCTTGAGAAGCATTCTGTCACAGGAAGGATGGTGTGCAAGGCATGCTGGGTGTTGTAGTATAGAGAGGACTACACACCCACACATTGCCGAGGGCTGGAATCAAGGCTCTCTAGCCACTCAGCTATGGCTGCCAAATGATTCTGACCTTATACTGACCTTATACTGACCATTAGAATGATTCTGACATTATACTGACATGATACTGACCATTAGAATGATTCTGACATTATACTGACATGATACTGACCATTAGAATGATTCTGACATTATACTGACATGATACTGACCATTAGAATGATTCTGACATTATACTGACATGATACTGACCATTAGAATGATTCTGACATTATACTGACATGATACTGACCATTAGAATGATTCTGACATTATACTGACATGATACTGACCATTAGAATGATTCTGACCTTATACTGACATGATACTGACCATTAGAATGATTCTGACATTATACTGACATGATACTGACCATTAGAATGATTCTGACATTATACTGACCATTAGAATGATTCTGACATTATACTGACATGATGCTGACCATTAGAAGTATATAATGACCATCACAGCCTACTGACCATTATACTGACATTATAATGCTAACATGTTATACTGTAAGGCTACTGACCATGATACAGACAAGTTACTGACCATTATCCTACATGATACTGGCCATGATAGGCCTGGTCATGATACTGACCATTATACTAACATGGTCAGCAAACACACACACACGCACACACGCACGCACGCACGCACGCACGCACACACGCGCACACACACACACACACACACACACACACACACACACACACACACACACACACACACACACACACACACACAGAGTTGTTGTTTTGGGGGAAAAAAGCGTTTAAATGAAAACATGTAAACCACAGGATGTGGTGTCAGTGTTGTCTCTGCTGTGCAGAATGTGGGTTTTCCACTCCTCAAGTTCAGCTGAAAACCTTATCTTCTCATCTAGAGTTGGACTAAAAAAATAAAATGTTTTTACAAATTGACAGTCTGTCAAATTGAACATGTCTATAAAGAGTGACTGGTGTCCATTTTGTTAGCCATTTGTTAATCAGTGTCACCGGTGGTGCTTTGGTGAGTCAATGTTTGGGGGGTCGCTTATCTAGAGACGTCACGCGCACGTCGCTCAACACCAGTGGTGTAAAGTAACTAAGTACATTTACTTAAGTACACTTTTGAAGTATTTGTACTTTACTTGAGTATTTCCAATTTCCAAAACTTTTACTCTACTCCACTACATCTCGGATCCAAATATTGTACTTTTACTCCACTACAATTATTTGCAAATGTTAGTTACTAGTTACTTTGCGGACATAAATTATAATATTATAAAACATACATAAACCACTTTATCCCTATTTCATACCTAGGCTGTTTGAAAATAGCCGATCTACAATAGCCGATCTACAAGCTCACAACGCGTCGTGATGCGACGCGTTGTGAGCTTGTAGCTCTGCTATTTTCAAACATGTTGTACTTTTACTTTTGGTACATTTTGAGTGTCACTACTGTGGTTTTAATGTCCCTGTGGTCAGAGGTGGAAAAAGTACTCACATGTTGTACTTGAGTAAAAGTATCAATACTGCACTAATAGATGTACTCCGTTACAAGTAAAAGTCCAGAATTCAAAGTGTACTTGAGTAAAAGTATGAAAGTGTTGACATCAAAATGTATTTAAAGTACCAAAAGTAAAAGTACGAACTGTTTGGAAATAGCAGATATACAAGCTCACAACGCGTTGTTGTGAGCTTTTAGATCGGCTATTTTCAAACAGCCTAGGTGTAAAATAGGGCTACAGTGCATCGAGTGTGAAGTGAGCGGTGCTATGAGTTAATTTCATTAAGCGTCCCACGAAGCTTGGCCAATGCTGTGCGGGTCGGACATACAGACAGACGGACATACATACACGCACACAAAGCCAGATGTAGGAACGCTTAGCACCGCTCAATAACCCGGACAAGAGTTGACCGCATATCGACCACATTCGGAAGGCACTCGTCATAGCACTTTTGAAAACGTAAGAATAGTTATCAATTATTAGAAATATGTGCTTATGATGTGTAATGTTTTATATCAAGGGTCTCCAACAGGATGCCCAGTCCACCCCTGATAGTAAATGTTTTATCTTGTCACATCATCTGTAAAGTGTAGCAGCTTGTGAAGCAGCAGAAAACTGCTGTTAGATCAGAAGAGAAGATAATGCTAGACTTCTTCCTTTAGACTAGCAGAGCACACGCACGCACGCGCGCGCGCACACACACACACACACACACACACACACACACACACACACACACACACACACACACACACACAGCAGGGAGTGGAAAAAAACAAACACATGGTGACAGAGTAGATGACTGTCAGCACATCCTGTGGTTTAAAAACGTTTCCAGGTAAACATTTTTAAAAACATATATTAGACCAACAATATTACGATTCTTGCAAAACACATTTATGGACACTGCTCCTTCAGATTGTGCCCTAAAATCACAACCTCCGCCCCTGATTTCTCACATGGCCCTCTTCTAGCGCCACCATCAGGCCGATTTTGCAAAAGACATTTTTGAACACTGCCCTAAAATCACGCAAAGCGGTACACATTATCTCTAAAGTCATGTCATCAACATGGATCTATCCCATTTCCCATATTCCCTTCTGATTGGCTACCATTGCCTTCTAAAGTTTGTGTACGCGACCTGATGGTCGCTTATCTCCCCATTAGGGAGTCTTACTGGTATTGGTGGTTTTACCACTTCACACAATGATGTATCACTGTTTAATCAATAGGCCTATGAAACAGACTGGGAGCTTTTGTATCCACACCCCTGGCTACTGGGCTAGGACTGGCCTCCAATGAAGCTTGAGAAGCATTCTGTCAGGGGAAGGATGGTGTGCAAGGCATGCTGGGTGTTGTAGTATAGAGAGGACTACACATCCACACATTGCTGAGGGCTGGAATCAAGGCTCTCTAGCCACTCAGCTATGGCTGCCAAATGATTCTGAGCAGACCTCATTGCTGAAAATAGCTGATCTACAAGCTCACAACGCCTCGCAGCGCGAGGCGTTGTGAGCTTGTAGGTCTGCTATTTTGTTCTCAGTTCTCAGAATATTGATGCTAGGGTTCATGTGGTTAATATAAAAAAGGATCACGCAAAGGTTTGGAGGCCCCCCTGTAGTAACTCTGAGGACCCCCTAGGGGTTCCGGACCCCCTGTTGAAGACCCCTGCTTGAGAGATATGTTATACTTTTTAGACTGTCAATTTGTGAAAACACATTAAATGATGAATTATTAGTTTTTCTAGCACAACAAGCTCATGCTAGATGAGAAGATAAGGTTTTCAGCTGAACTTGGGGAGTGGAAAACCCACATGCTGCACAGCAGAGAGGCGACTGACACCACATCCTGTGGTTTACATGTTTTCATTTAAACGCTTTTTTTTCTCCAAAACAACTTTTTAGTTAGTTACTAATACTAATACCAGTAAGACTCCCTAAATTGGGAGATAAGCGGCCGTCAGGTCGCATACACAAACTTTAGAAGGCATTGGTATAGCCAATCAGGAGGGAATAAGGGAAATGGGACCGATCCATGTTGATGACATGACGTACTGTGTACCGCTTTGCATGATTTTAGGGCAAAATCTGTAGGAGCAGTGTCCAAAGCCGCCATGTGAGAAATGAGGGATGGAGGTTGTGGTTTGGCAGCCAAGGAGTGTGTGTGCATAAGTTTGGCATGGATAGGGGCAACGCTGGCGGAGATATGAGTAGGGCAAAAGTGTGACATGATGTGTGACGGACAGACTGACGGACAGACAGGCAGACAGCCGGTGGAGATTTTGATAGTAACTGCGACCTCACGGTCGCAATTAATGTCACTTCAATGTTCTATCTGTGTCTCCTGCGTGCAGGGGTGTCGCACCAAATTCTGGGCCCTGGGTACAAGGATTCACTGCGGGCCCCCCATGAATGTTCTTCATAGGGGGAGGGGGTTTAACGTATTTAGACAGGGAACGCATTATTGCGCATTATTTTGTGGCCAAAATATGATATTTGGCCACCAGAGATTCCGTTAGCCGGTATTTACCGGCCATTGGCCGGTTAAATGTTTAATTGGCCGGTAATTAAAAAGTCCACCGGCCACCGTGGCCGGCTGGGAAAATGCCTCTATAGGCTATTTTGTAATTTAATCTTATTATTCACATAATAATTTGGCTAAAGTAAAGCTACAACCATTAAAACCTATCATCATTTTAAAAGTGTATCATGTTCTGTGACATGACAGCGGAGCTCAACGCTGCTGCTGCTTCATGCTGCGCTGTGCACATTAGATCAGTCTATATTCGTCGTACGATGGTTACGTGCATTGAAAATATCAGAGCTTCAAGCTCACACCCCGTCGTAACGCGCGGCGCTGTGGGCTTGTATGTCTGCTATTTTAGATACGCACACGACGGCCATACGGAGAAGCACACATCACAGCTGACAGTTCAGGCAGCTTGTAAAACAATCAGCGCTATACAGCGTGGGTTTAGTGTTATGATCCGAACAGAATTGGGGTTCTTCCGAGGTAATCTAGACCAAGCTGGACCCAGTAGACGATAATAAAAAAGGGACCCGAACTCTGTGGAATCACATGGATTATACAAGCACGCACATGACTTTCTGATCGCATGGATGTGATGTCATTGTGGTGGTCAAAGCAACAGAGGCAAGTCAACCTTCCTTGCGTCATCATAACATAACATTAACAAAACAAAACAAAGGTTGTATGTTTGCATATTAAGGTTTAAGGAGACGTGATGCCAAAATCATTCACTATTAATTTATTAATTTGTAGGGCACTGTGTGGCAGGGCGCGCAAACGGTTCGCTTGAGTTGCGCCCACTTTAGCCGATTCACTTTTTTTTTTTTTTTTTGGCAAGCGATACCTCTACATAAGTAGATAGTTAGGCTATTATTTTAACTCAGGAACCAATTGCAATTGCATCTGTGATAAAGCTAACATAAAATGGTGTAATTATTAGTTGGGTCACCATGCACATTGCACATTAGCTCTGGTCCATAGCATTAGTGGAGTTCTCCTCCACTAACCGCTATAGACCAGAGCTAATTGCACACAGTATCTCAGCTGCAAACACGTATGTGGCGTTCATTATAATATGGCCGATAAATTAATTGATTGGCCGGTAAAATATAATCCTGCCGGCCAAGGTGGCCGGCCCCAAAAATGCCTAGCGGAAACCCTGTTGGCCACGGACCCCCATCTGAAAATATTTCGTTCCACGGTGATAAGTAGGGGTGCTGGGTCCTCACACACGGTGCTGGGTCCTCACACACGGTGCTGGGTCCTCACACACGGTGCTGGGTCCTCACACACGGCGCTGGGTCCTCACACACGGCGCTGGGTCCTCACACACGGTGCTGGGTCCTCACACACGGCTGCGGACATTTTTCAAAAATGAAAATGGGTTACAAAATCTTGGGATAAAATAAAAAAAGGTGCTTTGTGGAATATGTCTTTTCACTCTACTGTAGACTGGTTGTTCATGTATGTGTGAAAATGCAAATTCATCATAAATAACTATTTAAAGTAGGGATAACTGTGGAATTTCCATTTCAGATTGACAAGAAGTCGTGTCAATAAGCACTTCCTGTCAGCATGTCGGTAAGAGCAGTGACGTTACAGAGAAACCACATCCTGATGAAGAGATGGTGATAAAACAGCAGAGCTGATGAGCCAACATTAAAGAGGCACCAGACAGCGCTGCGTCTTCTTGACTGGCCATCCATTTAAGACTAAAGTGTGATTGAAAGTCCTTGAAAGTACTGTTCTGACTGCTAGAAACGGATATATTTATCTGTTCTGACTGCTAGAAACGGACATATTCTTCTGTTCTGACTGCTAGAAACCGATATATTTATCTGTTCTGACTGCTAGAAACCGATATATTTATCTGTTCTGACCGCTAGGCACGGATATGGATTTCTATCAAGTATTGCTACTGTTCATCCTCTTCTGGAGCTCAGGTAGGACTCTGTTTTAATCATAGGTGTTGATTGATTATAAACCTGATCACCTTTAGATCACTCAATGGTTCAGGGCTCAAATTAATCTCTTGACTTGCTTTTGCATTGTGAAGTCTCAGGTCATCGAGGACCGGTCTACTAACAAAACATGATGAGCATTTAGTTATTAGGACACTTGTCACACTGACCTTTCTAATAACAGTGGATTTAAAGAAGTGTATTGTTGTTATTATGTTGAACATACTAAGCTTGACGTATAGAGGTTAGTATCAGTACTGGAACGTGGAGGTTTAGGGAGCGCAACGCTATTTCTACAAGCCATCTTTTCGACAACCAAACCTAACCCTAACCCTAACCTCCGTTGGGTGAGTAGCGATACCTGCCGGCACTCAGTTGTTGAGATTATGTGAGTTAGAAAAAGCGAGATATATCTGTCGTGGTCGTGGTCTAGAAAGATGAGTTCACGTTTAAAACCTCACCAGGTTTGCTGCGTAGCTTAAAGTCCCATGTTTTGACACGAGTATAAAAGTCTCTCACACAATATGACACTCCAGACCAATCAGATCATTATATCCTTGACCTTTATCTCATTTATAACTGTGGGCTCGCTGAAAGCGAGCACGCACACGTATGTTATGTTGCCCTAACAGTGCAACACACTATCATTCTGGGGAATCCCAAAAGTTTGGCACGTTTCACCGCCCACAGTTTTTGCGCCACACACTCGCGCCATATGTCAAATCGACCGGCTTCATTGGGAATCGTGTGCTTGTATTTTGCTAAGAGATAAGTTGTATAGTTTAATTGCTATTAATGTATTAGTGAATTATTTTTTTCAATGGGGAGTCAATGGGGAAAATGTATTCACTATTATTCTCCCATTCCAGTATTTTTCTCTCGGAAACGATAAGGCCTGAAGTTACAACACTTGGAGCGGAGGTTCATCATAATTACGAAATATAACGAAAAAAATAATTATATCAGTCGGCCTCATGGTGGCACTATAACAGCCCACTTTACATTTTGGCCTATAACTCTCGAACCGTAGGTCGGAAAATTAAAATTCCTTTTCCCTGGATTCCTTGTGTCAAGACGCATCTCACCATGTGGGCCCCGCCCATTTGCTTCTGGATAGATTTTTCTGCCATTTTCAATTTTCTCCAAAACACACCTTTTGCTCCTTTTAACACATATTTTCTCCAAATGTCACAGAAATCGGTACACAAGATCTCTGGACCCATGCGATAAACATACTCAAGCAATATGTCGATAGTCCATACCGATCGTCCGTAGCCGGCTTCCAAAATTAGCGGGAGGGGCCACTTTCACAAAAAATAGCCATAAATCACAAACGAAAAATCCAGTCAACACCAAATTTTGACCAGAAGTCGCGGGTGGTATACTCAACAAATCCCCAAAAGCATTTCCACTTTGACCAGGGGGCGCCACAAACGTACAAAATGTAACCGTTTTGTGCCAAAACGTGTTTTTCAGGAGGAACGACCCTCTCAAAACGAAACACAGACAACTTGGTGGATGGTCTCACAGTCCAAACCGCTACACAAGGTTGCACATTTAGCGAGCTGCAGGCACACTTGTCAAAATTGACAGTCATATAAGTTCTCCTCAAAACTTTGGCATCTTTCTACTCCTACATAAGCCCCTTTTCGACTGCAGTTTTAGCACCACACCACACCACACTACTCCACACCACACCGCACCACATAAAAATATCTACATTTTCCATTACACAAAAGTACCCCTATCGGTAAGAAACAAATTGACCCTTTTAACTGTGATTATAATACAATATAAATTTGTATTACAAAATAATGCACTATAATGGATTATAACTATGATTATAATACATTATAGTTATATTATAAAGTATTAATGTATTACTATTATAATTATAATACACTATAATAGATTATAATAGTGGTTATAACACAATAGAATCTATTATCATGTATTACAACTATATCATGGTAGTCTAAATGAAAAGTCAGTGAGTGATCAGTCATTATGAAGTGTTTGGCCCTGTGTGGCCTAGCTCAGACCTACTCTAGAGTGGATACTTTTTAGTACCCCGTTTAGTACCACTTTCACACCACTCTACCCAGGTCCTTGTAGTGGAAAACCTGGCACAAGTGGGCGGTGTGGTGTGGAGTGGTGTGGAGTTGGGCCAGTGGAAAAGGGGCTATACTTACACCGAAAACCGATATTCAAACATCAATGTGTTCAGCTTACTGTGGCGACGTGTGCTATTACTTTTTACAACAATCGGCCAAAGGGTGGCGCTGTAGGAAGCCTCTGAAAGTGCAAACTTTGAACAGGTATAGCTCATGTTTGACATACAGCCATGAAACCTGGACACACATATCCGTCTCCTCATGCCGAACAACTTTGACACTCTGACTTTTAACCTTTGACCTTTAGATCTCCCACCATTTTGAAAGATATGAAAAACAGTAAGAATCTATCTCCTCCTGGGATTTTTGCGTTATGCACACAAAACCTTTTCACATGAAATGTGGACCTATACCTAGCTATAACAGGCTATGGGGTGAGAAGTTTGTATGTTAAATAATTATTTTTTAATAATTCAATGAATATTGCAGTTTTATGCCTCTAAATCATACATGCAAAGTCACATGTTCATGGCATTTGGCAAAGATGTAGAGGGTTAGTCCAAATATCACGAAAACCAATCTTATTCCAATTGGCCAAAGGGGGGCACTATACGAAGAAAATTGAAAATTCAAACTTTAAATGGGCATAAGTCATGCCTCGTTTGGCTTGAAGACATGCAACTTGCTTACACACGTGACTCAAGAGGAACACATCTGTGTCCTTGTCAAGTAAGCTCCACCTTTTGATTTTCCACCATTTTGAGCAGTTTGTAAAACACTTAAACACGTTTTTATCCTGGGATTTTCAAGGCACGTGCACATAACTTTTTTTGCATGAACTTTGGGCCAATATCTAAAGGTTTTTTTTCTTTAAAGAGGTGGTGCCATAGTTTTGTACTTTTTCTAGTTTCCATGTGTCTAGGAGGTTGACAGTACTTCATTAGACCCCCTGGTGTGGTTGATATGAGCAATTATGTATTGCCTTTCTATTTGGGTTTTAGCTGTAGGCTGCCACCTTGTGGGGTCAAACGTGCCAATCCAAAAACACAGATACTTATTACATCACAGAATCAACCCCTCCCCTAATTACCTTTCACCCAACATACTTGGGTGTGGCTAACTTCAGCTGGGTCACCACCCACCATGACAACCACGCATACCAATGAACTGGTGGGTGTGGCCACATAAAAACATTATTTTAACTGTTTCTGTACACTTTTTTGGAAAAAAATCTTCCTCCTAGTATAATCATAATAGTAGATAATCATGTTTTAGGGGGGGAAAATCATGGCAAACCATCTTTAATTGAAACATTATTTTCTAATAATTCAATGAATATTGCAGTTTTATGCAAATTATTCTTCTGCCTCTAAAACATGCATGCAAAGTCACATTTTCATGATGAAATACTGTAGAGGTAACATGTGCACAAAAAAAGTAATAAATATAGCTGCAAGCAGCGATAAAGTCACCAAAAACGCCTCAAATCATGAACACAGCCTGCGATGAGTGTGAAACTTTGCACGCACATTCCCACTTGGTCAAGGAACAGGTACCACCCTTCTCACATTAGCCTTGTATAGCGCTAGATTATTGTTAGTATTTGCGTTATAATATTTGTGTTTATTTAGTATTATTTGACATTATTAGTTGTATTAGTTTATTAGTTAATTGGATTATTAGTTTGGGCACCAGGGGCAAGCCACTCCCAGGCCTAATTGATTGACAAGCAGTATGTCTATATATAGGCCTGGGTAATGAGGGAAGGGCATGCACCTAAGTGGACAAATGTTTTTTTTTCACCAGTGCCAGAGCCACAGTCAACTAACAATACCAACCTAAAGAAATGTGTGTATACGCACTTTGCTGTGTGGACATTTAAAGTGTGCTTTAAGCCTGCGTACAACCTGCGTCTAGGTGCATCAGTGGAGGTTTTTTTGGAGCTTGTATATCCGCTATTTTTCATTAGCTAAAGTATAAATTAATTAAGGCCCCTCCACCTTGGGCCCAACTCAGTCCCACTCCCCCCCCCCTTGTGATGCCCCTGCTTGCTATGTTTGCACATTGTTGTATTTCTTTAGTGCAAGCTAGCATTCCATTTTGCTTTGGTTTTGGGTTGTCTCTTTCCAGTAGGTCAGGTAGCTTTCTTTTTGTTTTCTTATCTGTTTAAATCCAATGGGTTTTCCGTCTGGTCGTTGTGCTTGTCCCTGAAGCTGAGGGGGCATCCCTGGGGGACTGCCCATAAGTCTGAAGGTTCATTATTCCTACATTGGTTAGGGTTAGGGTTAGAATTCACCAGGTTAGCATTCACCTGTTTCGGACTAATGGGCTGTAGGACCAATGCCATAGACCTGCATCCCTGTTGGTTTTCTCTATGGTTGAGGGCTATGTTATGGAGCATGTCTGGGTTACTTTCTTATAGGTGGTTATAACATTTAAGTGTTCTCTTCTTTACTTTGATAATTAGTGTGTCTCGTCCATATCTGCCCTGCAAGCATTGTTTGTTGTTTTCCGTTGGGTGCGGAGGATGAATTTCCTCAGTTCTGTGTGCAGAGTTCTTGGTTGGCAAGGGGACCCCAGATCTCACAACCATAGAGTGATATGGGTTTTATGACAGAGTCTACTGTCTTTAAACCATATTTTTTATTGGGATGTCTAGCTTAAAGGAGTAGCACCCCAAAATGAAACATTTTCCATTGATTACTCACGCGATGGAGACTTGAGTGACTGTAGGTCGCAAGTTCTCTATGAGAAACGTCACAGCTTGTCCGCGTGTAGACGTGTACACATTTTTACAGTCTATGGGTTTGCCCCTCTGACATCATGCTCTGATGTCACTGTGATGTCCAGCACATCTTGTCCACGTATCTGTCTATCTCTGAAGGTCACGCCTGACACTTTGGTTCCCTTGACACATCACTGTGACATCACAGGTGATATCACAGGTGACATCACCTATGTAAAAGTCCATATATGGGTAGCCTATTCCCCAGAATCTCTTTTATGCCCAAAATATATGAAGATCCCTGATGTCATCGATATATCACTGGCCAGATGGCCAAGACATGGCCCATATATGTGTGGCTGGTTCAGATAGGGATCTCCATGTATGGGCATAAAATATATTGTTGTGATGTCATGCAGGAACCACTCTAACAGAATCCCTTTTATGCCCATATATAAAGATCCATGATGTCATCAATATTAACCCTGCAAGGCCCGAATTAATTTCTACTGGCCAATTTAAAAAAAAAAAAAAAAATCAGATGGTGTTGTAGGAGTCCTAATCACAGGAAAATGTAATGTTAAAAAATTAATAATGTTTTTGTAAGGTTTTATAGCCATAAATCATAAATCATGCTAATTTGCATTTTGGGGATATTTTTCACAATATTAACATCTGCACGTGTTCTAGACATTCTAATGATCACGAAAAAAAATATTGCAGGCATTTTACTTATGTTTTAGTGAGGAATAGCTTCAGTTAAAAAGTGAGATGTTGTTCGTCCAGACGCTGGAATTTCAACTTCTCTGGGAAGTGTGAATGTCAGTCTCTGTGGGGGGTATTTATATGCAAATATCGTGGCCAATGGCATTGTAATACTAAACAATAGGATTTAATGGTGATGTTAATGTGAAAAAAGAACAGGAAAACGAATTATAACATTTTTTAAAAAATGATTTAAAAAACGTTGCCAAAAAGCAACGCTGGGCCTTGCAGGGTTAAGCCCATATCTAACAGGACTTCATATGGGAATGCCCATATATGTGTGGCTGGTTCAGAAAGAGATCTCCCTGTATCGGCATAAAAGGAATGTACTAAAGTATATACAGTACATGGATCTCCATATATGGGTAACTGGTCCGATATACATCACTGGCCAGATGGCCAAGAATTATTTGGTTGTCTATTAGAGTGTTGAGGGTGAAAATGTGTTCTGTTGTACGATAGTTGGTAGGAAGCCAATCTGTGATTTGCTCAGGGGATTCTTCTCCATATGAGGAAATGTAAGATTCTCTGATTAATTAATTTAAACAATTAATTTTCTGACGTTGCTGTTTACACAAATCCCTCTTTTCCACTTTTGTGGAGTGGCGTTAACAGTCCTTCACTCCGAATGCTGGGGAAAGTCCCAGAATTAAGGACAATGTTAAAGGGATATTTCACTTTCAAAAAAACTTTTATCTTTTTATCGTCTAATCAGGCTTTTATGAACACCCTGAACAGTTTTTGAATTTCTTCATTCAGTATTTAGATATTGGATATTCATTTCCCCCCTTCCAGGACCTTCCAATACTAACCCATTAGAACTTTTAATCATAATTTTAACCATGATAGATTCAATGAAAACAACTGTCCTTTTTTCTGGTGACTCCTGACACCCTCCGAATACGTGAGCAGGCCGTGTTTTTTCATTTCTTTTTTATAATCTTTTATTGTATTTATAATTTTCATTTCCCCAAAAGATTAATAGAAATTAATGAAAAATGTTATCGGAGGGTGTTCGGAGGGTGTCAGGAGTCACCAGAAGAAAGGACAGTTGTTTTCATGGAATATATCATGGTTAAAATGGAGTTTGAAGTTATAATGTGTTTGTATAGGAAGGTCCTGGAAGGGGAAAAATGGATATCAAATATCTAAATACTGAATGAAGAAATTCAAGAACTGTCCTGGGTGTTCCCAAAAGCCTGATTAGACGATAAAATGACAAAAGCTTTTTAAAGTGAAATATCCCTTTAAGGCGTTTTAATATAGCCAGTTGGAATTTGGGGTCTGTGTATTTTATCAATTCATTTAAGATAACCTTCTGTACTGCATGCCTTCATGGGTTTGAGTATTTAAATTTTATGTTTTTTATATGGTACTTTTTTTTCTCTTTCGTTTTCCTCTACTGGGCCAAAAGGTGCATGGTTTACCCATAATATGGGTAAACCACTTTGGATGGGTAGCTCATCCTGTTTTATCCCACTCAGGTGAAGAACATTGGGTCGTAGCACGGGGAAATCTTGCTCTTTCGAACGACCGTCAGTTCGACAAAGGAACGTCGGGACGGTTAGCAACTCACCCCACGGAGGTTAGGGTAAGGGTTGGGTTTGGGTGTTGAACAGATGACACGTAGTAACAGCGAAACGCTCCAGTAGGAACTGGCCAGCCGGTAGGGCCATCTCTGCAAAATATTTAATGAAGTCTGGGTTTCTTCTCTTGGTACCAAAGGTATTGACCTCAGACTTGATTGATTGATTGATTGAAGACTTTATTAGAAGTTTGCATAGAAAAAGGTACAGTTTCATGACGGTACAGTTCACTGGTACAAGGTCAACTAAAAGGAGATCCTAGAAAAGACTATAGTAAGCTTATTTCCATAGGAAACCATCAAGTATCTCATATAACATTGAATGACAGACGGATAGAACACAGTACTACCAGTAAGACTCCCTAATCGGGAGATAAGCAACCGTAGGTGGCTTATCTCCATAAAAAGGGCAAAAATTTGTTTTTCCAAAATCTTCCTGATCCATGTTGATGACATGTGTGTAGACATGCTGTGTAGTGATATTTGTGATTTTAGGGCAAAAACTGTAGGAGCAGTGTCCAAAAATGTGTTTTAAAAATGGGCCTGAAGGTGGCGCTAGAATAGGGCCATGTGAGAAATGAGGGGTGGGGTCTCCGCGTTGCCTTGGCGGACGAATAGGTAGGTTTTATGTGCGCTGCAGTGGAAGGGGGTCCTCCACTGGGGGCGCCACCACTTTTGCATCCGTTCTGGAGCACCAGGAGTCGGTGGTCCCCGGGAATTCCCCGTGAGCAGCCCCGTTGGGGTGGTCATTTGGTCATTTTTGCACATTTGGTCATTTTTTACATCTGGGGGTCCCCCAGGGACCTGGGGGTCCCTGGGGCTCCGGGGGTCCTTGGAGGTTGTAGTTTGGCAGGCAAGGAGTGTGTGTGTAAAATCTGGCATGGATCGGGTCAACGGGTGCGGAGATATAAGCAGGGATAAAGTGTGACGAGCACATTTGGTCATTTTTAACATCTGGGGGTCCCCCAGGGACCCGGGGGTCCCTGGGGCTCCGGGGGTCCTTGGAGGTTGTAGTTTGGCAGTCAAGGAGTGTGTGTGCAAAATTTGGCATGGATGGGGGCAACGGTTGTGGAGATATGAGCAGGGCAAAAGTGTGACTGACGCACAGACAGCCCATGGAGGTTTTGGTAGTAAATGCGGCCTAAGGTCGCAATGATGCAGTAGATATAGTCAGAAAAAAAAAAACATACAGTAGGTAAATACAAAGGAGTGTCAGGGATAGATAGATACCTTTATTATCCCAAGGGGGAAATTTAGTTGTCCAGTTGTAGCACAGCAGTATACAGTTATTTACAAAGTTACAGAGAAGTAGGAAAAAATAGATAAGAGTAAAAACAAGAGCAGTACAGTACCAAAAAAGAGAAGGTGCATCAAATAGAGGGGGCGAATTAAATATAAGTATATATACATAAAGTGTCTTACAAAAAGAGACCAAAGCAGTCAATCTAGTTTTGTTATTGCCAGTTGCGAATGGCTGCCGCCTGTAAGTGGTTTTTCAGGGCGATTTTAAAGGATGCTAGGGAACCACACTCCTTTAAAGGGCCTACACCATGCTTTTTAAACTATATTTTTTGTATAAATATATGCTCAAAATTGAGTCTTAGACAGGTCTTAACCCTCAAACACACACTCTGACTATTCCTTTTGTTTCTACTAGCTGTGCTATTATTAGGCTCTCAAGCTGCAATACCAAAACAGCCTTTGTTTGCTCAGTGGTGCATCTAGTGGGGTTTTTTCCTCTCCTCTCCAACGTTGACAACAAATATATTGGGCCAATTAAAAATAGGATAATGTTGCAGCTCTGATTATAGCCTACTGTAGGCCTATGTTGTATGATATAAGCCTACTGTCAAATGACACAGGGCGACCGTTGCTAGACCAGACATTAGAGAACGTTAATCTACATTAGACAATCAACCCCACCCGCAATGTATTTATGTATAATGTATAAAGATGTATGAAATTTAACAGCCCATTTATTTATTTATTATGGCGATAATGTACCATCTGCGGTGCCGATCCCCGGAGCTCGCGTGGCGAGCGAGCCGGGCTCCCGGGCCCCGCGAGCGGCCCGCGAGCGCAGCCCGAGACGGTGCACCTACGTCGGGCACCTACGCTCGTTCTGGTCGCTCGACACGCTCCTCTTCCTCCTGGTTGGAGCGTTTTCATCTGCAGCGCAGATGGTTCATTATCGCCAAAAAACATTGTTCTACCGTGAGAGATACGTGGTATGCAGTGAAGAAAAGAATATAGCCTGGTTTATGGGCTGTTATATAGCCGGGGATAAGGACCGGGGTGTTTTACTCACTCTTGCCGCGGACAGTGACAGAAGAGGCGGGCTGCCTGTGAAGCTCTCTCAAGCCGGCGACAGGGAGGGGAAAACCGGGGGTGGGACAGCGATAGGAGAGGCGGTCTATCACGGACACGGAGGAGGAGGGAAGGGGGTCCGACCGGCATGGACCCCCTGCGGGCCGGGGAGCAGCAGGAGGAGGAGGAGGCCAGCGGCGGCCGCTTAGCGGCGCTGCGACTCGGAGCGGCCGGGGAGGAGGGAAGCTCCATGGGCGGCGGGGACACCGTCTGCTCCCTGCCCGGGGAGAGAGACCTGGGCAACGGGGGAACGGCGCGGGCCGGGGCTGGTTTGTGGTTTGTGGCAAAGGCAAAGCCAAGATTGATCTGGGCTTTTCTTCACAGCCACAGACAGGACCATCGCCATTAAAAATAGTATTTTGTTTCCTTGATAGAAGGGACGAAGCTTGGGTCCTCGCAGTCTATAACGTCACATATATAGTGCAATCCAGGAACGTTAAGACTTCTCCTTGGACAAGTTGATAGCAAAAATGTTGATAGAATAAAAGAAGGAAATGACTATACAGGGAGGCAGAGTGAGAGCACTGAGTGAGCAGCCCCAGAACAGTAAGCCAGCTGCAGATGGAGGTGGAGGCTAAGCAAATTAGAAACAAATGAGGGGCTGGGTTTACAACAGTAGCTCTGGTTTTTACCCGACGGGCGGGGGGGGGGGGGGAACGCGTGTGACGTCACATGCGTCAACTCTCAGAACAGCACTGTTCTAAGAACCCGTGGAAAGCTTTTCAACTCTGCCTTCCCAAAAACAGAGAAAGACACAATGGTCAGAAATAGGACTTTGTGAGGATAGAAGGTGCCAGTGGGACCCCAAAAAAGGTTTTAAAATAGAAAAAGTGAAATGTCATGGTGTAGGTCCTTTTAGGCCTTCGCTAGGGCGTTCCACATTTTGGTTGTATAGCAGAAGAACGAGTTTGACCCTTTGTTTGAGTTGACTTTGGGTTGAACGTGATCTTAACGTTTATAAAGTATTTAGTCAGGTACATGGGTATCTTAGTGGTGTAGTGTATCTTGTACACCAGTATTTAGTCAGGTACATGGGTATCTTAGTGGTGTAGTGTATCTTGTACACCAGTATTTAGTCAGGTACATGGGTATCATAGTGGTGTAGCGTATCTTGTACACCAGTATTTAGTCAGGTACATGGGTATCTTAGTGGTGTAGTGTATCTTGTACACCAGTATTTAGTCAGGTACATGGGTATCTTAGTGGTGTAGTGTATCTTGTACACCAGGCCCATTGCAAGTTACTGTACTCTGTCATCTACTCTGAGCCACCCCACTCTTAACTGGTGAGTGGTGGTGAGGTGAGTCTGATAGGGAAGGTTAAGCAGGAACCTAATTAGTTTGTTTTGGGCTGTTTGGAGCTTTAGTCAAAGGGGGGCTGGATTATTGCACCAGCTATGGTCTACTCTTCAGTGTGTTGAAGTTGACCATTGGGGCGATCTTCTGTAGGAAACGAGTTCGTTGGTTGATTTTATTCATCACCTTTGAAGTCATCTTTTTGCTGGAAAGATTAGCTTCAAGGATACATCCTAAGTAGGAGATTTCATTTCTTCGTGTTATGACCTTGTCGCCCACTTTGATTGTGACAATCAAAGACCTATCGTATATCCAAGTTGAGATAGTGAAAGATTTGTATTCCATTTTACATTACCGCGTTATATTCCAGTGTATTGGACTGGACCACATGTGTTGAGAAGTTCAGCAAGTAGGTGGTGGCTCCAGGCCGGGAACACATTTTAGTGTAGTACAGTACATGTACAGTATATATAGCAACATCATTGATTTTGTAATTTTTGAATAATATTTTACTTTTTTCAGAAAATGTACAGTAGGTCAGGCCTAAGGCAGCAGGACTATTTATTAACCCACAATATGCTGTATATCAAATTGTATTCTACATTTACTTGCATAAAGTGGAAACTTTAGTGTTGTCATAATTATGCATTTACCTCGCAGCCTCCTCTCCTACTCCTACTAGGACAGTGGTTCTCAACCTGTGAGTCGGGACCCCCCAGGGGGGGGTCACCAAAATTATTTTGGGGGGTCCCCAGATGATTAACTTAATGTACAACATTGTTTTCTCACTCAACAGTAAACAAATCAACATAAAGTTTAAGTGTATTACCGGTATTCACATTTCTAAAGTGACAATTTAAGGACTTTTTAATATCTCTAAAATGACAAATTAAACATTGGACAAATTGTCAAATATTAGAGGCAGAAATTGTGAAAATAGCCGATCTACATGCTCACAACGCCTCGCAACGCAATGTAATTGCCTCAACTCTATATTATAGTGCTCGTAGGGTGAGGGGGTCCCCAGTTCAAATATGATTATTTTGGGGGTCACATGCTAAAAAGCTTGAGAACCACTATACTAGGCTACTTTTACTACGATATGCACAATCAAGTCGGTCATTGTTGCTGTTAATTCAAGCTGTGACACTCAGCGTCGATCAGCAGGTGTGAAAACAGCCATTGGTGCATGTGTGTGCGTGCAGCTTCAGAGCTAGTGGAGCCGCGCTTCACATAGCTTCACTGTCAGCTCACTTCTGGGTTTGTGTGTGTGTGTGTGTGTGTGTGTGTGTGTGTGTGTGTGTGTGTGTGATGGGGTGGCCATGAAGGTGGGTGGCTGGCCTGTGGTGTGTTTACCTCTGAAGGCGGCAGGGGGTTGTTGCCTTGGTGGGCCAGGGGGCCTCTGGGTGTTGTGGGGTGTCTTAGGGGGTTGTCTTGGTGGGTCAGGGGGCCTCTGGGTGTTGTGGGGTGTCTTAGGGGGTTGCCTTGGTGGGTCAGGGGGCCTCTGGGTGTTGTGGGGTGTCTTAGGGGGTTGCCCTGGTGGGTCAGGGGGCCTCTGGGTGTAGTGGGGTGTCTTAGGGGGTTGTCTTGGTGGGTCAGGGGGCCTCTGGGTGTTGTGGGGTGTCTTAGGGGGTTGTCTTGTGGGCCAGGGGGCCTCTGGGTGTTGTGGGGTGTCTTAGGGGGTTGTCTTGGTGGGCCAGGGGGCCTCTGGGTGTAGTGGGGTGTCTTAGGAGGTTGCCTTGGTGGGCCAGGGGGCCTCTGGGTGTAGTGGGGTGTCTTAGAGGGTTGCCTTGGTGGGCCAGGGGGCCTCTGGGTGTTGTGGGGTGTCTTAGGGGGTTGTCTTGGTGGGCCAGGGGGCCTCTGGGTGTTGTGGGGTGTCTTCTAGCTGGCAGTGGCATGCTTTGCTTTGGATGCAGCAGGCTGTCTGGCTGTTTTTTCCAGTGTTGCCATCTAACACTGCCATAGTTTTGCCACAACTAATGTAGGCTTTTTGCTATTGTATTTACCCATGACTTTCTGGGTCTCTGTGTGCACAGCATGTGTCCATTGTGTTCGCGGGGGTTCCCGTTCACGGCTGACCAACGTCTTTTCTTTCACGCGGAGAGAGAAAAAATACAAGGTTGCAATGATCCATGTGTAAGGTATGGTCCATAGAAAACAGGCCATTTCTACCAAATGATCCATGTGTAAGGTATGGTCCATAGAAAACAGGCCATTTCTACCAAATGATCCATGTGTAAGGTATGGTCCATAGAAAACAGGCCATTTCTACCAAATGATCCATGTGTAAGGTATGGTCCATAGAAAACAGGCCATTTCTACCAAATGATCCATGTGTAAGGTATGGTCCATAGAAAACAGGCCATTTCTACCAAATGATCCATGTGTAAGGTATGGTCCATAGAAAACAGGCCATTTCTACCAAATGATCCATGTGTAAGGTATGGTCCATAGAAAACAGGCCATTTCTACCAAATGATCCATGTGTAAGGTATGGTCCATAGAAAACAGGCCATTTCTACCAAATGATCCATGTGTAAGGTATGGTCCATAGAAAACAGGCCATTTCTACCAAATGATCCATGTGTAAGGTATGGTCCATAGAAAACAGGCCATTTCTACCAAATGATCCATGTGTAAGGTATGGTCCATAGAAAACAGGCCATTTCTACCAAATGCGCAATCTGGGAAAAGAAGCCGAGATATCTCCATGTTTCTGCAGCCATGATGAATGCAATTCAATGGAAGGCCTGATGTCGCCTGGTGTAATATTACGCGAGGCGTCATGGGAAACTGAGTCTTTTCCCTCACTCCGGGCCACGGTAGTATGGGGGCTGTTAGTTACCATGGTAACCAGTTGACACCCCACAGGGCCGTGGCAATTAAAGAAGTAGTTCACCCCCAAAATGACTTTTTTCTATTGATTAATGATTACTCACACCATGGAGACTTGAGTTCAATCATAGTTTTTTGTCACATTCCTAAGACAATAATATGATAACAATAAATGTACCCCCATTGATTCCGGATGGGGACCCAAATGCATTTGGGTCTCCATCCAGAATCAATGGGGGGAAATTTACTATAATAATTTTTTTGTCTAAGGAATGTGACAAAAAAAATATATATATATATATGATTGAAGTCATGTCTCCATGGTGTGAGTAATAGAAAAAATCACACCCAGTGTGAAGTGAGCGGTGGTCGTGCTTGCATAACGTCTTCAATTCAATTAACCCTTAAGTGCTGTTCGGGTCATTTTGACCCGTTTTACATTTTCATTTGGAAAAAAAAGGTAGAAGTTAAAAATGTTTCCACCTGAAACTCACTGGCCTTAAAGATTCTTCTGAGATGAACATGTAAAAAAAATATTTTTGCACTACACCCATGCTACACCCCCCTCATATTTTTTGAACCTTAAGTGCTGTTCGGGTCATTTTGACCCGGAAGCACAGAAATACACAGTATTATGCCAAAACACAGACACACAGTCACCCCCACTTCTAACACCCCCCTTCCGAAGCCCCATTCCGAACCCTCCCCCCCTTCCTATAAGCATGAGCAATATTGCCCAGTATTAAATGAAGTAGTTTTTTTTACATGGATTTCAGCTAAATCAGTAAAAACGCCTAGCTCTTTCAGTGTTTAATGTGATATAGCAAAGCAGAAATGCAAACATTTACCAAATATATCATATGAATTGTTTGGTATTGAGTCAAAGTCAATGTATCATGATGATTTGTTAAGTTAAAATTTATATTAGTGTTGTTTTTTTTAAACCAAATATCCACCGGGTCAAAATGACCCGAACAGAACGAAGGTGTAGTGAATCTGAACAGAACTTAAGGGTTAAGTAATTGGTGATGTAATACAGGCTACACACACACGCACATTGCTATGGCAAAACGCTGAGGAAAACACATTGCTATGGCAAAGCGCTGAGGAAAAAGACTAGGATATAAGTCTAGGATGTAATTGGTGATGTAATATGGCTACACACACACACACACACACACACACACATATTGCTATGGCAAAACGCTGAGGAAAACACATTGCTATGGCAAAACGCTGAGGAAAAGTGGCTACAGATAGGGGCTACAGATAATGGGTAATGTAATATGTTGTAATATGGCTACGCACACACACATATTGCTATGGCAAAACGCTGAGGAAAACACATTGCTATGGCAAAACGCTGAGGAAAAGTGGCTACAGATAGGTCTAGGATTTTGTAATAGATGTAATATGATGTAATATGGCTACGCACACACACATATTGCTGTGGATACAGACACACGCACAGCCATCATTTTTTTGGGATGAACTACTCCTTTAACCGGGGGGAATAGTTAACACGTGTGGGAACTTGTTGCCTGCAAGGCCTTCTCTGCTTGCCCTGCACTTGCATGTTAAATACATTTACCCGTAAATCACCAATTAATCGCCCGGTGGAAAACTGCCGCCGGGTCTCATATATCCGCCCGGGGTCTGACCCCAGGGCGGTCTGACCCCATTTGGCTGGGCACCGCCAAATGTACGGTGCCCAGCCCAGTGCTGCGCTACCATGACGCGCAGGACGCACTGTCTGTGTGTCGGGGAACAGATTGCCAAAGGACACCAAAAAAAGAGAGAGGAAAAAAGGAGTCTGCTGCTCTCTGCGCACTGACCATCATTCATTACTGTCTAAAATGTTGCTACAATGCAAAGTTTGCGTGAGTAGGCCTACTTTAATGGCAAAACGTTGTGATGGAGAAAGACTGGCCAATAAAGACCAGCTGGATCAGAATAACTCATTACCTACTGTTGCTGCCTCTTGTTATCCAGTCCGCATTTTGAAGAAGTAATCCATTATTTTGAGGTTCAAGGGGAATGCAGAAGGCTTAATCATAATGCAATACCATAATGGTTTAATGTCAGGATAGTGGAGCTGTTCAGTGGTAACGTCAGCGAGTCCAGTTAGAGCACCAGCTGCAGGACTTCTGCGCTAATTGGGTCGTTGACTCGTTGACTACAGACCTAGATGCGTCTTTGCTGGCATGCGGTAATAGATTATTTTGGAGAAAGATTCCCTTAGTATAAATAATAGTATATATATATTTTTTTTTTTCAAAAAGGCTTTCATACACTCTTGATATTTTTTAAATGAGGTTTGGTCTAATAGATCGCAATGTGCTATTTTCTGGGTGTTCATAACAATTAAAATAATAATAATAATTGCGACCGTCAGGTCGCATTTACTACCAAAACCTCCACCGGCTGTCTGTCAGTCTGTCCGTCATGTCACACTTTTCCCCAACTCATAGATACGATGACATCACAGAGTCCACAGCTGATGATGTGGCGACATCACAGAGTCCACAGCTGATGATGTGGCGTGATGTCATACAATACACAAACAAGCCCTATAAAAGGGGCAATTCTCACCAGGGAAGAGAGCATTCCTCGACTCAGACCTTATCGCCAGGATCAACTAAGCTTATAGCTTATCATCACATCCAACCATCTTAAGATACTCAGCTAGTGGGGAATGCTCTCTTCCCTGGTGAGAATTGCCCCTTTATATAGGGCTTGTTTGTGTATTGTATGACATCACGCCACATCATCAGCTGTGGACTCTGTGATGTCATCGTATCTCCATATATGGCCATCTCCGTATATGGAGATATAAGTCGTCCATGCCCAAGTATGGGCTGGTGAGGTCAGACTTTGTGTGATGCGTAGGTTATCTCCATATATGGAGTTTCAACATTCCAGGTGTAACTATGGCTGCCCGTGTGACGTGAGAGGTGGAGGTTGTGGATTGGCAGGCAAGGAGTGTGTGTGCAAAGTTTGGCATGTGTATTGTATGACATCACGCCACATCATCAGCTGTGGACTCTGTTATGTCATCGTATCTCCATATATGGCCATCTCCGTATATAGAGATATAAGTCGTCCATGCCCAAGTATGGGCTGGTGAGGTCAGACTTTGTGTGATGCGTAGGTTATCTCCATATATGGAGATTCAACATTCCAGGTGTAACTATGGCTGCCCGTATGACGTGAGAGGTGGAGGTTGTGATATTTGTGGAGATAAGCGACCAACGGTCGCTTATCTCCCGATTAGGGAGTCTTACTGGTAATTATAACATTTATTATAACATTTGGAACAAATAACAAAACATGGCTGAAGGAGGAGAATAAACAGATTTGGTGTGGATTTACTGGACAATTACTGGACAACTTTTTCGAGTAGAACTTAAAGAAAAGCTTGGCATTGATGGACACATTCAGCCATGGTGAGTTTAATCGATCTTTATAGGCTAGCCGCGAATTGCAACACTCGATTTTTTTTATAATCGGATGAATCTAGGGTTGCAATACCTACCATAGGCAGCCAATGCATCAAAACGTTTTCTTCTTTTTTTTGCTATCTATATAAACAATGTCAAACTCACCAATATTGGGGCTCTATGGAACGCTTGAATTTGCTCTTTCTATCTGCAAAGTGTTTGTTTCATAAAACTCCACCGTAGACATGTTATGAGCTACTTTCCATCAAGAAATTCTTTTTTGAGTCAAAAACATGTAACATTCACTTTGAATGCCTTTTCATTTCATTTTCATTTCATTCATTTTCATTCCATCAGTCCAGGTGATAATTTTTTCTAAGTGCTGGAGTTTGGAAGTGCTCGTGGGAAGTCACTCAGCGGTCCTGTGTAACCAGCTTCACATAATGCAGGAGGCAGCGGGACGTTGCATTATTGAAGACGAGCGCTTCCAAAGATCAACACTTGAAAAAATAAATTAAAAAAAATAAATGTCTGCTCGGATTTATTGACAGATATAACTCATAACATGTATACGCTGGGTCTTTATGAAACAAAGACTTTGCAGATAGAAAGAGGATACTCCAACCTTTCCATACAGCCCCAATATTTGTGAGTTTGACGTCGTTTAATACAATCAGATAGCAAAAAAAGGTTTTGATGCATTGGCTGAGGTATTGCAACCCTAGATTAAACCGATTTAAAAAAATCTAGTGTTGCAAATTGCTCACTAAACGTAGGCTATGTGTCTGTGCTTGGTGCGTTGACAGTGTTCCGTTTTACATTTTCATTAATAATCACAATCCAAATCATATAACGTTACTCTTTATGAGGCGAAGCAGGGGGCGGGGATGCTAAGATTTATCTCTCAGCCACAGCTTGTAGATCGGCTATTTTCCACTAGTTGTAACCCAGACAGTCTGTTCTCTGCCTCATTCTGCTAGTTAATCTCTTCAAATTGCGCAGCATTTTAGCAACTAAGTACCTGAAAAGGATGATCAGCACTGCCTGTGGTAACTTCTTAAACATTCTGTTTACATCATAGCCTATTCATTTTCTGTGAGTCTCATGCTGCGAGTTTGCACACCATGGTTTGAGCAGTGACATTGATATGCGCCGTTGGCTCAAAAAAATCCTCTACGTCCCGAATGCGTCCCAGGGGAGATTCATTTGCGTCCCGAACACATATATTTAAGTCCCTGGGACGTAGGGATGCCGTTAGTCTCGAGCCCTGTATACAGCACATAGAGTAGTAGACAATGTCAGTCCCTTCAGAGCTGCTATGTTCGCCGCGGGACACCGTCGTACGGCGAAGCATAAACCGTTGCCTGCCTGTCAAAATGGTCCGTCTGTGAGGGAAAGAAAGAAGACAGGTGAGAAATAAATATGGGCTGCAGAAAATATATGAGATAAGAAGGGGAAATTACGGTGTAAGATGCAGCTATGTGTGAACATGTCCATAATTTTTCCAAGGTGGAAGGGTAAGATGCAGCTATGTGTGAACATGTCCATAATGTTTCCAAGGTGGAAGGGCCCAGGATGCTGCTGTGACCACTAACCAAGCCACTGAAGAGGCAGGACCCAGCACCAAGGACACCACAGGTGAAGAGCCAGGACCCAGCACCAAGGACACCACAGGTGAAGAGCCAGGACCCATCACCAAGGACACCACAGGTGGGTCTATGGTAGAAAGCATCTTCATGATATTAGGCCTATAGGCCATTTATTATGAGATGCTAAGATGAGTTAATGGTAACACTTAACAACATAAGGGCACAAATCATAAGAGCTGTTATGCAAGACTCATGACTTAACCATCCTGCAGTGCTGTTCGCTTAACAGTCACAACAGACACATCAAGAATGCAATCTAGCCCTGGTGCCAGAGAAAATAAATTGGAGGGGCATTTATCAAGTTCCTTATGAATAGAATAAATTATTAGGCAATACATTGGACACTTGCATGATGCCTGGTACAGTTCTTTGTGACGGCCGGGCTACACCAGAAAACGCGCGGGGTCGTGCACGTATGCGTGCGCTGTCTGTGCGTGTGCGAAAAGCCCCTGGCTACACCTAGGAGGGAGTTTATGTGCGGGAGACCATAGGAGTTTGTGTACAAAACGCATACGCACAAAATAGAACCGAATCCTATTTTTAGGGAATGCGTATCCGTGGTTTGCGCTATCCGTGAGCCTGGTGTAGCCGGCTGAAATTATATATATTGGATCTTTCCAAAACGTGCATACGCGCGCACGCCCTGCATACGCACTGACACGCGTAAAAAGGCTTGGTGTAGCCCGGCCAACACTCACAATTATCACATCGAAAAGGTATGGACATGATGAGATTTGTTGACGTTTGGTGAGGGAAGACCTTCACTCCAGCAAAAGCACTACATTGTGTGACATTGGACACTGGTTGTCAGTCATGTTTTTTTTGTAATACTTTTTATTGCAATGATTTCAATTCATATTTCACATGTTATAACCGTAGTTGCAATTATTTTCTTTTTTTAACACGTGCAAAAAAAACACCACCTACATAACAACACAATAACAAAAAATGAAATAAAACAAAAATAAAATAAAGAGGCTTTTTTCTTTTGATGTCTGTCTAGAACGCCCTTGGTCTGAAGAATAAATAAAAAATACAACATAAAATGGACCGCAGCAAAAAAAGAGGGGTTATGTGGGCATGTTATCCTTATTTAAAAGATAAGCGGCCCACCTTTTTTCAAAAACGTTTTCCTTACCATTAATTTTATATGTCACCTTCTCCATAGAGTACATGTCCTCCATTTTGACCGACCATTTATCCGCCCTGGGATGTTCCAAACTTTTCCAACCCCTTGATATTTGTTTGAGTGCTGTAATTCTCAAGATCCAAAAGAGATATAAATCTCTGCTCTGCAGACTTTGGGGACGTGTTCCCAGAAGTATATTGTGGTTTTGTAAATTTAAAACTCTCCCATATTTGTTCTATTATTTGTGTCACTCTTGACCAGAAAGTTTGTATTTTGGGACATGTGAAAAAAAATATGGGTGTGATCCGCATAGCTCTCCCCACATTCCCTCCAGCAACCGGAGTTTGAGTGGTACTTAGATATTGACAGAGGTGTTTGGAAGTACCTTATATTGATTTTCCAGGCATATTCCTGCCAAAAAGGTGATCTTAAGAAGTTAAAAATGTCTTTGAAACTCTGATTCCACTCATTCCCATTTATAGTAATTCTCAGTTCTTTATCCCACTTATCCTTAACACAGCGGGTGCCCACGAGGTGTCTACGCGACAATTTCTTTGATGTCGCTGGAGGCCCACGACGCGTTGGACGCGTTTACTGTAATTACAGTATAACTTTATATCTCACCGTTAGGTCGGGGCTACGCCTGGATGTAGCCCATTAGCCGCTAGTCGCTTTCGAGTCGACGCTGAGAGCATCGCGCGGCCGTTTTTCTCCGTATACTCCAATGCATTTCCCCATCTTTAAAGCCCTTTATCTCCGATGTTTGTTTTATGGCTAAAACTGTGTCCGCGTGCGGCAAAATGTCCAAATTTTGATCGGCAGTGAACAGCTATGATCAACACTAGCCCATACAGTAAGTTACACAATAACATCCTGTCTGCGCTCAGAGATGGGCGAAAATACATTGAAAAGTATTTTGATACAAAATACAAATACTGGGTCAAAAAAATGTATCAAAATACAAAATATAAATACAGGCCAGAGAAATGTATTTAAGATTCAAATACGTATTTTGTATTTTGAAAATACATAAATACTTTTTATAAAAATGTATGCAATGATTAGTAATTTTATAGATTGACTGCCAAGTATTAAATTAATTGCCTGTCAGAATTTCGAAGAATAAAGTGCCTTCCAGACGATACTCGGTCACCGCCTACTAGTAATTCATTGTCAATGGGAGGCGGGCGGCTATTTTGGCCGTTCGGAGAAGTGTTGGGGCGTGGTGAGGCGGGCGGGCGCGACCCCGTGAAATCCACGCGAGCATGCTCTTTTTTGCATGCGTACGCGGGCGGCGAGAGATGGAGTGTGTTCATCTTTGTGAAATACCGCGTGGCGTTTACTCACTGAGCGAGACAGTGAGTGTGTTTGTGTAACCGCTGACCCAAGCGGCAGCCATAGCGGTGACCGCGTATCTTGTGGAAGGCACTTAAATTGGTGTTTGTCTTGAGCAGGCAGCCTAAATGTTTACCACTGTGTGCCAGTGTGTGAGAGCTCAGGCCAGAAGTGCCTTCCACACGATACCGCTCTGCCAGCCTAATAAGAACTAAAACTGCACTCTGTCGAGGTGCCAACTTGCGCTTTGTGCACAAGTAGGCCATGTATGTATGGCCTGCTTGTGTGCCAGCAGAGCGTGCCATGAGGTGCGCTCAACATCACCACTGACATCACCAGGAATGCTGGTCGCTCATTGGCTGTTAATGATGACATTGCCAGAAATGCTGGTCCCTTATTGTGCTACATGCTTAAACACACACAGCTACCTACCAACCTACATACATACATACATACATACATACATACGCAGATGAACGCAGTACTTGCGCGCAAGTAATCGAAATTGTAATCATAATGCACTTTACTTTTGAAGCATATCAAAGTCAAGTGCTATGGCTGTATCACACTCACACACACACACACACACACACACACACACACACAAACCACTAGCAAATTAGATTGAAAGAAAATGTGTCTTTCCCCCTACAGTTTAAAACTTTGTGAATGTTTAAAATGTGTCCATTTGAGAATAAAATGACATTAACAAGTATTTTGTATTTCAAATACAGAAAATACTAGACCTGAAAGTATTTTGATACAAATTACATCCATTATTTTTCATCCCAGCCAAATACAAATTACAAAATACTAAAAAGTATTTCAAATACGTATTTCAAATACATGTATTTCAAATACTGCCCATCTCTCATGTGACCAAGTGACGTCATCACGCATGCATTGACGCAACAGGGCCTCGTATTCTTCTATGGAAGTGCTATGGGGGCACTCAGAGGGGATGACTGGCGCCTCCTGGTGGGCAGTCGATGTGTTAATGTAGACTAAATCTTCAGATTTGATTTCCTGAAATATTTGATAAAGTTGTCCAATTGTATTTCTATAATCATTTCTTTGATGTGATTTTATTATATATCTCAGGAGAGGGTGAAGGTTTCAGTCATGTTAAGGACAGCACATGGTGTCTCCATGCATGGATTGGTGAATGGTTCAGCACCAGCACTGATGGATAGTGACAGGTCCTGCATGCTGTGAGCAGCACTGTGTCTTTATTATAGAAAATGATGCCATTGGTTTCTACAGACCATACAAAATCTACAGTTGATCGATTTAGTCGACTAAAATGTATTTTGGCAGGCCTTGATGGCATCGTAATGACAGATTTTACACTTGGTTGTGTGCTGAACGCGTCGCAGCGAGACACGTTCAGCACACAACTTGTAGATCTTGAGCTGTAGATCGGCTCTTTTCAGCACGCAACACCTGAGAGGAACCAAACATAAAATGACTCCCTTCTCCACTAGTCCCTCCCTAACGTTTTAGTCTAGTTTTTATTTTGTTGACAAAATTGTCAATATATTTAGTCTTAGTTTTAGTCATCACAGCTTAATTTTTAATTAGTTTTTATTTAGTTTTCATCAGTGAAAAAAACAGTCACAATCATTGTTCGCCATAGTTTTAGTCGACGAAATCAACACTGATTCCCAGTGTATAATTCTAGAATTTAGGCATCCATTTGTCCATGTTTTCTAGTGTTAAAAAGTAGGTCAACGTGGCTGCAAAATGAACTACTTTTCTCCAGTGGTTTTGTTGCAACCGATAAACCTCAACTACATCTACTCTGTTTTAGCAGAGAGGATCAAGTTCTCTGTTACAACTACATCCAAGCAGGTGTTTTAGCAGAGAGGATCATGTTCTCTGTTACAACTACATCCAAGCAGGTGTTTTAGCAGAGAGGATCATGTTCTCTGTTACAACTACATCCAAGCAGGTGTTTTAGCAGAGAGGATCATGTTCTCTGTTACAACTACATCCAAGCAGGTGTATTAGCAGAGAGGATCATGTTCTCTGTTACAACTACATCCAAGCAGGTGTTTTAGCAGAGAGGATTGTGTTCTCTGTTACAACTACATCCAAGCAGGTGTTTTAGCAGAGAGGATCATGTTCTCTGTTACAACTACATCCAAGCAGGTGTTTTAGCAGAGAGGATCATGTTCTCTGTTACAACTACATCCAAGCAGGTGTTTTAGCAGAGAGGATCATGTTCTCTGTTACAGTGAAACTCATTTATTGTGATATTTTTCTCCTCAGCTCTCCAGGATGAACAAACACACAACACAACAGGTAAACAAAGATCAAAGAACACATTATTATAGTTTTCACTGTCGGTTGGAAAATATGTAGCCTTTAGCCTTTATGTGTTCCGATGGATCCTATGTTGCTATTATTCACAAGCTCTTGTTTAAATACTTTTCATTGGTTAGATATTCATATTCAACTCACAGACATCCTTTTTTAAATGTGTAATAATAGCCAAAATAGCCGATCTACAAGTTCACAAAGTGTCGCGATGCGATGTGTTGTGATCTTGTAATCTGGAATCAATGGGGTTACATTCATTGTAATCAGGTTTTTGTTTTAGGAATGCGACATATACTTTTTAAAAAAAATTGAACTCAAGTCTCCATAAGCCAGTACGCAAATAGCGCCATCTTGGATATTGCGCAATGCATTTTGGGTATGCGTGAAGGTTTCTGGGATTGTTTGGGTCCATGCATATCCAACACTAGAGGGCGCATCTCAGAGACGCAGTGGGTTTGATAGTCTTGGAGGATGACAGACGCAGACGACCATTTTTTGTCGGTAGACTAAATTAATTTAAAGTTATACCATGTAACTTTTTTTATAAAACAAATCTTAAAATTGTCCTAACTGTTAAATCGCTAAAGTTTTAGAACCCCCACTCCGTTATTTTCAGCTTCTAAAGCCTTCTCTTTATATGTTTTCTATGATCCCTACCGGGGACCGGTTTTCGCGAAAAAATTGCGTCATCACACTACCGGCCAATCACAGCGAGGGTTATACACTGCCGGCCAATCACAGCGCATCTTGGAGTGGGGTCACTAGGGCGGCCATATTTGTAGTCTCCCGTGTGTCTCTATACTCGGGTGCACGGTGAAGCATGGGTGAAGGAGTGTATCTCCGGAATGGCTGAACGCACAGCAACCAGGGACCCCTCAAAAGATAGATCTCGGCGAGGTGGAGGCAGACGCGGGGGTGTGAGAACCGAAAAACGGCCGAAAGACGCGGACGCGACCGAGGTTTGCTATAGAGCTACTGACCACAAGTTGAGCAACTTACACAGTATAGCTTTAAACGCATGAAAGAAGGATTTAGTTGCCCGTTGCCGTGCAGCATGTCTTTTTAAGTCTGCAACCTAACCAAAACAATATGCTCTATGCTACAGAAATAGAGGACCAGAGGAGGTCCAAACTAGGCTACTTTTTGCTTGTGCGATGCGTTCGTACAGTAGCCTACCAATTAATGATTTTGGCTTTTACATCTCATTCAACCGTAATATGCAAAAATGTTTTGTTAATTTTATCCCATGATGCCGATGGTGCAAGCAACTTGCCTGCATCGTGAATCTTGTCACCAACTTTCACCACTTGGCACTCAGTGTTGCCGTGGTCTTGGGTCGTGCGCCCCCGGCGACCCATATCTTTTTTCAGCCGGGGCAAGTTCACACTTCGTCAACTGTTTTAACAAAGAAACGAGCTTGTATGCATATCAATAGACCTGTATAGTAGGTGTTGAGCGACTTCATATCAATAGACCTGTATAGTAGGTGTTGAGCGACTTCATATCAATAGACCTGTATAGTAGGTGTTGAGCGACTTCATATCAATAGACCTGTATAGTAGGTGTTGAGCGACTTCATATCAATAGACCTGTATAGTAGGTGTTGAGCGACTTCATATCAATAGACCTGTATAGTAGGTGTTGAGCGACTTCATATCAATAGACCTGTATAGTAGGTGTTGAGCGACTTCGCGACCCCCCCAAACATTGAATCACCACTGCACCACTGCACTCCATTGCTACGATCAGACAGTCACTGTGCTTGCTCGTATCCAAGTTATTCCACGACCCATAGAAGGTTGGATCCCTGTTTTATTATCGTCAACTGAGTCCGGCTTGGTTCTTCAGATCACGCCGGCCGGTTCTGTTTGTCATAACAGTAAAGCTAAACCCCCGACGCTGAGCGAACCAAGAGTCCCGTACACAGCGCTGATAAACGGGAGAAGCCTTTGCCATACAACAGTGTTTCTGCAAAATTCTGCATATCTAAATGTCAGACACACAATCTCACAACCTGCCGCGTTGCGACGTGCTATGAGCCCAGTAGCTCTTATATATTATGTCTTTATATTTTACTATGATGCGAGGCTTGCGAGGAATGCGAGGAGCAGCAGCAGCAGCAGCAAGCTGCCAGGCACTAAACCAGCTAGTGTCCGATCACGATACAAACTTGATTATGATGTTTTAATGGTTGTAATACTTTATCCAAATAATAATATTAATGATGGGCTTAAATTATAAAGTAGCCTAATAACAGCATTTCCCCAGGCGGCAGTAGCCGGTGGTCTTTATAATTAAGGGCCAATTAAACATTTGAACGGCCAATGGCATATAGGCCTATGCCTATTTATTGCAGCAAACTTGATATGATTCTTATTAACAGTTTGGCTGCTCTTGGTAGCCAAACACGTTCACAGACGAGATAAGGTTTCCATGGTAACCCACATCTCAGACGCTTGCTACGGGTGCTGGTGAAAGAAAAAACTGCATACGTCATGACGCAACGCAGCCAGAAGCAACCGAGAGCGGCCATTATCCATTGACTCCTATTCTATACTGAAACATAAAAAATCGAAATAAGGTGCAAATAACGCCGAGGAGGCCGAGATCAGCTTGTCTTCACGGCGACACTATGCCGTGATGGTCGGCCCCGGTTAGGATTTTAGTTTTCGCGACCGTTTGTAAACAAACAGATCTCCTTCCTGGATCGTCAGTGTACACCCACGTGCACACGCACGGAGCTTCCGGGGCTCTTCAAAATAAAGCGCAAGTGAATGGTGGCGTCCTGAGTGTTAATAGACTTATTATTTATGTGTTTGTTTGTTTGTTTGTTTGTTTGTTTTTATCCCACGATGTTATAACCCATGTTTCACCCGGTGTCAATTATCCTAATGTAATCCTGGGCACTACACTTCCTCTGCCGACCTGGAGAGACAATAACGGACTATTAGACTTACTTATAGCTCACTTAACAACTGTGGATAACATGATGTCCTCCCAGCCGTTTCGGAGGGTATCAGGATCGGATCGGTAAGACAAATTATGTCCCTATGACCCAGTAGTTTGGACCTCCTCTGGTCCTCCTATTTCTGTAGCATGTTGTTTTTGGTGTATAGGTTGCAGATTTAAAAGACATGCTGCACAGCAATGGGCAACTAAATCCTTCTTTAATGCATTTAACACAACAATATCACGGTCTAATAAATACCGTCTTAGCTGAGGAACAGTCAAATTACTAATATTGGTCATCTGCGTCGCTGCGTCCGTCATCCTACAAGACTCTGCGATGCGCCCTTATTATAACTCTATGGATGCGCCCCCTAGAGTTGGGTGCGCATGGACCCAATGCATCCCAGAGACCTTTGCGCATCCCCAAAATGCATTGCGCGATATCCAAGATGGCGCTATTTGCGAACTGGCTTATGGCGTGAGTAATCAATAGGAAAAAAAGTCATTTGGGGGTTGAACTACTCCTTTAAGGTTAGGTTTAGGTGGTCGGGTCGGAAAAATGGGAGTTCGGAGGAACGGGGTGTCGAAACTATGGCATGGCACCGAAATATGGAGATAAGAGGTTTCTGCCCGACATAACAAGCGATTACAGGTGTGATATTGACAATAATAAACACAGACATTAACAAGGGAACTTCACACACCATATTGTCACTGTCGGGCAGAAACCTCGTATCTCCAAGTTTCAAATTTGTATGTTTTTTGCAAAGTAAAGCCCTGCTTCAACATACAAGGCTGTCGCACAAAAGTAGTGAAAACAAAGCTTGTAGATCGGCTGTTTTCATATAGTTTAAATCATGTTTTAAATGATAATTTCAAAACAAACGGTTTTGGACATACAAGGTTTCCACCCGACAACGACGATACGTAGACATAATAAATAGATGTGTTGCTGTTTGCTCTTATTGTGTATTAATGTTGTGACCCAACAACTACTCCCTGTGTCTCAGTGTTCAACAGCCTGTGTGACAGCACAGAGTTCATGTGTCACAACAAACAATGTGTCCCCAAGAGCTTTGTGTGTGACCATGACAAGGACTGTACTGACGGCTCAGATGAGTCCATGGAGTGTGGTGAGTGGACCATTCTTCATCCCAGTGCTTATCAAACTCAATGAATACGTATATATGATGGAATTTCATTGAGGCCCCATATGAAAATATTGTGTGCCAGGGACTGTCATGCAAGATGTTTGGTGGAAAAATATTCACAATGTTTTAAAAATGTTTTCTAGGATTGTTTGAAAAATTCAGAAATGTTAAAAAAGTTCAATAAAATATAAATACATTGTGAAAATAGCAGATCTACAAGCTCACAACGCGTCAACACGTTGCGAGCTTGTAGATCTGCTATGTACAAAAGAGAGTGTACAAGAGACATTGGACACTTTGCTGTGATATTGGTCACTTTTTATTACTTCGTCTTTGCTTTTTATTCTTTTTCATATTATCTTAACTTGCTGTCTTGTCTAACGCACTTTAGGGGTTTGCTCAAACTTCGTTGTTCTTAAACCTGTTTTTATGCAACAATGACAATAAAGTTCATTCATTCATTCATTCATTCATTCATTCATTCATTCTTAATTAATGTAAGTTTTGGTCTCGGGAAAACACCAAATTTCTCTTTTGCATCTTGACCTAAAAGGTTTGGGAACCAGAGTATCTTTAACCTATTAACCCGTAAAGATCATTCTCTAGTCTCCATGTGTGACTCTTCAAGCTCTTCTTGATGTTCCAGAGTATCCAACATGTGGCTCCAACCAGTTCCGCTGTGCCAACGGTCGCTGTCTCATCCAGAGAGCGTGGGAGTGTGACGGAGAGTTGGACTGTCACGACCACTCAGATGAAGCTCCCAAGAATCCTCACTGCAAAGACCCTAGTAAGAAACACACGCACACACATACGTTATGCTATCGTCTCTGACAACTATTATGTTTTCTAAATGCTTTCTTGCAATGAAGACTTTATATATTAAGCTTTTACACGATCAGAATTGTCTGTGCAAACGCCAAAATCGCGCTCTTTCGAACGACCATCATTTCGACCGGAGGGTTAGCGACTCACTCCACGGGGGTTAAGGTTAGGGTGAGGGTTAGAGTCGGGTGTCGAAAAGATGACATGTAGTAACGGCGACACGCTCCCGTGCAAACCGTTCGATTACATTGTAACCATTGATCTCCACAACTACATATTACATAGGCGGCTATGTGGGGAACAACCGTACTTCACTTGTGACCTGGATATTTATTTTAAGACACACCAGTAGAACTGGCACATACATGCCTGGCGTTGCTCAGACTCATTCACACTGGAATGAATGGAAGGGGGTGGTGTTAGAGTCGGTCTGGCCCTGCGAGGCTAGTGTGTGATGACTCGATCGACACCGCTTCCGACAGATGTCAAGGTGGTGATATTCCGACATAGCCTCTTCACTCAAATTATAATGGTTACAATGTAACTGGAGAAATACTTTTATATACAATTTATAATAACTGCACTTACATATCAATGAAAACATCAATGAAAACCCCTCAAGGACCCAGGGGTCCTTGAAGGGGTTCCAAGGGGCTCCCAGCAAATGTAGTCAATACCGCATAGCCTCCAAAATCACTTTAACCATTTAGCCTTGTCGGACAGCCAGATGTCATCCTTCACTAAACTCTCAGGGGCACAACGCTACATAAAGCCAAGGCCAGTGAGAACAGGGTTGAAGGTTCACTAAAGCTAGGCCACCAGATGTGATGCTAACTGACTGATAAAGATAATACCTACTGTACCTCTAAGTGGGTAGAACGCAAGAACGACTTCCTAACGGGAGGAGAGGATGCAGCCACGTTCAGTCATAAGAACCAGCTCAAAGTGGATGGAGTTGCTGTGCAGATCTCTGCCAGAGATGCACCGTCCCTTCACCATACCCTCATCTAACTGATCCTGCAGGAAAAGCAGGATCTCTCAAGAACCACACATGAGTGGGTCTGCTAGGTTCTCCCTGCAACACAACTCAAACATCCTCCACCAGTATGAGTGGGAGGCCTTAGCTAAATGTTGGTTATTTAGCCCTCCTAGGACTCTGGAGGTCCCAGGTACGATTCCAGTGCTCAGCAATGTGCCGAAGTGTCCCTGAGCAAGACACTCAACTCCTGACTGCTCCCCCGTCCACGTTCTTCGGTGGGCAGCACTCAGCTGGGTGAAGCTGAAAACAGTAGTTCCCCTGTGGGATGTTACGTATACAAATAGAAATCACACCCAGTGTGAAGTGAGCAGTGCAGTTTATGAGTTAATTTCATTAAGCGTCCCGCAAAGCTTGGCCAATGTGACCCTGGGCGCGACCCTTTTCTCAGGACAAACGGACAAAGCCAGATGTAGGAGCGGTTAGCTCCTTACAGGATTGACAACACTGTGTGTGCAGACCCTTTGCTAAGAGGCCACACCTCTCAGGGGCCAGGCCCAAAGCCGACGCCCATGGGGAAAGGGGTGAAACAGAACCCTTTGAGCCTGGCAGTAACTGTGCAGAAGGGACTCACTCTGTGGACTTCACACTGACAACACTGGTTTCCACCATTGTAAACGGGCCACACTGCTGTACGTCTGATCACCCCTGGCAGATTCACCAGGCTCTGCTGTCTGGGTCACCGAACCAGGATCCACAGATGGAACCATACACCCCAACGCCTAAACTGACACTTCCAGCAACACGGCAAGGCAGCCAAATGCAGTATCAAGGGCCAGACCACCAGGTTTATGAACAGCTTCCACCCGGCTACGATCAGACTGTTGAACAAGGCATGACCACCGCCTGTCAACTCGTTTCCTACAGAGGATCGCCCCAATGGTCAATTTCAACACACTGAAGACCATAGCTGGTGCAATAATCCAGCCCCTCTTTGACTACGGAGTCCACGTATGGTATCGTGACGCCCCACAAGCCCTGAAAACTAAACTCCAAACAGCCCAAAATAAACTAATTAGGGTCCTACTTAACCTTCCCTATCAGACTCACCTCACCGCTACTCACCAGTTAAGAGTGGGGTGGCTCAGAGTAGATGACAGAGTACAGCAACTTGCAATGGGCCTGGTGTACAAGATACACTACACCACTATGATACCCAAGTACCTGTCAAAATACTTTATAAACATTAAGGATGTCCATAATTACAACACCAGAGGCAGCGCCACAGATCACTTTCAACCCAGAGTCAAAACCAACAAAGGGTCAAACTCTTTTTTCTGCTATACCACCAAAATGTGGAAAGCCTTACCGAAGGTCATAAAGGAGTGTGGATCACTAGCATCCTTTAAAATTGCCCTGAAAAACCACTTACAGGCAGCAGCCGTTCGCAACTGGTAAAAAAACTAACCTAGCCCAACCCTACCCTCCCCTGCCCCTTCTTTGTATATACTGTTTGTTTAGACTTACTGTTTTCTTTTTTGTTTTTTCTTTACATATCTACTGCATAGTACTGTGTTCTATTTGTCTGTCATTCAATGTTATATGAGATACTTCAATGGTTTCCAGTGGAAATAAGCTTAGTCTTTTCATGGATCTCCTTTTAGTAGACCTTGTACCAGTGAACTGTACCGTAATGAAACTGTACCTTTCCCTATGCAAACTTCTAATAAAGTCTTAAATCACTCAATCAATCAATCAATCAATCAATCAATCAATCAATCAATCAATCCACGTCATTCCCCATACATGATATAAGTTGTGGCAAGATCGTCTCGATACGATAGAGAACACATTATTATATATTACAAGGTGGAATATTTACGTCACACATCATCTGTAGACATAACTATAGATAGAACTGTTGCTTTGTCTGTAGTGGCTTTTTGGTCTTATTCTATAATAATGGAGTTACCTAACAACTACTTCCTGTGTCTCAGCAAACATGTGCAGCAGTGACCAGTTCATGTGTCAAAACAAACAATGCATCAGCAAGAGCTGGGAGTGTGACGGATTCAATGATTGTGGCGACGGCTCAGATGAGGCTCCCAAGAATCCTCAATGCAATAACCCAGGTAAGACACACACACACACACACACACACACACACACACACACACACACACACACACAGTTATTTCGTTGACTAAAACTATGACGAAAAATGTTTGTCGACAACCTTTTTCACTGACGAAAACTAAATAAAAACTAAGCTACGATGACTAAAAATAAGCCTAGATATGTTGACAATTTCGTCAACAAATAAAAACTAGACTAAAATGTTAGGGAGGGACTAGAAGAGATCCAGTGGAACTACTAAAATATCAGATCTACAATCTCACAACATGCTGCGATGCATTGTGAGCACTCAAATTATAATGGTTACAATGTAACTGGAGAAATACTTTTATATACAATTTATAATAACTGCACTTACATATCAATGAAAACATCAATGAAAACCCCTCAAGGACCCAGGGGTCCTTGAAGGGGTTCCAAGGGGCTCCCAGCAAATGTAGTCAATACCGCATAGCCTCCAAAATCACTTTAACCATTTAGCCTTGTCGGACAGCCAGATGTCATCCTTCACTAAACTCTCAGGGGCACAACGCTACATAAAGCCAAGGCCAGTGAGAACAGGGTTGAAGGTTCACTCAAGCTAGGCCACCAGATGTGATGCTAACTGACTGATAAAGATAATACCTACTGTACCTCTAAGTGGGTAGAACGCAAGAACGACTTCCTAACGGGAGGAGAGGATGCAGCCACGTTCAGTCATAAGAACCAGCTCAAAGTGGATGGAGTTGCTGTGCAGATCTCTGCCAGAGATGCACCGTCCCTTCACCATACCCTCATCTAACTGATCCTGCAGGAAAAGCAGGATCTCTCAAGAACCACACATGAGTGGGTCTGCTAGGTTCTCCCTGCAACACAACTCAAACATCCTCCACCCGTATGAGTGGGAGGCCTTAGCTAAATGTTGGTTATTTAGCCCTCCTAGGACTCTGGAGGTCCCAGGTACGATTCCAGTGCTCAGCAATGTGCCGAAGTGTCCCTGAGCAAGACACTCAACTCCTGACTGCTCCCCCGTCCACGTTCTTCGGTGGGCAGCACTCAGCTGGGTGAAGCTGAAAACAGTAGTTCCCCTGTGGGATGTTACGTATACAAATAGAAATCACACCCAGTGTGAAGTGAGCAGTGCAGTTTATGAGTTAATTTCATTAAGAGTCCCGCAAAGCTTGGCCAATGTGACCCTGGGCGCGACCCTTTTCTCAGGACAAACGGACAAAGCCAGATGTAGGAGCGGTTAGCTCCTTACAGGATTGACAACACTGTGTGTGCAGGTTCAGGTTCAGGTTCGGGTTCGGTTTATTAGTCAAATGCGTATCCATACAAGTACAGACAAACAATGAAATGCTTGTGCCAAGAGCACTCTCAGCCTTATTGCACACAAAACAATACGACAACAACAGGTCACCCAGGACCCTTTGCTAAGAGGCCACACCTCTCAGGGTCTAGGCCCAAAGCCGACGCCCATGGGGAAAGGGGTGAAACAGAACCCTTTGAGCCTGGCAGTAACTGTACAGAAGGGACTCACTCTGTGGACTTCACACTGACAACACTGGTTTCCACCATTGTAAACGGGCCACACTGCTGTACGTCTGATCACCCCTGGCAGATTCACCAGGCTCTGCTGTCTGGGTCACCGAACCAGGATCCACAGTTGGAACCATACACCCCAACGCCTAAACTGACACTTCCAGCAACACGGCAAGGCAGCCAAATGCAGTATCAAGGGCCAGACCACCAGGTTTATGAACAGCTTCCACCCGGCTACGATCAGACTGTTGAACAAGGCATGACCACCGCCTGTCAACTCGTTTCCTACAGAGGATCGCCCCAATGGTCAATTTCAACACACTGAAGACCATAGCTGGTGCAATAATCCAGCCCCTCTTTGACTACGGAGTCCACGTATGGTATCATGACGCCCCACAAGCCCTGAAAACTAAACTCCAAACAGCCCAAAATAAACTAATTAGGGTCCTACTTAACCTTCCCTATCAGACTCACCTCACCGCTACTCACCAGTTAAGAGTGGGGTGGCTCAGAGTAGATGACAGAGTACAGCAACTTGCAATGGGCCTGGTGTACAAGATACACTACACCACTATGATACCCAAGTACCTGTCAAAATACTTTATAAACATTAAGGATGTCCATAATTACAACACCAGAGGCAGCGCCACAGATCACTTTCAACCCAGAGTCAAAACCAACAAAGGGTCAAACTCTTTTTTCTGCTATACCACCAAAATGTGGAAAGCCTTACCGAAGGTCATAAAGGAGTGTGGATCACTAGCATCCTTTAAAATTGCCCTGAAAAACCACTTACAGGCAGCAGCCGTTCGCAACTGGTAAAAAAACTAACCTAGCCCAACCCTACCCTCCCCTGCCCCTTCTTTGTATATACTGTTTGTTTAGACTTACTGTTTTCTTTTTTGTTTTTTCTTTACATATCTACTGCATAGTACTGTGTTCTATTTGTCTGTCATTCAATGTTATATGAGATACTTCAATGGTTTCCAGTGGAAATAAGCTTAGTCTTTTCATGGATCTCCTTTTAGTAGACCTTGTACCAGTGAACTGTACCGTAATGAAACTGTACCTTTCCCTATGCAAACTTCTAATAAAGTCTTAAATCACTCAATCACTCAATCAATCAATCAATCAATCAATCAATCCACGTCATTCCCCATACATGATATAAGTTGTGGCAATATCGTCTCGATACGATAGAGAACACATTATTATATATTACAAGGTGGAATATTTACGTCACACATCATCTGTAGACATAACTATAGATAGAACTGTTGCTTTGTCTGTAGTGGCTTTTTGGTCTTATTCTATAATAATGGAGTTACCTAACAACTACTTCCTGTGTCTCAGCAAACATGTGCAGGAGTGACCAGTTCATGTGTCAAAACAAACAATGCATCAGCAAGAGCTGGGAGTGTGACGGATTCAATGATTGTGGCGACGGCTCAGATGAGGCTCCCAAGAATCCTCAATGCAATAACCCAGGTAAGACACACACACACACACACACACACACACACACACACACACACACACACACACACACACACACACACACAGTTATTTCGTTGACTAAAACTATGACGAAAAATGTTTGTCGACAACCTTTTTCACTGACGAAAACTAAATAAAAACTAAGCTACGATGACTAAAAATAAGCCTAGATATGTTGACAATTTCGTCAACAAATAAAAACTAGACTAAAATGTTAGGGAGGGACTAGAAGAGATCCAGTGGAACTACTAAAATATCAGATCTACAATCTCACAACACGCTGCGATGCATTGTGAGCTTGTGGATCGGCTATTTTCAGCATGAAACCAAGTATAAATTCAGCCATTACGACACCATCAAGGCCCACCAAAATACATTTTAGTCGACAAAATCAACTGTAGATTTAGTCGACTACCGGTAAAATTTTGTGATATTTAGAAAACTAAAATCTCATATTTAGTCGACTAAAACTAGACTAAAACGAAAACATTTTAGATGATTAAATATGACTAAAACTAAATGGAATTTTATTCAAAAGACTAAAACTAAATCAAAATTTGCTGTCAAAAACCAACACTGTTCCATTCCTCTTCCCTTCTCCTTTCTCTAAGTTTCCACTGCAACAAAGAACAAATGCTATGTGTGTGACAACGGGAAGTGTGTTCAGGACACATTGCTGTGTGACAACAAGGACGACTGTGGTGACGGCTCTGATGAGCTCAACTGCTTTGTTAACGAGTGTCTGAACAGCGAGCTGAGCGGCTGCTCCTCCCAGCTCTGTAAAGACCTCAAGATAGGCTTCAAGGTATGGAAACAACACAGCCGTTTGACACAGATTCCACAAAGACACTGAAGAAACACCTGGTCATCATCACATAGCTTCACCTGCTCTGTTCCATGTCTCTCCTTGCAGTGTGGATGTCACCCCGGCTTCCGTCTGAAGGACGATGGGAAGACGTGTGTGGACGTAGATGAGTGCAGCACTTATCCCTGCACCCAGCGCTGCAACAACACACAGGGCAGCTTCCACTGTCTCTGTGTGGAGGGCTTCCAGCTCAGCCCTGAAGACCCCACCATCTGCAGGTCCACGTCTGGTAAGAAACAATGGGAGCTGAATGAGAAGGAATGTCCAACTTTCATTTCATTTGTGTGTCAAATACAACATTGGCTGCTACATGATCAAACCTGTGACCACTCTTTAAAAGCTTGGCAACTAGTTAGCACTTTACCATTATCTTTATTTATTTAACCCATGAAAACAAGGGCATTTTAAATTTATAGTTGTAGCACTTGGTTGTAGCACTTGGCTTGTCAAAAGCAGCAGATATGCAAGCTCATAGCGTGGCACAAAGTGAATCGCTATGAGCTTGTTGATCTGCTATTTTTGAAAAATCTTGAACCTTTTGACAAATCTTATATGTACATTACAATATATACATTTTAAAATGTATTCTATTATTTTTAGATGGGGGCGGTTCAGGGGCCAAATACCACTGATACATTCAGAAAAAATTGGATTTAGAAGACATTTGTCGAATGGGTTGAACATAAATATGCGTCTGTCTGTCTGTCTGTCTGTCTGTCTGTCTGTCTGTCTGTCTGCACAGAGTTGGTTATTTTTATACGTATATTCTCTTGGTAACTGTTATTTGTGTGTCTTAACATACATAGACGCAGAGTTTGGTGTTATTCATACTTTTGCTCTTTATATTGTTGTATTGGCTTATTGTTTGATTGTCTGATGATGTTACATGGCAGGAACATGTATCTGTTCCTGTCTTTATATGTTGTTATATGTTATATGTTAGTGTGTACGTATGTAAATCAACATTCTTGGTAACTTATTATATTAATAATTTCCCAAACTCTACTGTATGTATTTTTATATGCTGTGTTCATGAATGTGTTCTCTCTCCCAAATAAACAAATAAAGCAGTGTATTTTTTTAACCAAGTCAAATGTGATGTCTCATTTCCTCCAGATGTGGAGCCCTTCCTCATCTTTACTACCAGAAACCAACTGAGGAAGATGAACTTGAACGGCTCCAACAACACGGTGATCAAACAGGTGAAAACCATTGAACAGAACAACACATCCTATACAATATTCTACACACACTGCTTCAGACATGTTGGGATGTGTTCCTGTCAGAGGATAACACAACTGCTGTGCTGTGACAGGACTTGGATGAAGCGGGGGCTCTGGACTTTGACTATCAGCAGCAGATGATCTACTGGATAGAAGGGTGGTCCACCACGACCATCAGTCGTATGAACATCAATGGCAGTGACGTCCAGGTCAGTGTGACAATGACAGAGATGATGATGAATGACAGTGAAGGGAAACTATATAAACACAAAAGTTATACTTGTATTAAAACTGCTTTGCAATATCACTGTTAGACAGTGTAAAGTAACTAAGTATTTTTACTCAAGTACTGTACTTAAGTACAATTTCAAGGTACTTTTACTTACTCCTCTACATCTTAGAGGTAAAATCTTTCAATTCAGTGGAGGTGGGGATACTCCAGTACTTAAACTCAAGTACACATTTCACAGAGCAACTTTAACTTGTAGTTATATTTAATAACTAATATTTGGTATTTGGTATAATATCTCAGGTAACAAGGTTGAGTAGACTTTGTTCACCAATTGTTACTTGTTACTTTGCACATTTCTATTATTAACTATTAATACATGGTGTAAAGCAACTAATTACATTACTCAAGTACTGTAGTGTAATTTCTTACTTTTCTTGAATATTTTCACTACCTCTTAGAGGCAAATATTGTACTTTTACTCCCCTCAAATATTCGAAAATTGTAGTTACTAATTACTTTTCAAATAAAATATATTATATTGTAAAACATATTGTAACAATCAGCCTTTGTTTATAAAAGAAAAAATATTAACTAAAGGAAAAAGAAAAACAAGAGGATTGTCAGTTTTTTCAACATGCTCTTTTAAAGAAGCGAGACAAAGGACAATCGAACCGTCAAATGGCAATCCCAAATACATCTGTCCCTGTCTCTTTCCATAACATATAAAATAAATCACCAAACAAATCAACAGTCAATCATTTTGTTTCAACTCAAATACTTTGTGTCCCCTTAAAATCAAGGTCACAAAGATAAACAATAAACAATGACACTCTAGATAACATTATCGCACACAGGCGTTTTTAAATAATAAACAGTCCCTGCGACCGCATGGATTTATCTCACCGGCTCCCACGAATCCTCACACCGGCTTCTCTTTCAGGAATCCAGACCTCGTATCCCCGGCAGCAGCAACAGCGCTTTCATTTCCCGGTGGGATCAAGAATCTATGATGCTTGATTGCAGCTACGTAGCGTAGCCCCATATAGAACCTCACCCTCCACTGTAGAACATGAGATGAGGTCCATATAGAACCTCACCCTCCACTGTAGAACATGAGATGAGGTCCATATAGAACCTCACCCTCCACTATAGAACATGAGATGAGGTCCATATAGAACCTCACCCTCCACTATAGAACATGAGATGAGGTCCATATAGAACCTCACCCTCCACTGTAGAACATGACATGAGGTCCATATAGAACCTCACCCTCCACTCTAGAACATGAGATGAGGTCCATATAGAACCTCACCCTCCACTGTAGAACATGAGATGAGGTCCATATAGAACCTCACCCTCCACTGTAGAACATGAGATGAGGTCCATATAGAACCTCACCCTCCACTGTAGAACATGAGATGAGGTCCATATAGAACCTCACCCTCAACTCTAGAACATGAGATGAGGTCCATATAGAACCTCACCCTCCACTCTAGAACATGAGATGAGGTCCATATAGAACCTCACCCTCCACTCTAGAACATGAGATGAGGTCCATATAGAACCTCACCCTCCACTGTAGAACATGAGATGAGGTCCATATAGAACCTCACCCTCCACTGTAGAACATGAGATGAGGTCCATATAGAACCTCACCCTCCACTGTAGAACATGAGATGAGGTCCATATAGAACCTCACCCTCCACTTTAGAACATGAGATGAGGTCCATATAGAACCTCACCCTCCACTCTAGAACTGTTGTGCTCTGAGATGAGGTCTTGGAAATTGTACGCCCGGAATTCCTCCGCGGCAGAGAGGATCACCCTTTTCGCGACATCGTATCCAAAAAGTAAAGGTAGTTCCACGCTCCCAGAGTATGATTTTCCGAACACTGGCACATAAAAAGTTTGGGGTTGGGAAAGCGGTTTAAATCGCTTATAGGCCTACGTCACAATGCACTGTTGAGCTTGTTGATCTGCTATTTTCAAATAGCCAAAGCATGAAATAGGGTTTAAGTGCTTAGAATTACGGTTAGGCTTGCTGCTGTTAGATAGAAAACAATAAAACAGGGTGACTCAGTCAGTGAGTGCACAGACCATGTGCTCTCTCTACAATATCCTATGATATAAATATTAAAATTATGAACAAATGACTTAAAACTATAAAACATGGGGAGTTTATCCATGGTGAAAGTATGTCTCATTGACAGGTCCTTCACACATCACTCAGTGAACCAGAGGGTCTGGCTGTTGATTGGGTGGGAGGAAACCTCTACTGGTGTGACCATGTGCAGGACACCATAGAGGTGTCCAAACTAAACGGGGCGTACAGAACAGTCCTGGTCAACACCGGCCTGGAGGTGCCAGTCTCCATAGCTGTGGATGTACGCTACAGGTAAGCGCTCTGTGCTGTGATCATGAACCTCACACTGAATGTATCAACCACCCTGTGGAACACCTCAGATACATGAAGACTGAATTACATCTAAAAGTAAAACTGATGTGGTTGTGGTTTTATTCTGTGTACCTCTTGCAGATCTACTAATATTGTGAAAACAGACAAACTACAAGCTCACAGCGCGTCACAGTGCGAGGCATTGTGAGCTTGTAGATCTGCAATGTTCACAATGTTTGCCTCTTTTTTAAGTAGTATTTGACATTTTTGACATTTTGGCATTTAAAAGTCATTAAATGTAAACTTTATGAATGTGCAGATAGATATGGTCATCATCCATAAGCCTTATTCCAGTTAAACAATATACAGTAAAACACACGCACGCACGCACGCACGCACGCACGTACACACACAACCACTGGGTTAAATAGTATCATGTAATTGTAAAGTGTCACTCACTGAGCAGTGTGGAATAATTCCTTGTGATTGTCTTTGCTTTCTTTTCTAAACACCACACATATGACCAGTGTTGTGTTGGTCCGGTCACGCGTGTTCATGCTGTCCCATATCTTTTCTGACCAGTGTCACGCCTCTCACGTGCACAGACATGCATCGATTCAAAATAACCACCAAATTCACACCTCCACAACGTTTAGTGTCACAGCAGGGTGATTTAACAAAGACATGAGCCTGTATTCATATCAATACACCATGGTCTGAACCTGTTAACTCCTGTAATATAGGTGTTAAGCGACGTGCACGTGACGTCATTAAAACCGCGTACCTCCAAACATTGAATCACCATTGCAACAAACACTTTTTTTGTACAATTTGCACACTTTTCGTATTTTATTTAGCACCATGTGTGAACTTCATACTGCATATTGTCCACTATACTGTACAGTATATGTATGTGTGAGTTGTAGTGAATAGTGATCCTGACACAGTGTCTTCCTGACAGCTACTTGTACTGGACAGACCAGGGCAACCCTCACATAGGAAGGATAGGGATGGACGGCACCAACAGGAGCATCATAGTGAAGGATAAGATCACTGAGCCCACAGGCCTGACGTTAGACTACATCAATGATCTCATCTACTGGAGCGACGCCATGGAGGAACACATTGAGTTTAGCAACCTGGATGGAACCAACAGACACACAGGTCACACACACACACGCGCACGCACGCACGCACGCACGCACGCACGCACGCACGCACGCACACACACACACACACACACACACAATGAGACAGATCTTAATGTAGTGTTATCTCAGACTCTTTGTCCATAAAATAACAACCAGATTATACTGGTACATATTTTTACACTCTCAGAGTTAAATTAACTCTGCAGATTTTACCATGTTTAAGAACAGCTTTTGTTAATTTTCTCCACGAGTAGCAGAAGAAAAAGCAATGAAAGCACTAAGAACGTGATTTAATTTTATATAGGAAAGGCTACTTTATTAAAACATTGTGTCTATTATAATATTATTATTACTATATTATAATATTCTGACACTTTTGGTTTTGTGTGTCTGTAGTTCTGAGTCAGGACAACGTTCTCCGTATTACTCTGTTTGAGGAGTACATCTACTGGACAGAGTGGGGCAGGCCCGGCTCCATCTCCAGAGCCCACAAGACTCAGGGAACCAACAAGACCACACTCATCAACAACCTGAACGATCCATGGGACCTCCACATCTACCACCCCTATCAACAACCTGAGGGTCTGTACTGTACCACCTACTGTATAAAACACTCTCATTATTACTGTGCATTATGTTTTATAACTTCTATTAAATGTCTATCATTGTAGCCTATTATCTGATCTATTTTGAAAAGCATTATGTTAGACGTATACAGTATACTGTATACAGTATACTGTAATATGATGATGATGATGATGATGATGATGATGATAATGATAATAATAGTTGTAGTAGTAATAGTAGTAGTAGTATTGTGACATAGTAATATCGTAGTAATAGCAGTAGTAGTAATGTAACATTGTAGTAGTAGTGATATTATTATTATTAGTAGTAGCCTATTACATAGTAATAGTAGTAGTAGTAGTAATAGTGTAACATAATATAAAGTGCCTTTCAGATGGGAGGTGGTTGACGTGCACTAGTAATTAATTTTCATTGAGAGGTGGGCGATTATTTGGGACGTGTGGTGAAGTTGAGGTGTGGAGAGGCAAGCGGGTGTGGACCTGTGAAATTCCTGCGTGCGTCCTACTTCATGCATACGCTCACGGGCGGCAAGAGCAAAATATCGTATTATATATAATATTGTTTACTCGTGGCATGATCCCTGCTGATCCAAACGAGAACGCCCGCATCAACTGCAGCCCGTCTGTAGGGTGCTTTATAGTAGTAGTAGTAGTAGTTGTACTAGTAGTAGTAATAGTAGTAGTAGTAGTAATAATACTAGTAGTAGTAGTAGTAGTAGTAGTAGTAGTAGTAGTAGTAGTGTAACATAGTAGCCTAGTAGTAGTATTGTGGGTTCTCATATTCATTACATGTGTACATGTTTTGTCCATCCTGCAGTACCAGGTCATCCCTGTCAGACCAACAATGGAGGCTGCAGTAACCTGTGTCTGCTCTCACCTGGAGGAGGCTACAAGTGTGCCTGTCAAACCTACTTCTACTTGGCCGCTGACAACAAGCAGTGCATGTCCAGCTGCACGGCCAGCCAGGTGATTCACCTCCACTTCACTTGTGTTACGTGTACGACTTTATGTCTCATGTCTGCTGTTGATACATTACTGATTCTAAAGGTAAGCCTGTGTCTCTCCCATCAGTTTGCTTGTAAGAACTACAAGTGCATTCCGTTGTGGTGGAAGTGTGACACGGTAGATGACTGTGGGGACCGGTCAGACGAACCCAAAGACTGCTGTGAGTAGAGATGAAAATCTACCTTAATACTTTATTATTACTGTTTACAGTAATTACAGTTATTGTTACTTTGTACTTTGACAGTTTCTGACACCTGCATTAAAGATATAACAAGTATAATCATTCGATCAAGGCCAAGTTAGTTCAGTCCTTTTTTAGTAATATCTATAGGTAAAGAAAAGAGAACCTCTGCCCCAAAGCTTTCAAATCGGCCTCATGGTGGCCCCTTACGTTTTGGCCTGTAACACCCCATTGAAATAAATGCCTGGGTTCCCGAGGCTATCTGACCGGCCAGGGAGAGATCTGACAACGATATGGTGAGAAAAACTGTCCTGATATGAAGCGTTTTATACACAGACTTTCAAACCTGCAGCACTGGGCACCAACCTCAGGGGGGCACCAAACAGCACGGCAAAAGTGAAAGAAGACTTTACTATTGAAATATACAGTATTATATATTATACTAGTAAGACACCTCAGGGCGACATGCGACCTTGCGACGTCGCCCCATGTTTTGCCCATCTGGCCAGTGACCTACAGTATCGGACCAGTTACCCGTATATGGAGAACCCTGCTGGTACCCATATATGGAGATATGCTGTGAGAGCCCAAACATGCTCATTCTCAGTTATTCGTTATGTGAAAGTCCTATGACATCTATGACATCTGACATCATAGTCATAGATCAATCCCTGTAATGCCCTTACATGGAGATCCCTGTCTGTAGAACCAGCCACACAGATATGGGCTGTCTTGGCCATATATGGATTATGTTAGTGTACTATGTGGCTGATGTGGCCTCCATATATGGACATTCCCATATGAAGTCCTGTTAGATATGGGATTAATTTAATATTGATGACATTAGGGATCTACATATATGGGCATAAAAGGGATTCTGTTAGTGTGGTTCCCCTGACATCACAGTGAAGTCAGGGTGTGATGTCAGAGCAGCAAACCCATTATGTTAGTGTGGTTCCCCTGACATCACAGTGAAGTCAGAGTGTGATGTCAGAGCAGCAAACCCATTATGTTAGAGTGGTTCCCCTGACACTCAGTGATGTCACCTGTGATGTCACAGTGATGTGTCAGGGGAACCACAGTGTCAGGCGTTATAGACAGAGATACGGACAAGCTGTGGCTGTTCTCATACTAAACTGCGACCAACGATCTATTATATACAGTGCCTTCCGAAAGTGTTCACCCCCCTTCACCTTCATCCTGACTAGTCCCACGGTTCCTGTTGTTGTTGAAAAATATCCCTATAGCATGATGCTGCGACCACTATGCTTTCCTGTAGGGATGGTGTTGGCCATGTGATGAGCGGTGCCTGTTTTCAGACATTACACTTGGATTTCAGGCCAGAGAGTTCCATCTCAAAAGACCAGATCATTTTCTAGGTTCCTTTTTGCACGACAGGTCACTCTACCGTGACCAATCTTCAAATGTGAAGTGCCTCAGGAACAAAGTTCCCCCTTACTTCACTTTGACATACTTCATATTTGAGTCGATTGTTCATGGTATACTGTAGAGAAACAAATTTATTTTCTGTCCACTGTGCCAGTGGTCCAATTTACTCCCACTCATAACATTTCGGACAAAATAGCCTTATTCCAGGAACAGGCAGAAAGCAGAGTGACTGATATTGATCAATACAAATAGTTTGGGGGGGACACAGCCGCAAAACCTCACAGAAATCGAGACAATGTGAGCTAATAAGGGGTGGACGAAGTTGCTGCACAACACTGTGTTGATCGCGGTACGTCAGGGCAGTCTGATTGAAAATGTATTTTAATGACAGTTTCATGGCTCACATCACTAAGTCTTGATCCGTAGGTCGTACAGTCAAACTGTTTCCCCCTACAGTAGGTTGACAAGATCTTCTAGGATGAAGCTAGCTCCTTTCAAAACCTCTCCCTCCGCTGCTATGCAGCTCTGAGATGAGGTCATCAACCAGAATCTTCCGACTGGGTGGAAGATCCACCGTTATCGATCACTTCTTCCTTTGGTGAACATTCTATCCAAAAAGTGGAGGTTTTCTGCTGATCTCTCATCGTTTTACTTCTCAAACGTGGAAGAAAATCAAAGCAAGGGGTTGAAATAAAGAGTTTATATCGCTCATTTTGTCAGCCGGTTCTGTGTTTTCCCCATAGACTAACCTCCGGGCTCCAGTGCTACAGTCTATGGGAGCAGTCTATGCATAGCAGCGGAGGGAGAGGTTCCGAAAGGAGCTAGGATAAAGCTCACACAAGAAAAAATATTTCTCCCACTGCTTTACACCTGCAAAACTGTGAGGATCCATGTTCTCCATTAATGGTGTTATTTTTCTCTTCAGCTCTCCAGGATGAACAAACACACAACACAACAGGTAAACAAAGATTAAAAAGTTACACATTATTATAGATTATAGACCAAGAACTTCTCTTCTAGTTAAATCTCTCTCTCTCTCTCTCTCTCTCTCTCTCTCTCTCTCTCTCTCTCTCTCTCTCTCTCTCTCTCTCTCTCTCTCTCTCTCTCCAGAGTCTGTGAGGTTGGTGAATGGTACTGGTTTGTGTTCAGGCAGAGTGGAGGTGAAGTCTAAACAGTCGTGGGTCTCATTGTGTGAAGATGACTTTGACCAGCAGGATGCAGAGGTGGTCTGTAGGCAGCTTGGCTGTGGGGCTCCTTCAGTCCTCAAGGGGGCGCTCTATGGAGAAGTGAACGCTTCAATGTGGACCAAAGAGTTCCAGTGTGAAGGCAGTGAGTCTGTTCTCCTGGACTGTAGAACCTCAGACTCAACTAGAAACACCTGCTCACCTGACAAGACTGTTGGACTCACCTGCTCAGGTAATAATTGCGACCGTAAGGTCGCAGTTTAGTTGCGACCGTCAGGGAGCAGTTTACTATGAAAACCTCCACCGGCCGTCCGTCCGTCGGTCACACGTCACACGTCAGTAAACTGCTCCCTGACGGTCGCAATCACACCACATGTGTACACAAACCTTTGTGTACGTTGCTGTGGCAACAGTCTGTTGTTGCTGGTTTGTTAGTGTACGTTAGCAACCACCTTAGCAACCATGGTTTTACCCTAGCAACCAACTGTTTACCCTAGCAACCAACTGTTTACCATAGCAACCATGTTTTTTTACCCTAGCAACCAACTGTTTACCATAGCAACCAGATACGCAGAGCAGGGATCTCCATATATGGGCATAAACAGGTGACATCACACTGATGTCAGATACTCAGAGCAGGGATTTCTCCATAATATATGGGCATAAAAGGGATTCTGTTAGGGATCTCCATATATGGGCATAAAAGGGATTCTGTTAGGGATCTCCATATATGGGCATACAAGGGATTCTGTTAGGGATCTCCATATATGGGCATAAAAGGGATTCTGTTAGGGATCTCCATATATGGGCATAAAAGGGATTCTGTTAGGGATCTCCATATATGGGCATAAAAGGGATTCTGTTAGGGATCTCCATATATGGGCATAAAAGGGATTCTGTTAGGGATCTCCATATATGGGCATAAAAGGGATTCTGTTAGCTGTTAGTGATCTCCATATATGGGCATAAAAGGGATGCTGTTAGGGATCTCCATATATGGGCATAAAAGGGATTCTGTTAGGGATCTCCATATATGGGCATGAAAGGGATTCTGTTAGGGATCTCCATATATGGGCATAAAAGGGATTGTATCCCAGATGATGCCCTGTTAGGAGATCCACACTAACAGAATCCATATATGGTCCTACCGACAGCTGCTATAAGCCAACCCTGGCGATAAGGTCTGAGTCGAAGAAATTCTTCTTTCCTGGCAAGAATTGCCCCTTTATACTGTAGGGCTCGTTTGTGTATTGTATGACATCACGCCACATCATCGGCTGAGGACTGTGTGATGTCATCATATCTCCATATATGGAGACATAAGTTGCTCATGCCCAAATATGGGCTGGTGAGGTCAGACTTAGTGTGATGCGTAGGTTATCTCCATATATGGAGTATATATGAGTAACCATGGCAAACTGTCAACTGCCCGTATGTCTTGATAATTGGTAAAACAAAATTTTTTGGCCTATTTGTGGAGATAAGCGACCAACGGTCGCTTATCTCCCGATTAGGGAGTCTTACTGGTATCAAAACCTCCACCGGCCGTCCGTCCCTGAGTCACACGTCACACGTCACACATCACACCTTTGCCCTGCTCATATCTCCGCATCAGTATGACATCACACTGCTGACATCAGTATGACATCACACCGTACACAAATGACCCCTATATAAGACCGGCATTGTCTGTCGTACATTTCGGTCAATTCCAGTGGGGATGCCATTGAAAAGTTAATCTAGCTGTACAAAGTAATCAAAGAATGGGTTGACTGGTAGGCTGGTTGACTGCTTTATCTGTGGAGAGTGTATGTCACTGAGAGTCCTTTTATAGCGATTGAAATCATGATGAGGTCACGATGAGTCATCTATGCCCAAATATAGATTTCTAGGTCAGATGGCCCATGGAGTTTGTGATGTCAAACCTAGCAACCCAATATAAACAAACCTGATGTCAGACCTGAAGTATCCTTTTATAACCATATATGGAGATACAGAGATCTCCATATATGGGCATATTAGAAAGCCCATATATGGGCATATACGGATGACATCAGGGATATCCATATATGGGCATAAAAGGGACAAGGGCTTACAGTTAAGAGATCTCCATATATGGGCATATCAGAAAGCCCATATATGTTCATATACTGATGACATCAGGAATATCCATATATGGGCATAAAAGGGACAAGGACTTACAGTTAAGAGATCTCCATCTATGGGCATAAAGGGACAAGGACTGTTACAGTAGATATAGAGATGTCCATATATGGGCATACATGAACAAGGACTGACAAACACTGAGATCTCCATATAACCTATGGGAATATAAGGGACGAGGACAATGTGTAGCATTGTGAGCTTGTAGATCTATTTTCTAAATATTGTTGTACATTAAAAACTTGAAATGGGTCTGGGCTGACATCAGTATGACATCACACCGTACACAAATGACCCCTATATAAGACCGGCATTGTCTGTCGTACATTTCGGTCAATTCCAGTGGGGATGCCATTGAAAAGTTAATCTAGTTGTACAAAGTAATCAAAGAATGGGTTGACTGGTAGGCTGGTTGACTGCTTTATCTGTGGAGAGTGTATGTCACTGAGAGTCCTTTTATAGCGATTGAAATCATGATGAGGTCACGATGAGTCATCTATGCCCAAATATAGATTTCTAGGTCAGATGGCCCATGGAGTTTGTGATGTCAAACCTAGCAACCCAATATAAACAAACCTGATGTCAGACCTGAAGTATCCTTTTATACCCATATATGGAGATACAGAGATCTCCATATATGGGCATATTAGAAAGCCCATATATGGGCATATACGGATGACATCAGGGATATCCATATATGGGCATAAAAGGGACAAGGGCTTACAGTTAAGAGATCTCCATATATGGGCATATCAGAAAGCCCATATATGTTCATATACTGATGACATCAGGAATATCCATATATGGGCATAAAAGGGACAAGGACTTACAGTTAAGAGATCTCCATCTATGGGCATAAAGGGACAAGGACTGTTACAGTAGATATAGAGATGTCCATATATGGGCATACATGAACAAGGACTGACAAACACTGAGATCTCCATATAACCTATGGGAATATAAGGGACGAGGACAATGTGTAGCATTGTGAGCTTGTAGATCTATTTTCTAAATATTGTTGTACATTAAAAACTTGAAATGGGTCTGGGCTGACATCAGTATGACATCACACCGTACACAAATGACCCCTATATAAGACCGGCATTGTCTGTCGTACATTTCGGTCAATTCCAGTGGGGATGCCATTGAAAAGTTAATCTAGTTGTACAAAGTAATCAAAGAATGGGTTGACTGGTAGGCTGGTTGACTGCTTTATCTGTGGAGAGTGTATGTCACTGAGAGTCCTTTTATAGCGATTGAAATCATGATGAGGTCACGATGAGTCATCTATGCCCAAATATAGATTTCTAGGTCAGATGGCCCATGGAGTTTGTGATGTCAAACCTAGCAACCCAATATAAACAAACCTGATGTCAGACCTGAAGTATCCTTTTATACCCATATATGGAGAGATCTCCATATATGGGCATATTAGAAAGCCCATATATGGGCATATACGGATGACATCAGGGATATCCATATATGGGCATAAAAGGGACAAGGGCTTACAGTTAAGAGATCTCCATATATGGGCATATCAGAAAGCCCATATATGTTCATATACTGATGACATCAGGAATATCCATATATGGGCATAAAAGGGACAAGGACTTACAGTTAAGAGATCTCCATCTATGGGCATAAAGGGACAAGGACTGTTACAATAGATATAGAGATGTCCATATATGGGCATACATGAACAAGGACTGACAAACACTGAGATCTCCATATAACCTATGGGAATATAAGGGACGAGGACAATGCGTAGCATTGTGAGCTTGTAGATCTATTTTCTAAATATTGTTGTACATTAAAAACTTGAAATGGGTCGTTCTGCATAGTACTTGGGATTTGTTGATGTAAATGTTCACATAGAGTGTAATAATTGGTAAAACAAACTTTTGGCCTATTTGTGGAGATAAGCGACCAACGGTCGCTTATCTCCCGATTAGGGAGTCTTACTGGTAGTAATAGTATAATAATAAACTTTATCCTTATGGTCAACTGGTCCAGGCTGTACTATAGCCTGTAGTTTTGGCACCAGCTTCGACTGCTCTCTTCTCATTCAATCGGACTTTTTCACCATTTATCAGACGTTTGAATCCACGGGGTATCCTGTTTCCGTGCACTTTGTTTGATGTACGCATGCGCCGATATCTGTCGCCTCGAATATTATATTCCCCTCACGGGAATCGAACCCAAGCCGTGGGTTTGTTGCATCCGTGCTCTACTGACTGAGCTAATGAACGGATGATGTGACTCCCTTTTTGTGCATTTATCTTTGACGTGGATCGTGGGGGAGACGTGCAGTGGGGGAGACGTGGATAGTGAGGGACTGAATATTTACTATTCTGTCCATAACGGCACATATCTCGGTAACGCGGCTGAGTGGGATTGGGCGCCGATACCGCGCCGCTCCGTCGGGGTCCGTGGCGTGGAGCGTTACACCGGGGAACAGAGAATCCATGGCATCTAGTCATCTAGTTCATGCTGGAATTCAGCTCAGCTTTTGTTATTGTGTACCTCTGAGGTTGACCACTAGATGTCGACATTTCACTACTAATCAAGCCACTGTTTCATTGTTTTGATCAACCGTCCACTGTGAGATACCTGTGATAAGGGGATACCCAGAATTGAGTAGCCGAGATACCAGGCCATTCAAACACTTGAAAACACTTGATAATTTCCCATTCAATGCACTGAGATCATTCGAAACAGGTGGTTTTGGAGGTGTTGTATCACCTCAAATGCATGCAAACAGCTTGTTTTGATTCAGCTTTCAAATTCTCCCCTCAATGTCCCTCAATGCGAGTGTTGTTGCCTATTTATTGTCTGGATAGCCAAATTGTCATGTGAAGCTTGACCAATCCCCAAGCTAGCACCCCGCCCATTGAAGTCAATGGACTATACAGGTGACGTCACAGGGAATGACTTAAAGTCTATCTATAAATAAATACATAAATACATAAATAAATACATAAATACATAAATACATACATACACACACACACACACACACACACACACACACACACACACACACACACACACACACACACACACATACACACACACACACACACACACACACACACACACACACACACACACACACACATACACACACATACATACATACACACACACACATACATACATACATACATACATACATGCATACATACATACATAAATAAATAAAGTAGCACTACCTATTGGGCAACCACACTAATTACGACACAAAACCACATCATCATACTTCAAAATGTATGAAGCACTTTACACAAATAAGATACAAATAACATGAATGAGATAAATGAGGGAAAAAAAGTATCAAATAAGTTTAATGATGAAATAATAGCAGGCCTACTTTGTTTTACTATTTACTCCCTTGTCTGTACAGAGCCAGTCAGGTTGGTGGGAGGAACCAGTAAATGTACTGGTAGACTGGAGATGAAACACCAGGGAGACTGGAGACCAGTGGATGGTTCTGACTGGAACCTGAAGTCATCATCTGTATTGTGCAGACAGCTGGACTGTGGCTCTGCTGTGTCAACACAAAGGAGTTATGGTCCTACACAACCTGTATGGAAGATTACATTGTCCTGTGGTGGGTCTGAGACTTCACTAACGGAGTGTGGAACAAAGAAGTCTGATAGTTCCGGTTGGAGCCTGGAGGTGTTCTGTTCAGGTAACAACAATCACTTCAACAATGACTGTAATCTGTACAGTTTATTGTATCTTATCGTATGCTACTGTCTGTGTATGTTATACTGTTTGCTGATTGTTTTTATTCCTAGTTTCATTGTATGCTATTCTGTTTTTATTTAATTGTTTGCTCTTTGTTTTTTAACGTGTGCAGCACACTTTAAATTACATGTTAAAAGTTAAATGTGCTATATAAATAAACTTTGATTTGATTTGATTTGATTTGATTTGATTTGATTTGATTTGATTTGGTCTGCCTGCCTGTCTGTCTGTCTGTCTGTCTGTCTGTCTGTCTGTCTGTCTGTCGGTCTCTCTGTGTGTTTGTATGTGACTGACTGCTGTGTGTCATTATTGGAACTCATGTTTGTGTCTGTTATGCACAGTTGTGGACAGCAACAACTTTACTTTACTTCAGAACTTTACATTTTTGAGTATCTGTACGTTACTATTTTTTTGTGTATTTATGACTTTCACTCCACTACATTTCAAAGACATCTCTAGGAAGGGCAAGAGTACATTTGAATTAACCCCTTAAATTCACATTTAAATACAGAGAAAATTGCAGATCTACAAGCTCACAACATGTTGTGATGTGACACGTTGTGAGCTTGTGGATCTACTACTTTCACTATCCTACTAAATAATGAGGAAACCAATCTGTCATAACCTATCTGTTCCTCATGGTTCTCCTCAGTGGCTTGAGCAGTTGATCTGCACACAGGCATTAACTATTAGCATAATGCACACAACCATCACTACTGTTTTACACTTTCCCAATATTTAAGCTGTTTATTAACGTTTCTGTGTAAACACACTGCCACACAGAGAACACCACAACACACACACATGCTTTAAACTTCTAAAGGGCTTTCTTTTAGGGCCCGTGTTCAACTCATGTTTTATGAGAGGGAGGGTTTGGATATCATCCTCATAGCACGGGAACGCAGATCGACACGTGCAATGTTTGAATCCAGGTTGTGTGTATAATATTATATTATTAGCACACAACTTCTCATTGTTGTGTGTGGCAACGATTCCACGTCGGGTCGTAACTGACCGGGTTGTCTCACAGACCGGTCCCACCTATAGGGTCCAAGCATTCACTGGTCCCACCTATAGGGTCCAAGCATTCACCGGTCCCACCAATAGGGTCCAAGCATTCACCGGTCCCACCTATAGGGTCCAAGCATTCACTGGGGGGCCGCAATGACCTGCCTCGCAAAAGTGATAGTTATTTAATTTTATCCCAAGCTGATTTCACACTGCATGGTTACTGCTTTGCCTGTAGCTGGAAACAGACCAGTAGCCTCCTTTAACAATACTTAAGTCCTTCACACCTTGATTGATTGATTGATTGATTGATTGAAGAATGTATTTGAAGGTTGCATAGGAAACAGTACAGTTTCATAACAGTACAAATCAATGGTACAAAGTCAACTAAAAGGAGATCCTAGTAAGCTTTTCGGCTTATTTACACTGGAACCACTTTATGTATCTCATATAACATTGAAAGACAGGCGGATCAATTCTGTTCCAGGATACGATCCTCACTCTTAACAACTCTTTCCCCCACACTGCCTGTCTCACCAACTGTGCTCAATCAATACAATTCAAACTTGGTATGGACTTTAGCTTTAACATTCTGCCACCTTTCAACCTTTCAACAGGCATTTCAGTCCTTTCAATGTTTTTGTCCCCCATGGAGGCCCATATTGGGTTTCAGTAATGTGTGTCTCTCTTAGAGCCCTGCAAGCCCGACGGGACCCGACCACGGCCCGGCCCGCCAAAACGGGCCGGGCCTGGGCTTGTTTCGAAACTCACCAACGGGTCTAGGGCCGGGCCTGGGCTCAGAACCATGCTCGGAAAATTTTGCGCTGTGAATTTCACACACAACGTCTCTGTGTGCAGCTGTGCACTTAGCTAGAATGGAGTGTGATGTGTGTGAGTGCCGCCTCCTATAGCCTTCTAGGTTATGGGTTCTATCCGTATCTATAGCAACACAGCTCTTATTGAAAGGTCTGTACCGCAACCTACAAGAAAGGTTGCGGTACAGAGGATGCGGTTGTCACACTGGTCCACTTAATTACAAAACACCTAGATAAGTCTAACATGAATCATGCAAGGGTGCTGTTCTTAGACTTTTCTTCAGCTTTCAACACAATACAGTCTGATATACTAGTGTCAAAGATGGTGCAGTTGGAACTGAATCCATACTTAATACACTGGTATGCTGCCTTTCTCACCAACAGGGTACAGAGGGTGAAAGTGAACGGAACCCTCTCCTCAGCAGTAACAACTAATGTTGGGGCCCCCCAAGGTTGTGTAAGCTCAGCTATACTTTTCACCCTTTATACTGACAGCTGTCGTACTGAGGAATGTCTGTCTGAAGGTCGTACTAAGGATCCAGACCAACACATTCTAAAGTACTCTGATGATACAGTTTTAATTTCACTCTTAGATAGTTCCAGTGATCCTGGACTGCACCAACTCAGAGTGAATAAGGTGGTTGAATGGAGTGATAACAACGCTCTCATCATTAACACAAAAAAGACAGAAGAGATTGTTTTTGGTGCACCACCAGATACACACAGATCTCCCATTACTATTCATGGTGAACAGATCAACCAGGTATGCTCGTATACGTACCTCGGAGTAGTAATAGACCATCTTTTGTCATGGAAAGATCAGATTGAATCTGTGTGTAAGAAAACAAAGCAAAGAATCTACTTCCTTCGCCGTTTAAGATCATTTGGTGCTAGTAGACAGATTCTTCTTATGTTTTTCACGTCTGTCATTATGAGTGTTCTCCAGTACTGTAGTACCACCTGGTATGGATGCTTGTCTGCAGCCCTAAAGTCACAACTGCTGCAACAACTGAACATTTGTTCAAAGATAGTTGGACAACCACTTCAGAGGCTATATACGAATACGTATGATAACAGCATTCTAAGGTTGGCAAGAAATATTACCTCTAATAGTAGCCATGTGTTGCATAGAGAATATAGATTGCTGCCTTCAGGAAGGAGATATGAAGTTCCAGCATACAAAAAGGTCAAACTGAAAAGGTCCTTTGTCCATCAGTCGACTTTAAGGCTTAATCAGGAGCTTGGCCATAGGTAGGCTTGGCGGTGGACACTGCTCTCGTCTATATTATCCTTATGTATGTAAACCAGTCTTGTCTTTTTTTTTTGTTACAAGTGTTAAATGTGTGTATATATGTTATGTATATGTCGCATACATGACCTGCTGTGTCGCAAGACAAATTTCAGTGTGAACTGACAATAAAGTACTATATCATATCATTGGTCGTGACATGACTACATTAGCCAATGGAGAGCCGCAACGCTGTAGTTTCACCCATTTCACCGTCATTTCTCAAATACATCGCCCTGTAATGATTCCCCGACCTCCCGTATCAGTTACGGGATGCGTGCGTCTTTACTCTTTAGTACTGGACGATACTCAGTGTTTTACGAGATGGCTTGTAACCACGGGCGGCAAGCAGACAATAATATCAATGTCTAATTGCTGTGAAGATATACAGTAACATAACAAACGGTGGGTGGAGGAAGATTTCTTGCGTTGTGATCACTGATGTGTGTGTAATTACTTGCTGTCCTGTTGACTTCTTTCTTTTAATAAGAGCGCAAGACGAGCACAGCTATAGAGGGCTGTACATACGTCTCCCAGTCTCTATCCTCTCCAACCGTAGTTTTCGTTGGAAAGTTTTGACTTTCTGACGTGCGTGCAGCTTTCCGAACTCAAATTATGAGTAATCCTTTTCAGAAGTTGCAAGAGATGTCATTTTGTATTTGAACCGGACCTTTCCCACGCAAATTTCGGGGTCAGTGGCAGTATGGACTCCCCTTGAGAGTGTAGCTGCAGCGCGCAGCAGTGAAAGCCACGCACACAAATAATTAATTAAATTATAAGGTGACGGGCTTCAGGGCCGGGCTCGGGCTTTAAATAGCGGCACCAAACGGGCCAGGGGCCGGGCCTGGACTGAATCCTATGGGCCAGGGCCGGGCCCGGGCCCACATTTTAAGCCCGTGCAGGGCTCTCGTCTAGCATTCAGCAGCGTTAGTTTTACTGAGGTTAGGGTTAAGGTGGTTGCAATAGCAATGTGTCGGAGTCCCGATATATAACACTCACTCTCTCTCTCTCTCTCTCTCTCTCTCTCTCTCTCTCTCTCTCTCCAGAGTCAGTGAGGTTCGTGAATGGGACTGGTTTGTGTTCAGGCAGAGTGGAGGTGAAGTCTAATCAGTCTTGGGTCTCAGTGTGTGAAGATGACTTTGACCAGCAGGATGCAGAGGTGGTCTGTAGGCAGCTTGGCTGTGGGGCTCCTTCAGTCCTCCAGGGGGCGCTCTATGAATATGTGAACGCTTCAATGTGGACCAAAGAGTTCCAGTGTGAAGGCAAGGAGTCTGTTCTCCTGAACTGTAGAACCTCAAACTCAACTAGAAACACCTGCTCACCTGACAAGATTGTTGGACTCAACTGCCTAGGTAATATTAGCAATAATAATAAACTTTATTTGTACAGCGCTTTCCCAAACAAGGTTACATAGTGCTTTATGGATATGAGTAAATGATAGTGAAAGTATCAATAGAAAACGTACAACAATATACTGATTTTGATAGCCTGACATAACAATCTCCACAATTTGTTAGGATTGTTATTTTATAATAACAATTTTCATTTTATAATAAAAGTAATAGTACTTTGTTTTACTCTCTTGTCTCTGTACAGAGCATGATGTCAGGTTGGTGGGAGGAACTAACTGTACTGGTAGACTGGAGATGAAACACAAGGGAGAATGGAGACCAGTGGATTCTGTCTCGAACTTGAAGTCAGCATCTGTAGTGTGCAGACAGCTGGACTGTGGCTCTGCTGTGTCAACAGAAAGGAGTTCTGGTTCTACTGATCAAAATGGATGGAGGATTACATCTCCCTGTGTTGGATCCGAGTCTTCAATTAGAGAGTGTGGAGCGATGATGATGGATATAAGATCCACTTACCGTCTGGAGGTGATCTGTTCAGGTAATTAAAAAAAAGACTATTAAATTGAACCGTCTGTCTGTCTGTCTGTCCCCCGTCCGTCCGTCCGTCCGTCCGTCCGTCCGTCCGTCCGTCCGTCCGTCCTTCCATCCGTCTGTTCAGGTTGATCTGTGCCTGTGACTGACTGACTGACTGACTGACTGATGGTCTTTGCACACTGCTGCGTTTTTCGTTGCGAAATGCGTTTTTCAGGGCAAGGAGAAAGAGAGAGATAGAGAAAGCAAGGGACCGAGTGGTGCGCGAAACGGGCGGCAGTGTGCAAACGTGACTGACATAACGTGAGGTTGATTTTTTTACTTGCACGCTCCGAAATTCACTCTGATATTCGGCCCGAAAAACGCAGCAGTGTGCAAAGACCTTTACTGTGTGTTTCTTCATGTTCTTCTATGTTTTGCATTAAGTAGCTTACCTTTAATGAATTTAAAGCTGAACATTTCTCTCTCTTTCTCTCTCTCTCTCTCTCCAGAGTCTGTAAGGTTGGTGAATGGGACTGGTGTGTGTTCAGGCAGAGTGGAGGTGAAGTTTAATCAGCCGTGGGTCTCAGTGTGTGAAGATGACTTTGACCAGCAGGATGCAGAGGTGGTCTGTAAGCAGCTTGGCTGTGGGGCTCCTTCAGTCCTCCAGGGGGCGCTCTATGGAGAAGTGAACGCTTCAATGTGGACCAAAGAGTTCCAATGTGAAGGCAACGAGTCTGTTCTCCTGGACTGTAGAACCTCAGACTCAACTAGAAACACCTGCTCACCTGACAAGGCTGTTGGACTCACCTGCTCAGGTAATAATATTGATCAAGACATGCTCATTAGGTAATATTATATATGGTAAAAGTAAAGAATGTGTAAGTACAGTAAATGTTAAAACTATGTTTCATGAGGACACACCCACCTGACTCGCTCTGGCTCCTCTGCCTCCTCCTACATGACCACCCACCTCTCCTAGCCCCTCCCCCTCCTCATAAAGGACTGCTCATGGCTCTGCCCAGTTGTTTACAGAATGGTCTAGAACAGCTGCCTGGTAATTGACGACAGCCCCCTCTGAGTCGCGCTCGGAATTTCTCTATGTCTTTCACTGCCGGCTTCTCCTACCGGTTAACGTGGACGCTCGTCCAGTTCCCATCGTGCGTGATCGGACACGGCTATGCATCGTGTGTTTGCGTATTCCATCAGCTTCTCAAATCCGTTGAAACTTTTTCAATTGATCAATAAGTTCTCCATCTGTAAGCCGCGGAGTTCAGACAGAAAGCTTACGGGCCAAAATAGAGGACGGACTTCCGCTTCCGGTTCAGGGACTCCAATGTTAAGTTGTCCGCTCAATAATGTGTCCGTGTAGAAACCGATCACGGAGCATTAGTTCCGGCCTATTTTAGTTCGGCTTCGATAAAAAAAATGTTTTTAATTAATTTTTATTACATTTACGGGTTCTACGGGCATGGCAGAGAAGGGGTACAAAGGGGTATTTTGAGGGCAGAGTTTGAGTTAAGGAGTGCGACCTCCGCTAATTCAGAAAGCAGGCGCAGGGTAGTATAGCTAGCTACAAAAACAAAGTTCACTGCCACACAACTTCTATAATATTAGGATATACAAAAGTGACGGTGTTGACAGTTTCAACGCTGTCCCCACACACACACACACACACACACACACACACACACACACACACATACAGACATACTACACGCATACTCAAGTTTGGCAGCAGTGGAGGGGATGCGATAGCAGCACTGCTCAGCGCAACAGAGCCGCCTCTGAGGCTGCGTCCAGACCGTACAAGACGGATGCATTAACCCCCGTCCACTCCCAGGTTGTTCCCTTAACATGGGAGTGGATGGGGTTAATGCATCTGTCTCGTACTGTCTGGCCGCACCCTCACTGGGAGTTTGTGAGAGGCGTCATGTTATCACAGAAGTTACGAGCGCAGCTTCAAAGCCCGGCCCGACCCAAAGCCCGAGGGGAAAAATTGCTATGTTACAATGGAAGTAATGCTTATTTTGTTTCTAGTTTTTTCACTGCTTACTTTCTTGTCGCTGTACAGATGTCAGGTTGGTGGGAGGAACACGCGACTGTACTGGTAGACTGGAGATGAAACTCCATGAAGGGTGGAGACCAGTGGATGATCCTGGCTGGACCCTGAAGTCATCATCTGTAGTGTGTAGACAGCTGGGCTGCGGTTCTGCTGTTTCATCACAAAGAATGTCTGGTTCTACAAATCAACCAGTATGGTGGATGACCTCTCCTTGTTTTGGCTACGAAGTTTCGCTGAACGAGTGTGGAACAAATATGTCGTATACTTCAACTCACAGACTGGAGGTGATCTGTTCAGGTAACACAAACAAAGACTTTGTCTGTCTGTCTGTCTGTCTGTCTGTCTGTCTGTCTGTCTGTCTGTCTGTCTGTCTGTCTCTATCTGACCGGTGGTGTTCAAGCCTGGTCCGACCCCAATCAGACAAGCGTCTGCAATTTATCAGCCTGAGCCTTACCTGAGACATGACACCAAATCAATTTAATGTCTCTGATGTGTTCAGCAGTGCAACTCATTGTCTATTACGTTCTGATACACACAAACAGACAGGACACACACCTCCCCTGTCACTGGAGAGGTAAACCTGCTTTAGTTTGATTTACCTAATAATAAGTACCATCAACAAAACTCCTTATCAATTGGCTACCTAGTCCTGATTGTCCATTACAGAGACATGTTAAGGAATGCTCAATACATAAAGATAATTATGCATTACATATAGATAACTCTTTATGTCTGTGTGCTGATGTAAACACAGTACCACAGTTAGTGTGTAGTTATGTTGTATCCGACCTGTACCTTTGACACTATTACAGTTAATACCATGTTGTGTGTTGTGTTGTTGTCAACAACGAAGGATGATAAAATAGGTTAAAATATGACTCACTCTCTCTCTCTCTCTCTCTCTCTCTCTCTCTCTCTCTCTCTCTCTCTCTCTCTCTCTCTCTCTCTCTCTCTCTCTTTCTCTCTCTCCAGAGTCTGTGAGGTTGGTCAATGGGACTGGTTTGTGTTCAGGCAGAGTGGAGGTGAAGTCTAATCAGTCGTGGGTCTCAGTGTGTGAAGATGACTTTGACCAGCAGGATGCAGAGGTGGTCTGTAGGCAGCTTGGGTGTGGGGCTCCTTCAGTCCCCCAGGGGGTGCTCTATGGACAAGTGAACGCTTCAATGTGGACCAAAGAGTTCCAGTGTGAAGGCAATGAGTCTGTTCTCATGGACTGTAGAACCTCAGATTCAACTAGAAACACCTGCTCACCTGACAAGACTGTTGGACTCACCTGCTCAGGTAATAATATTAATCATCATAAAACATGAAAATGACATGGCTAGCCAGAGATAAAAATGTAAAAAATAAAAAGGTTTTAATTTGGATTCCTATTTAATACTGGAAGCAATATTACTTTATTTTCTTCTTGTCTTGTGTTGTTGTCTCTGTACAGAGCCTGGTTACGTCAGGTTGGTGGGAGGAACCAGTAACTGTACTGGTGTACTGGAGGTGAAACACCAGGACGAGTGGAGACCAGTGGATTTTATTTATGACTGGAACCTGAGGTCATCATCTGTAGTGTGTAGCCAGCTGGACTGTGGTTCTGCTGTTTCAACACAAAGGACTTCTGGTTCTACAGTTCAACCTGTATGGAAGATTCCATCTTTCTGTTTTGGATCTCACGTTTCACCGAGGGAGTGTGGAGCAAAGTCATCTCTTAATTCCACTGAGACACTGGAGGTGGTCTGTTCTGGTAAAAGAAAATGACAATAATCTGTAGACTACAGTCCATACCGTGTGTGCGTGCGTTGACATATTCAATCTGAAATGTTCAATCTGTTGCAAGAATTTACCTTTAATAAGATAAATCTCTCTCTCTCTCTCTCTCTCTCTCTCTCTCTCTCTCTCTCTCTCTCTCTCTCTCTCTCTCTCTCTCTCTCTCTCTCTCTGTCTCTCCAGAGTCAGTGAGGTTGGTGAATGGGACTGGTTTGTGTTCAGGCAGAGTGGAGGTGAAGTCTGATCAGTCATGGGTCTCAGTGTGTGAAGATGACTTTGACCAGCAGGATGCAGAGGTGGTCTGTAGGCAGCTTGGCTGTGGGGCTCCTTCAGTCCTCCAGGGGGCGCTCTATGGAGAAGTGAACGCTTCAATGTGGACCAAAGAGTTCCAGTGTGAGGGCAACGAGTCTGTTCTCCTGGACTGTAGAACCTCAAACTCAACTGCAAACACTTACTCACCTGACAATGTTGTAGAACTCACCTGCTCAGGTAATAATAATTGTCGCAAAGGGATTTGGTCTTGACTAGAGGGAAAAGACAATTATAACTTAGAGCACCTTTAATGCCTATGTTTATGTTTAACATGGGAATATACAAACTATTTTCAAAACTAAAAAAATATTAACACAATTTTGGAAAATTATATTGACTTCATTTGACTTCAAGATGGTTGCTTGTTTCTTTTCTTTTCTTTTCTTTTCTTTTCTTTTCTTTTCTTAGGTTACATCATGGCATATGATAATACATACAGTGTATATTAACACAATACAAAGATATATTAAGTTGTTAAACAGTATATATGTGTGGTGATATGACGGATGTATTCATGTTAACATTCCAACCAAAGCATAAAAGATGTCTTCAGACTCACCAGTTGTTAGACACAGCAGGTGGAGTTAATAGAACCCCATCACCAGTTAACAGAACACCACCAGCCATTAACATGGAGGCAGAAATGAATGCTTTGAGCTCACAATACATGTCTGGTCTAAATGGTCTGTTACTCTCTTGCCTCTTTACAGAGCCTGTTGATGTCAGGTTGGTGGGAGGAACCAGTAACTGTACTGGCATACTGGAGATGAAACACCAGGGAGACTGGAGACCACTGGATGGTCAATCTGACTGGAACCTGAAGTCATCATCTGTAGTGTGCAGACAGCTGGACTGTGGCTCTGATGTTTCAACACAAAGGAGTTCTGGTTCTACACTTCAACCTGTATGGTGGATTACAACTGACTGCGTTGGATCCGAGTCTTCGCTGAGGGAGTGCGGAACAAAGACGTCTCATAATTCCACTGTCAGATTGGAGGTGATCTGTTCAGGTAACACAAACAATGATGTCTTTCTGTCTGTCGGTCTGTCTGTCTGTCTGTCTGTCTGTCTGTCTGTCTGTCTGTCTGTCTGTCTACTTGCCTACTTAACCGACAGCATGGAAACAGAAGATGTTTCTTTTTCAGAAATTACTGTAAGAATAAAATTAACGTTTGGGGATATCTGTGACATTTTCATAAAGAGGACAGTTTAGAAGGATGTTGTGAAGGATTTCCTCAATTTAGAATCAGGCATAATGGTGAGGTAGTCCGTTGAAGCAATACAGTTTACAGTTTACAGTTTAGGCATTTAGCAGACGCTTTTAATCCAAAGCGACTTACAATAAGCAGGTAATACACATCACTATAATAAGCAAGTAAAAAACTTCTAAAGACCCTATAAAAAATGATGTTTCTTATTTAATTTGACATATTGTTTCTACTTTCCAATATGCTGGATCTCTAACTTTGGTTCAATCTCATTGGCTCAATACCTGTTGTATCGTCACTTGTGTCTTGTTACAGATCTGCTGTTTAAGCCAAACATCAGCGTATCCCCCACTATAAATGGGGTTTCTGAGGGGCAGCAGCAGGGGCAGCAGGTGTGGGAAGGTTCCAACTTCACCGTCAGCTGTTACATCCAGCCACAGCATGCGGGAGGCCTCTTCCACCTCACCTTCACTGGATCCAACACAACACACAACCACACCCAGCCAGCTGTCAATCACTCTGCCCACTTCCTGTATTCTGAAGCAGACCACACCCACCAAGGGAATTACAGCTGTGCTTATCACATCGATGTCGTTATAAATCACACCAATGTGTTTTCTCATCATTTCTCCTCTGAGAGCGAGATCCTCTCTCTCACTGTCAGAGGTAAACCTCAGTGAAATTACTTTTCAACTCACAATATGAAACTCAGTCAATCAAACATGAAAGTTATATTAAAGGGGCTACACCATGCCTATTCAAAATATACATTGTTTATAAATATTGGCACATAATGTTTTTATACAGGTTTAAGCCTAAACAACCAGCTATTGGACTTTCATATTCTTTCTGTCTGTCAAAGTTAAATTCATGGTGTAAGGAAATCATATTAAATAAACATCTTGCATGATGTGTGGTGATGTTTTTATTCCAACATATTTCTCTCACAGTTCCTCGTCTGACATCTAACATCATCAGAGTTACAGTCTCAGTGGTGCTGGTGCTGTTGATGTTGGTGGTGTTGCTAATCTACGCCCTCTATCGTCTCTGGAAGGTAATACATCTTTATTCAATACAAGGCTGGAATGTAAATGACAGTTAAACCAGACTTCAATGGTCTTCATACAACAAACAATAGAGAGACACAGTAGTAGGATTCTCAACCACAGTGACAAAAATCAGCATCACAGATAGTAGTAAATGTTGTGTAGTAAACTGTATTCCACGCAGGATGGGCATTTTGACATTATACAATGTCTTCTTCATAGAACATGTACATTGCATACATAAGATAGTGTACCCTTATGTATAACCTAGTGGATATCATACAGCATCATCTCAGTTCAAACCTGGTTCCTCCTAGACTGCTTCAACACACTGTGGTTCAGCATTAAGAAGCTGTATCCATGATGTCTGATAGACTCCATTCATACATACACATATTCATGATTAGTTCTCATCTATCAATGTAAAATGCCAATTATCACCTGCCAATTCTCTACACTTCCTCTGAATTATACACTTACCCATATTTAATGTACTTTATCACAAGTCTATATTATTCATAAAGTAATCGCAAAGTCATATTACCTTCTCAATGTCATCTTGTGTGATTAGTCGAGGTCGCTTCTCACTCTTAGGGCGTCTTACTTGTTTGAATGCTCACCAAAATTAATGAAGGTTTTGTTGGCCATGCATGTTCTTCTTTTGAGGAAGGAGCTAAGCTCCAACATCTGGCTTTGTTTGAGACACGAAGCGTGGCCTACATCTAGCCTACATCTAGCCTACATCTAGCCTACATCTAGCCTACATCTTGGCACAAAGCGCTCCAAGTTTGTTGTACGCCCAGGGTCACATTGGTCAAGCTTTACGGGACACTTAATGAAATTAACTCATGTAAAATAGCACCGCTCACTTCCCACCAGGTGTGATTCATTAGGGACAAAAAGCTTTGATTTAAGCAAACCAGATGTGATTCAGTGACTTAACGTCGGGTGTTTCTGTGTTTCTCCAGGCCACCAGAAGACACAATGCAGGAGTGTGGAACATTGCTAGGGTTCATTATAATGTAGGAAGGGAGAACGTTGAGATAGAGTATTATGATGATGTTGGTCCTGATGCTGAAGCTGGACCAGGTGAAGAGGAAGAATACCATCAGTATGAAGACATTGATCAGCAGAGAGTTGCTGAAGCTGAAGAATAACATCAGTATGAAGACATTGATGAACAAAGAGTTATTGAAGCTGGACCCATTGAAGAGACAGGAGTCCAGGACTCAGAGTTGTAATGCCCCATTCACACATACAGTAATGTACAACTTCAGTGCTAGGGACTAGCATCAAGTCTCCATGCAATGTCAATGACAGAAGCTAGACAGCTAAAAGCATGGCTTCAAAACTGATAAAAGCTGAACTTTGACGCCAACGTGAAGCTTGTGCACTTGCGTCCAGCCAATCACAGTCCCCCTTTTCCTCTATTTCTCCTCCCACTTTTTTAACTTGTTAAACTGTATAATATATAAAATATAGCATGTGGCAGTGGTTAGTTTGTTATACTTGAGCCTAATTGTCTAATTTTCTAATCACGTTAGTTGTTATTACGTATGTGTTATGACCCTATAAGGTCTGTGTATGTCCCCCCCCCTTATTGGTGTGTTTGTGAATGAGTGGTGAGGAGTGACTGGTGTGAATGGTGTGAGTGGTGGCTGTGTGTGATAGGCTAACCTCTAGGTGGAACTAGGTGGTGATAGGCTCCTGTGGTCTATTAAGATGGCTGACTCCAGTTCCAAAGATGTCTTTCCCCTAGCCGTGACCGCAGTTTTCCCAGTGAACCTGAGCGCAACGGTGGGGGCGCAGGAGTGTGGGGAACACACATCACTGACTATTGCCGATGATGGAGAGGTTGTATAGCTTTGTGTATTGAGAGGCGCTCTTGCCGATTTCGTAAGAGACTCGTCGCCAATTGCAAGATATTTAAAAGTTATTTGGGGCCATGATGATGATAACCTCTTCTTCCCCTACTAGACTAAGGATTTATATTGCCTGTGTTATTGTTTACAACCATAATTGTTCACGTGTGGCAAGATCGCGGTTCCACTAGTTTTAGGCTACTAGTAGGCTAAGTTAATTTAATATTTTCCATTTAATGATTTCCTTTATCCTCATCTAATCTTGCACTAATGCATGCAACCGTTTTCGCCAGGTTTTAAAGCCTAGTAGGCTTTTCAGAAGCTATTTTAATGTTTTCCATTTAATGATTTCCTTTATCGTATTCTTGCGCTAATGCACGCAACTGTTTTAGCCAGGTTTTAAGGTTTTATTTTAGTTGTTTCTCATAAGCTCGCGACCCTCCTTGCCCATCGGTCCCCACCGTTGCACTTAGGTTCACTGGGAAAACTGCAGTCGCCTCCTAGCCAGCCTCAAAACACCAGTCCTCTGTTCTTTGCTAGTGTTTTTATCTTTGTTAGTGTGTTTTAGAGTTGGGGTTTTAACATGGGTTAGTGTACAGTCAATTGGTATGGTACAGGGTGGGTGGCCTTTCTTTTTGTTGTATGCATTTGATTATTTGTTTCTTAAGTTGGGTAAGAACTTTGTCTTTCTGTTGGGCGCAGATAAGCATCTAGGCTTTTAGTTTTGAGTATGAGTTGTATGTACAGGGACCAATTTTTTTATAACTTTGTTAATAAATCGCTGTATTTTGAGACTTTTAAACTGGTGTTGCTGTGGTTGTGTTATTGGACTGGGAAGGTGGGAGTCCACCTTTTTGCATTTCTGGTATTAACTTACTGTCATACTGTATCTGTTTAGCATTCTTTTAATTAGCAGTGTATAATGAAATGTAAAAGTGGTGGTGGTTTTATCTCAGGCCTAAGAAAGGTTGCCCAACCCTGTTCTAAGAATATACAGGGGGGCTGTGGTCAACCAGAAAGGACCGCAAACGTAAATGTTTTGCTATTTTGTGAGCAGAGGCAGTTCTTGAGACTACAGAAAATACAATAAGGCCACGAATGAGCCTTCAGTAGTTGCCAATGTTGTGGGCACTTTTTTGTTCAGCTTATGAAATTCAGGGTTTGATGAGACAGTGGGTCTCAGTTGGCTCATTATATGAATGTATCCTTTTTTTAGTGAAAATCTTCCATACACAAGCTTCTAGTCTGCAGTTTTTGTGTTGTCACAAAGACTTTCTGAGTGCTGCTCCTGAAAGGAGCTAAGCTCCAACATCTGGCTTTGTCTGGTTCCCCAAAAATGTCTGGACCCCCTAAAATGTCCAGGCTCTGAAGCGTGGTCTACATCTGGCCTAGATATGGCCTACAGCCAGGCACAACCGGCTCAAAGTGTGTTGTACACACAGGGTCCTATTGGCCAATGTTATGTTAGTTAGGCCTAGAATTATTGACTGCTTTAACTATTGAAAAATAGCAGATATACAAGCTCCGAGTGCCACGCAGTGAGCTTGTAGATCTGCGTTTTTTGAAAAACCTGTGTTTGTATGTCAGCAATCTGGCCAGCCATCGTCAAAGAAAAGGTCCTTTTCACTTAACTGGAGCTCAGTTAGTCTGTTCTCGAGAGACTACTATGTCAGTGGTTCTCAAACTTTTTCATGTGAAGGACCCCCAAAATGATATTTATTTGGCCACAGACCCCCATTCAACATATTTAGTTCCAGGGACCACCCAGAAGCAAAATTTGAGTTACAAATGTTCGCTTTGAAATTGAAAATGCATATATTCAAAGATTTGCACACATTTTTACGACTTTTTCAAAAATAGCAGATCTACAAGCTCGCAGCGCGGCACTCGGTGCCGCGCTGTGAGCTTGTATATCTGCTATTTTTCACTGGTTAAAGCATTCAATAATTCTAGGCCTAAATGGGTTAAGTCAACAATGTTTCTAACTTCTTTCAATGTGAAGTAATTAGAACTAGAAGTTTGTGAAATGCTTTCAGAGTAGTTTCAGTGTTGTTGTGATGCATTCTGTCAATAGAGGGTATGCGCATGCATAAAGTGAGTGGCAAATCGAGTGGCAAAGTGAGTTTAATGTAGTTTAATGTTGTTTAATGCAATCAGATAGGACTTTTCTTTTTGGATGTAAGGGCCTGTCAAGGCCAGAAAGAATGTTTTTGCCACTCAGTAGGCGTTCCCGATAACTTCCGGGTATGATGATGATGTCACGTGCAGTGACATAAACACTAAACAGTTTGTAAATGTATCTAACTCAGTGCCTACTGTGAATTTAGCTTGAAATCAGGTGTTTCACCATCTTGTCTGTCTGTCTGTTTGTCTCTCTCCTCTCTCTTGTGTGCGTGTGCAGCTGCCTGCCTGCCTGCCTGCCTGCCTGCCTGCCTGCCTGCACGATCATGTTTCAACTTCTTTGGCACAAAAATAAATACAGTAGGCCTACATGATTTGTTGTTTCAGTGAGTGCAAATACTCCCCCCCCCCCCTCCCCTCCCCTCGCCCCCACCCATTGTGTGCAATGAATGCTTGGATTAAAAAATGACTACTTTCCCTGCATGCAGAGATTTCATTTGGGTGTGTTTATCGTAATCCACACATAATGCTTTTGAGGAGATCTCACTCACAGTGCGACGATATGCCGTTACAGTGCATGGGTATGTTATGTCCTGGACAAGCTGTTAACGATGATACATTTTATTATTATTATTTTATCTTGCATAATTTGATCATCAAACTGAACTGACAGTAAGCGAGTAAAAATGTTCTCTCTCTAAATGCTAAATGTCTCCATTCCGACATCCCCCCATTCCAACACTAACCTAACCCTTACCCTAACCCTAACCGCTATGGAAGTGCTGCCACTCCGACAATAAGAAGTCAATGTCGGAATGGCAGCATGTCAGAATGGAGAGCAGTCACCGTGGTGAGGACAGGGCTGATGTTGTGGTCGTTGCTGACAGATGGGTGAATAAGTGTGTATACAGTACGTGCGTGTGCCTGCGTGCGTGCATGTGTGTGTGCGTTTATTTGCGTTCACATTTGTTGTGTAGTGTGTTTAATGTCATCCCTGGCTCTACAGTATGTCCCTCCCCCTGCTCCCTGTCATGAGCCTCCAGTGACAGTCTCTCTACTTCTCTCCTCTGTTTGACTGGCCGTATGGCTGCTGGCCGATGCTGTAGCCGCCGGGAGCATCTCTATACGCAACCTCACCTTCTGTCTGATGGCTTCTGGATCACAGTGAGTAGCCTTCTGATTTTGTTTTAGGCCTACTTAAAAGGATATTTCACTTACACAAATATATATATAATATCTTCAGTGTCCAACAGAAAGTTTCAAATTTGTATGTTTTTTCCTAAAGTAAAGCCCTGCTTCATGAGATTGTTCCACATACTGTAACAAGTGAAAATAGCTGATTTACGGTGATGTGGCATTGGTCAAGATTTCATTGTTCCTACATCCCATTAGTCCGAATCTGGTGATGTTAACCTGGTGAGAATACTATGCCTAAACCTAAACCTAAACCTAACCCTAACCTCAGTAAAACTATGCCTATAAAACACAAACCCTAACCTTGCAGTAAACTATGCCTAAACCTAACCCTAACCAAATTAGGAATATATGAGATGCAGGGCTAATGAGATGTAGGACTTATGGGCAGTCCCCTGATTTACAAGCACACAACCCCTCGCACCATGTGCTTGCAGATCGATTATATTTATTGCCTAATTTTCCATTGTACTTAAGTACAGTACTTGAGTAGATGTATCACCATTGTCTACCAGCTCTTATACACCGGGACAGATTCAGTCATGTCCACTCCAAGCCTTCCCCGGGTTCCCTTGCTCCTTCTTGGGGGAAAGCTACTAAGGCATCTGCATGTTTACTATACAATAGGCTTACATAGTAATCATTTGGTGTGCATATATAATGATGACTATCCTTTGAGCTCTGCTGTACGTCTGTCTGTCTAGTCTGTCGTATCTAAAGCAGTAGTCTTTTCAGGCCAAGGACCCTTTATTAGCTTATGAAGCAGGGACCCCCCCCCCCCCCCCCCCCACACACACACACACACACACACACACACACTGCATATTTCTTACAATTGTGTTGCAGATGAAAACCTTTCCTAGATGTCATAGATAGTTGGATTCATGCTAATGTGTATTTTCATATAGACCTACCCTTTAAAGGATTATTTCAACCCCCAAATGATTGTTTTCCTATTGATTACTCATGCCATGGAGACTTGAGTTCAAAAAAAAAAAAAAAAAAAAATGTATTTGTCGCATTCCTGAGTCAAAAAATAATAATTTACCCCCATTGATTCCGGATGGGGACGTGAATGGATTTGGGTCCCCATCCGGAATCAATGGGGGTACATTTATTGTAATCAAATCATTGTCTTCTTCATTGAATTTAACAAAAACAAAAAAATATTATTGAACTCAAGTCTCCATGGCGTGAGTAATCAATAGAAAGAAGTCATTTTGGGGGTGAACTACTCCTTTAAACTCTCAATTATTTAGTCAACTTGACCGTTAGAATTGAAAATGAAAGGAAGGTGAATTGTTGCGATGCAGGCTGTTATCTGTTAAAACACCCACAGCAGAAGTTTGAAATAATACTGATTTGAAGTAACAGCGCCCAGTCCTAGTGTGTTGATTGGTTGGTTACTGAAGAAAACAGCAGAGCACCAGGTGCTAAGCTTACTGACCTCTCTGTGTGTGTTGGCACAGTAACTGTGAAGGTTCACAGGTGCTGTATGTCAGTGTGTACTGTGGACGCCAGGGAATCATTATGTGGCCTGCTACGCTCCACCTCAACCTTTATAGGCTAGGCCTCTTTTGAAGGCAGGGTCTTTGTAGAAGTGTAGTGAATCTGCTTGCTTTGAAACATTGTCGCTCCAACAAGGGCATCACTCCGAAAGGGAGTGATGCCCTTAAAGGACAATTTTGTTTTTTTACAGCAAGGGTTCATATTTTAGATTGTAATTAGAGAAAAGAAAAGATGAGTGTTAAAATGTTTTCATTTACTGCTTTCTATTGTTTTAGCGATTTTAGTGTTTTGATTTCAGTGTTTGGGGGCATGCGTAAACGTGGCTAAATATGTCTTTTTAGACACAGTAACCCGTCAATTTCTTTGTAACTATTTACAGTAGCCCCCACAAGTCACATCTGCCCACGACAGATTGCGGTGCATCTTGGGAATGGGCTTATTGTGTCTAAAATACATATTTAGCCACTTCCATGAATGCCCCCAACCTGGGGGCATGCATGCAAATCAAAATCGTTAAAATCACTAAAATGATAGAAAGAAGTAAATGAAAATATTTTAACACTCATCTTCTCTTTTCTCTAATGACTATCTACTATATGAACCCTTGTTGTAAAAAAACAATGTTGTCCTTTAAGCAAGGCACATCACTCATCTAGACCGAGTGGCAAAACATGAAGCACCATGAAGCATTGGAGTTTGGAAGCGCTTGTGGGAAAATACTCATGACTCCTCCTCACTCCTACTGACTCCTTCTCACTCCTGCTGACTCCTCAGTCCTCATGACCAAGTTGTTGGCCAGCAGTAGTGGTGGATCTACTACTAATGTGTGTAACTGGAAAGCTCTGAAAAGGGGCCTGCGTGAAGGCAAGGCAATTAAGGCAGTTGTATTCGTACAGCAAGGGAATTCAATGTGCTTCACACACACACACACACACACACACACACACACACACACACACACACACACACACACACACACACACACACACACACACACACACACACACAACATCAAGCAAAGGAAACACAATTATACAATGACATTAGGATGCATAAAACATAAGAAGTAATGCATTAACAAAGACAGTTACTGTGCAGTGCAGAAGAGAAAAGAAAAGAGAAAAATAACTCAATCGAAGGTAGCGGCAAACAGAAAGGTTTCTTTTAGAAATATGAATGTCGAGTGCTTTGACCCTGTGCAACATTTTTGAGGTGATAGTGTAAGCTGACATTGTGATTGACATTGTGATTTGGGTTGATGTGGCTGTCCATGACTTTGGCAAATATATAAAATAGACATTACTCTGTTTGTCTGCATCTCACAACAAACCTTTAGGTCACACATGGGCAACATACAGCCCAGGGGCCGGACGGACCCGACCCTTCGACCATCTCAATACGGCCCCCGAAGTCCTCAATAAAAACAAAATGACCCAATTAATTATTAATACTAGGCCTATGTACCATTTGAGTATCTACAGCAGGGGTCAGCACCGTTTTTGAAATGAAGTGCCATGTTTTTATTTTCTAGATAGTCAGTGTGCCATGTCATTGTAATGACAGCGCTTCAAAATTCGGACATATTTTGATTGTCAGGACATTGTTATAATGATCTTTAGACTCCCCGACTCCCTCCCCAGTTAAAGTCCAGAATTGTAATGAATGTAGAATTGTGTGCAGGATGTAATTTGCTTCAAATTACTTGACTTAATTTAATTGACTTTAAAATAAAAATCCACCTCTGCCAGTATGCCAGTGATCACCCTCTCCTGTGCCAATGTTGGCACCCGTGCCTAAGGTTGCCTACCCCTGATCTACAGCATTCCATATTCCATCCATATGTACTCAGTCAAATGTTAAATGTTTATAATGTAACAGGGAAACCGTCTGCTAAGGATCCATATTTATAAAATAATTCATAAGCCTTAAAGACACCACGCAAAATAGACAATATGCCTGTCGTGTCTATCAAATTCATGCAGTTTTAACTTAATTCAGCACTACGTGTTAGAATGGGTACACATTATTATGTATCATTATTTTATGCTTTAACTATTGAAAAATAGCAGATATACAAGCTCACATGCAGCGCGGCACCGAGTGCCACACTGTGAGCTTGTAGATCTGCTATTTTTGAAAAATCATGAAAATTAGAATTTTGACCCGATTGTATCTTTTGAATCTTTCTAAGATTTTTGGAAAAAAACCCTATGTTTCTATGTCAGCAATCTGACTAGCCATCGTCAAAGAAATGGTCCTTTTCACTTAACTGGAGCTCAGTTAGTCTGTTCTCGAGAGACTATACTATGTCAGTGGTTCTCAAACTTTTTCATGTAAAGGACCCCCAAAATTATATTTATTTGGCCACGGACCCCCATCTCAAAATATATAGTTCCAGGGACCACCTAGAAGCAAAATTTGAGTTAAAAACGTTCGCTTTGAAAATACATATATTCAAAGATCTGCACACATTTTCACGACTTTTTCAAAAATAGCAAATCTACAAGCTTGCAGCGCGGCACTCGGTGCTGCGCTGTGAGCTTGTATATCTGCTATTTTTCACTGGTTAAAGCATTAAAAAATTCTTGGCCTAAATGGGTTAAATTGTCCAATGTGTGGTCACTTTATCAGAGTCAGTACGGCCCCCTGGAAAGAGATGTTGCCCACCCCTGTTTAGGTCCAAATCCATCGGTTGAGTTACACAATTATCATTAACACACATTTTTTATGTCAGGTTGTGGGTCTAGAAAAGGCTTATATACTTTCCTGATGCGCCAGAGATTAGATTACTGAAGCAAACGAAGCAGCAAGATGATCCCAAGTCTTTACTTTATTTATGTTTACACACAACGCTGGGTCATAATCAGGACCGGGGATTAGAGTCTGGCTCCCTGCATGCAGCCTGTAATCTCACTCTGTATGGTAATCACATGACAAATCCTTTGTCATGTGGGTCAGCCGCTTAATATGACGGGAGCGGGATGACCAACATATCAGACAAATGGGATGGCATGTGTTGAGAAGGCCTACAGTTACTTAAGCACTGTACTTAAAGGTGATACACCAAGAAATTTCACTTTTCCTATTTTAAAACCTTTTTTTGGGGTCCCACTAGCACCTTCTATCCTCACAAAGTCCCATTTCTGACCGTTGTGTCTTTCTCTGGTTTTGAGAAGGCGAAGGTTAAAAGTATCCCACAGGTTCTCAAAACAGGCTATCCAGATTTGCTGCCGATGATGACGTCATCATCGGCCGTTTTTGAAGAAAACATTTTTTTTTTTTTTTTTTTTTACATTTTCAAGGCCAAAGGTGGTACTGAAGCTGAAAATGCTCTGAGAGCCATTCAAAAATGAGGAACATAAACAATATGACATAAATACTTTTTAAATGCATGGTGTATCACCTTTAAGTTAACACTTTTCTACTTTACTGAAGTATTTCCAATTTTCAGTAAGTTTACTTCAACTGGAATCGGATAAAAAGGCTTCTTATTAAAGGAGTCATTCAGACCAAAACACATATAGGGTTAAATCTGCCTTTTATCATAACCCTTCATACCTGCTTTAGTCGATTTTTTTCATAGTTGCTAGATTTCGGCTGCCCCTGTTGCTAGATTTCGCGGGCTCTCTCATAACTAACACAGTGGATTGTCCTTAGGCTAGTGCGGTTATTTCTTTAGCTTCAAAGTTAGTATTTTTTTATTGGATTGTGTTTACACCACGTCCTGAGACCAACCACACCGCTGTTTTGACCTCACAGGCACCCTTATTTGTCAAACAGATGAGAAGATCCTCTGCTCCTCCCCTCCCTTTCTAGGCTCTCCTCTCCCTGCTCTGGTGCAGAGCAGAAGCTGTTTGACAAGTAAGGGTGCCTGTGAGGTCAAAACAGCGGTGTGGTTGGTCTCAGAAATCAAGCAACAGGAGCAGCTATGAAAAAAAATCGACTAAAGCAGGTATGAAGGGGTATGATAAAAGGCAGATTTAACCCTATATGTGTTTTGGTCTGAATGACTCCTTTAAAGAACACGGAGGTTACGGGTAATTATAGAATGGCGTACCGTATAGACAGGTGTGAGACTTTATTAAGCACTTTGTTTGTGAAATCTGAATGATGGTGTAGTTGTAGGGGGCTAAATAAGTAGCTCTGCCCGAACCCATGTAAACACAGCGGCATGACGGTCGGGGCTTGGTCTCTACGACCATGCGTGAGCTGCGATGGGCTAAAATCGCTTTGGAAAACCCGGCCATTTTCACTTAAGGGAAGAATGCGAGTAGGCCCACTGGATTTGACCTGGTTGCCTCAGTGTGCTTCAGCTGCTATGTGCTTCTGTTGCCCCAGCTGGACGTTGCGGTGCAGATCCAGGTTCTATCCCTCCACTTTCCGCCTGTATGGATTACATGTTGTTTACTACGGTTAATTCAGCCGCCTGGTGCACTCGTCACGCTCATGTGGGAGCATGCTCAGTGCACGCACGCACGCATACACACACACGCGCACGCACACACTCACACAGCTGTACTCTCAAACACACTGACACAGAAACAGACACAGACACCATGGCAAGCACGCTAGCAAGCATGCACGCACGCACTTTGTATTATCTCCCGTAAACATGACATTTGCCCATGACATGTCACTAGACCAGGGGTCTTCAACGTTTTCAGGCCAAGGACCCTTTAGTTGAGAGAGAGATGAAACGGCGACCCCCACAACCTTATCATAATGTCATTGCTTGACAGCACAATCATTAGTGTATGTTGGATTCATGTCAATTTGTGTTTTCAGATATTTAACCACTTGAACTGACAATACTTATTAAACTTGACCTTTCACTCTGTACTTAGTCTGCACTTTTCCCCCTCTACACCAAACACCACCTTTGGCTAAAGTTCTCAGAATATGGACGCTATGGTTCAAGTGGTTAATAGAAAAAAGGAGAAAAAAAAAGCTTCTATCACACAAAGATTTGGAGGACCCCCTGTAGTAACTCTGAGGACCTGGACCCCTTGTTGAAGACCCCTGCACTAGACCAGTGGTTCTCAAGCTGTGGGTCGGGACCTACATGATTTTTGGTTCCCAGATGACAGTGAGTGAAGTGAAAAATTTAGGATTTTCATTAAGACCTTTTTAACACCTAAAAAAAAGAGAGAAACAACTAGCCTGACAGCGTGTCGCAGGTTCGACTCCTGCTCCTATACAGAGCCACCTCTCCGACAATATCGCCGGGACAGTTTGTTTATTCTTGGACAACAATGTTTATATGAGAGGGTTTTAAGATGACCCAATGTTATCCTCCATAGATAAATTACTTCCGCGACCCAGGGGATGAACGAGGACTTTGGTACTATAATTAATTTTAAACCGTTTGTATATGCAGACGTTTCCTTTGTGTTCTGGTTGTTAAGCATCCGTGTCATTTAAAGTTTTTTGCATTGGCTACTTGAAAATAACAGATGTACAAGCTCACAGCTCGTGACTTTGTGCCGCGCTGGCGATCTTGTACATCTGCTATTTTTGAACAATTTTAAAAAATCTTGAAACGGGAGAAAACTAACTGATTCAGAAGGCCTAATATGTACAATGGGCCTCAGGTCGGAAGCATCTGCATTAGGGCTGCGAATCTTTGGGTATCCCACGATTCGATTCAGAATCGATTCTTGGGGTCACGATTCACGTTTTTTTTCTTTTCTCCATTCTTTCAAATCCAAACGATTCAAATTCAGAAACGATTATTTTCCGATTTAAAAACGATTCTCGATTCAAAACGATTCTCTATTCAATTAATAGGATATCAGGATCTACTCCAGTCTGCTGGCATGAAAGCAGAGTACATTTACGTGGCTTTTATAATTGTAAAGGTTTTATCAACTTATTGCAATAATGTAAACACACAAAGGTAAATCCAAGACAACATATCTGATTTATTCATGCTTGCACACATTCTTTTAACTTGTACAAACACAACTTAATATCTAATAAAAAAAGTTAAAATATGATTATTTTGGGGGTCGCGGCCTGAAAAGGCTGAGAACCACTGCTGTATAGGCCTACAAAAATGTGTGTGTGTGTGTGTGTGTGTGTGTGTGTGTGTGTGTGTGTGTGTGTGTGTGTGCGCGCGCGCACACGCACGTGTGTCTGTGTGTCTTGTCCACAGCAGCAGTGATGAGTGAGCTGGCTCTGGTCCACGTCCCCGTGCCACCATGCCCTGTCCAGGGCCACCAGACGGCCCTGCACAGAGCAGCCACGGTGGGCCACCATGACACCATGGCTGCCCTGGTCCAGGGAGGCTGTGCCATGGATCTGCAAGACCGGGTGAGTCAAGTCAGAGGAACAACAGTTCACACACACGCACTAGAGGATGACATTTGACAGGAATTCCTGTGGGTCCCGTGGGATTCCCGCAGGACAGGAGTCAAATTTGTATTAATGCCAGGATCGGGACGGGACAGGAATGAAAATCAACAGGAGTGGGCAGGAGCGGGAATCATCCCAGACCAGTTCATCAAATCGCAGAAATAAATTGCACAGGAAAGTGAGGTCTTTGAACTGCGAACATTATAAAATTATACATTATATAATAATAAACATGATATCAAATATAATATGGATCAAAATAGAAAAACATCTGCGCGATTCTTTTTTTTTTTTTTTTTTTTTTCGGGAGCGGGATGTGAACGGGAGTGATTTTGACCAGGAGCGGGATGGGACCAGGAGTCATTGTACAGGAGTGGGACAGGACGGGATTTATTTTTTTACTCTGGCCCAGGATTGGGATGGGACAGGATTTTTTCTGCAGGAGTGGGACGGGACAGGACTGAAAATCCACTCCCGTGTCATCCTCTAACACGCACACACGTGTGGTTCTTTGTTTTTCCAGTGGTGGAACATGTGGTATCAATACTGCAGTATCGATCCGGTAAATCAATACGTAATTGAGTTAAAGTGTTGGCATCAAAATATATAGTACCAAAACTAAAAGTACTCCATCCATCCATCCATCCATCTTCAACCGCTTATCCGGAATCGGATCGCGGGGGTAACAGTTCCAACTGAGACCTCCAGATTTCTCGTTATGCAGAATGTCCTTTTATGTCTAAAATGTATATATCTAAAACAAAACAATACAAATATGTTCAATTCAAAATACATTCATATGCTTATTGAGATTGGGGTGGCGTCCTGCATTAAACAATGGAGCGATGGTCCCAAAAAATTAGTATAGTATATAATTAGTATTAATTTCTTTTGACCAAATTGACAAATGGGCAGATGACAACATCAACATCCCCAGAAGGATTAAATAGAAGGGCTACAGTAACTGGATTGATTACATCCATGGTAACGATATTCAAGGTAAGTTAGGTTGCAACCTTACAGTGTAAAGACTTGATATTTGTGTGCAGTGCTTGCTCCACCATCATATTAACGATTTGTTGTTAGCTTGTTCATGATTAATATGCAAAAAATACAGTTAATATGATGGCAAAGCAAGCACTAGTCTGCACAGATTCTGTAGCAAGACTTTGTACAGAGTAACATTGTAACCTAACTGCCATGGATATTGTGGATGTACCCTTCTATTTAATCCTTTTGGGGATGTTGATGTTGTCATCTGCCCATTTGTCGATTTGGTCAAAAGAAATTGGTTGAACAGAACTCATATTTTGGGACCATCGCTCCATTGTTTACAATGTTTTTTTAATGCGGGCTGCCATGCGGTCATGTGATCCAAGATGGCCGCGATGTGAATAAGGTCTATTGCCAATATTCTCATGGTTTGTGTTTTTTAAAGCCTGTTTGTGTGTGTGCGTGTGTGCATGTGTGTATGTTTGTGTCGTGCGTACGCGCGTGTCCTCGCTAGGACGGCAACACCGCGCTTCACGAGGTGGCGTGGCATGGTTTCTGTCAGTGTGTGAAGCTGCTGGTGAAGGCGGGGGCCGACGTCCACATCAAGAACAAGGTGAGTCATGATTGTCGGTTATATGGAAAGTGTGCATGTGGAATGAGCGTGTATCTGTATACTAATGGAAGGGTCCATTTATGGGGTCTTTCATATTAGGTCTGAGAAGCACTGATGAGTTCTGGGAGTCATCAGGCCTTCAGCATACGACTCGAAAGATACCCTAACCCAAGCATTGAAATTGGGACCGGGAACGCGTTAATGGGTTAAAACAACAAACACTCGTGTTTTTGGTCCTTTTTCAGGCAGGAAACACGTCGTCCCTATACCTGGCCTGGCCGAAATAACATAAAACAAATAGACAAAGGACACCTGACCGAGCATTGAAATTGGGCGTGAGAATGCATAGTCTTTCCGCCCACACAGCCCATATTGTAATAGTAGTAGTTTTACTTTGGTCATTAAGAGTAAATTAATACAATACAAATGTATTTCTTTCATAGAAAAAACACAGACCAAAATGGTGTAGGCTGAAGCATAAGCTTATTGTGCCTACCCTTAAACCTTTAAATAACTTCAGGCTAGGAAAATACAACCAAACAAACTGAACTAAAACAAAAACTAAATAACGACTCAGTGTCATATACTGTAGCAGTAGATTGCATTGTATTGTATCCTAGCATTCATAGAAGCACCGTGGGATTGAGGGAACACCTGACCTGTGTAACAGTTACTTGTATTTCCTTCTCCAGGCAGGAAACACGGCCCTGCACCTGGCCTGCCAGAATGCTCACGTTCAGACCACTCGGGTGCTGCTCCTGGGAGGCTCCAGGCCCGACACCAAGAACAACGTGAGTGAGTCCTACTGCATGCATCCCATTATGCCATGTCAACACCAAACAGTGTGTGACTCAGCCTACTCATTTCGATGATGTGATGCGAGAGTGTGGTCTAGCCCAGTCTCTTTTTTTATATTTTGGCTGCAGTAGGGACGGCATAGCTGAATGGTTAGGGATCCCGCCTGGGGAACCAGAGCCTCTGGTCGTCCCTAGTTCGAACCCAGGCCAGGGTAGCAATGTCGATGTGTGTGTCAGCTGGGTTGGGCTGAAAATACTGAATTTCCCTCGCGGGAGGAAATAGCTATCTATCTATTGCCCCCTTATACCAATTTCTCTTCCCCTGACTACAACATTTTGCTTATCAAAAGCTCATCAAAATTCCAGTTCCAATGCCAAAATGTCAAAAATAAAACCACATAATGACAAATAAACATTGCTTTCTATTCAATATGTTATTGATTAGCAGATTCACACAAAGACTGTCAATGTTTTGTCATTACCCATAACAGTAAAATACATATTCCCATTCTCTCCTGTACCCACTGCAGTACCCTCGCGTACCCCTAGGGGTACACGTACCCCTATTTGAGAAACACTGGTCCAGCCAACACCAACTCAGGGCTCCTGGATCGCTGCCCTCCACACTCTCCTATCTAACATCAGGGTCTTGAGCTCTACAGTGTTTTTAGCTGAGCTGTCGCACTACAGTCATCTACCGTTGTTTCGTATTGAGCTTGGCACATTTCCTGGGGCAAGCTGCCCAGATCACACATGAAACACGCGTCTTCTTATTTTTTTCATTCTCAAAAAGCGTCTGCAATGTAGTGCATTTGAAACTACATTGCAGTGCACATCATGGGGTGATCACTGCTTGCCTCCTGTGAATAGTTTTATTTGTGTTTATTTCATTGCTGAGTGAGATCAGCAGACAAAGTGATGTGAGTGAGATGAAAACACTTGGGTGAAATGTGCCAATCTCAACAGGAATATTGAGATATGATATATGATAATAATAGATATGATATGATCATTTCACTGTGTTTTAAGCAAAATCCTCTACAATCAATTAAGGGGTCATCACCATGCCATGTGATGGACATTCCTCAACATTTAATTGTATTTTTGTAACAGGACATGCTAAATAAGCAAATAGGCCTAACCCTAAATATATAGGCTACTGATGGACTCTTATATTGTGCCATAGTGTCTATTCCACTGTGATACACATTTTTAAACGAAAGTTACTCATTTAACTACGGTGCTATGAATCCAGAATGACCGCCAGAGGCCGTGCTTTAAGCACTGAATATTCCCCCTCACGCATGCGTAGTTCGAGTGTTTATACCAAAAAAGTCACCTGTGACCCCCTTATGACCCGGTAGTGGTCTATATGTACCGGGGATCATCAGGGAATCAGTCCCTACAGAATTTTCTCGTGTGAATACGAGGATTCTGAGTGACCCAGTGCTCTGGCGGTCATTTGGGATTCATAGAACGGTAGTTACATACGTAACTTTCGTTCTATTTCATCCCTCCTGACCGCCAGAGGCGGTGCTTTAAGCACTGAATGACGTATACCAACAAAGTCACGAGGAATCCACAATACAAACCTCAGTGGGTAGAATGGGAGGACTCCGGGCGAAGGACCACACCCAATGGATGTGTGGTGGCAACATTAACCTTGTAGTATCGCATGAATGTGCCTGGTGCCGCCCAAGAGGCAGCGGCACAGATCTCCTCCAGGGGCACGCCCCTCAGGGCAGCCAACGATGTGGAGACCTTTCTAGTGTTGTGGCAGCGTATACCCGATGGTATGGGATGGTCACTTGCTGCAAAGGCATGGCTGATCGTGTCCATAATCCAGTGGGAGAGGCGCTGTTTCGACAGCGCACAACCCCTCTTTGGGCCACCGTGGCAAACAAACAGCTGCTCCGAGCGCCGAATGCTCTTGGTAGCCAAAACATAGGCCCTTAGGGCCCGCACTGGACACAATAGTTCCGTCTTGCCTGTACGCTCTCCTGGTGGAGGGATAAACTGAGCCGGCCGTATAGGCTGGTTAAGGTGTGCAGTTGATAGCACCTTGGGGATGAACGCAATATTTGGCCAAAGGGTGACGCCTGAGCTGTCTGCGTTCCACGTTAGACATGACTCACTAACGGAGAGGGCATGGAGCTCCCCGACACGCTTCGCTGACGTTATGGCCAGGAGGAAGGCCGTCTTACAAGACAGCCACTTCAATGCTGCCCGCGCCAAGGGCTCAAATGGAGGCCCGCATAGGGCATCCAACACCAAATTAAGGTCCCATGCTGGAGCTCTTGGGGTTCTTGGGGGGTTCAGCCTCCGAGTCCCCTTGAGAAACTCAGCCACCATCCAGTAGCTCCCTACTGTGCCATTATCAACTCTCACATGATGATGAGATATGGCCGCTACATAAACTATTATGGTAGATGGGGACCGGCCTTTACCAAGAAGCGATTGTAGAAAGCGCAAGACTATCGGAATAGAGCAGCGTACCGGATCCTCGCTGTGGTCCTTACACCAGTTGGAAAAGAGCTTCCAGCGATTGCTGCACTGTAATCCAGTGGAAGGGGCTCTTGCGTTCAAGATTGTTTCTTGAACGGAGCCTGTACAGCTGCTCAGGAGCGGTTCGGGCCCTGTAGCAGCCAAGCACAAAGCCTGAGGCGTTGAGGGTCGGGATGCCAGATCTGACCCCCCAGCTGTGATAGTAGGTCTCGCCTGTCGGGGAGCCGCCATGGCATCCCCCGGCTGAGCTTGTGGAGCAGTGGAAACGAAGTCCTCCCTGGCCAGAAAGGTGCTATCAAAAGAACTTTGTGACCTTCCTGAAGAACCTAGGGGCCTAGGGGGCGTGGGGGCAGAGAGCCAAGAGTCCCGGGTCTGCGCCTGTGCAGGCTGCTGATAGCGGCGCTGGGCTCTGGCTTGAGCTGGTGGTGTGTAAGCTCGTGGGGCAGCCGAGGAGCCCCTACCCCTAACATGGGGAGGTCTGCTGGGGGGAGGCATGCGTCGCAGGCTTGCGAGCTGCTTCCTGGTCTGCCTGGATTGTCCTCTCCAGTGCCTCTTGGGCACGTGAGCCAAACACAGTTCCAGGCTCCACTGGGAGAGCACGTAGGGTTTTCTTCGACTTCCCTCTGATCTGCGCTTGGGACAGCCACACCTGGCGTTGAGCCTGGACAAGATGGGACATCATCCGTCCAAGCTCCCGGGACATGTGTCCAAATGCCTCCAGGGCCGCATCACAGAGGGAGATGTTGTCTCCTCCCGTCTTGTCCTCTACATCCTCTTTGCCCTCACGTAGGCTGGCTGAGAGGGCAAACATCAGGTGAGAAAGGGAGTTGCCTATACGCCCGGCACGAGACCCTGTGTCATAAGCTCTGATGAGCAAGTCGTCTGTGAGTCTGCACTGGGGACGAGGGCACCTGGTGTCCTGGCCCAGACACTCCTCGGGGGGGTTATACGAGGGATGCAATGCACGGCTCAACCGCTGGCATACGATCCAGACCCACTGCTGCGGCATCGTGCATAGCAGCCAGGGTGCGAGCATCCGCAGACATGCGGGCGCCAGCCTTAGTATCTGCCCAGCTGGCATGCAGCTCCCTCAGGAAGTCCTCTGAATGAGGAACGGTAAAGGCTGTAGGGGGTGGCCTGCGCCTGAAGAAGGCGCTAGCAGGAGCTGACTCAGCCTGCTGCGGTATAGGGACATTCAGGCGCTCTAAGGCCATGCGTAGAATCTCGCGCATAGAGCAATCCTCCGTTGCAGCCAGCGAGCTCTGACCTGAGGAATGGGAGCCCGGGTCTGAGGTTCGAGAGGACCCATCTTCCTCATCCTCCGCCTCCCCGTGGTATTCACCGAAGTGCGTGGCTGATGCCGCCAGGGAGAGCGTATCATCCTCTGGGACAAGGTGTGGCATTTGTGGACTGGAAAAGCTGAGCCTGCTCTGATGGGGACACAGGCCGGTGAGCCATTAGCATAGCCTTCATCTCGGCCAATTCAGCGGTCAGCAGATCAACCTTCGATGGTAATCTTCGCTCAGTCCTTGTCTTCTTCTTGGAAGGGGGGCCGGCATTAGCAGCGGCCGCCTCCACCACTTGCATGCCTAGTCTGGCGTGAAGCTGACTGGCCTGATGGGAGTTCACCTTCGCCATCTACTTCTGCCAGCCTGGCAGCCCTCAGTGCTCGCGTCATGTAGCCGCAGTTCATGCAGGCTTTATCAGTGAGTGCCTCCCTCAGATGTTGAGTGCCAAGGCACTTGGGGCAGAGGTCATGGCCATCGTCAGGATGAAGAGGGGCCTCACAGTTAGTACACAGGTGAGAGCCCTCCATTGCAGCAGCACAAGTTCTTCTACACCAGCTAAGCACTGAGCGCAGGCGCTATCAGCTGCTGTTTTGGGCCGTGTACTGGGGGGAGGGAGCGCTCACGCTGCCTGCACCAGCAGAGGCCGTTGGTTTGGTCGTTGGTTTGCCGGAAAATTGTATGCCAAACATTTTTTTTTTATTATAAATATAAAAATATAAAATATAAAGTTAGTACCAGTAGCTAGCTACCAAGTAGGCTAGCTGCAGCAGATGCTGTAAGCTGGGGGGAGGGGGGCGCTCATGCCGCCTGCACCAGCAGAGGCTGTTGTAACCAGAAGGTTGTATTTAGAAATATAAATTCTTAAATTAGGCAAAATAGTACTAGTAGCTAGTTACACAGAAAACTAGCTACAGCAGATGCCATAGGCTGGAGCACTTACGCTGCCTACACCAACAGAGGCTGTTGTTGTTAGAAAATTAACAAAAAATATCAAAAAAGATTATAAAAATATATCTTCTGAATTAAACAATAAATATCCGAAAATTTGCTACACAGTAACAGCTGTAAACTAGGGCAGGGAGTGCGTAGCTGCCTATGCCCACTTAAGGTTAACGAAAAAAAGAAACTAGATTCGAAAAAAGAAAAGATTCACCACGCTACTAGTAGCTGGTTATTATCTAACCCAAAACGCCCTTAGCTGAGGGAGCACTTAGCTGCCAACCCAGCAGGGGAAATAACAAACAAAGCACAAGCCTTTAACAAGAAAGTGAAACTAAAGGAGAATAAGCAGTAGCTAGGCTAAACCCTCACACTGGGAGCGGGGAGCGTTAACGCTTGCCGTTGTCACCAGCGGGGACCAAAAAACAACGAAAATCAATCGCTATAAACAGCGCGCATCAGAAAAAAGAAGGAAAAAGCACTTTTATCTTGATAATAGTAACGCCAACGCTAACGGAACCGTCTACGATGGACCAAACAACCTTACATTGGAGGGAAGCGGCGCGGACGCAGATTTTGCCAACATAGGTGGACAACAATCAAAGTCAGACTGAACTCAACCGAGCACCGTCTTAAATGCGGATAGCACCGCTAATACCCTTACCTTCTGACCGGAGAAGAAGACCCTTCCTTACCGGCAAGAGGAGTTGAGAACGCCATAGCGTGGATGCTTTGTTTGTTGTTGATAAAGTTGCAGTCCCTGGAGGGCGAACACGTCGCTACTCCGGCCAATGTATATGGCCGCGGAACTACTAGCAACTTAACTTTCAATAAGTAGATTTATTTTTTACATAGCAATGCAGTTTAATCATTTAAGCATAAGCACAAGGCAAAGTTGCAACTTCGCATGCGAGAAAAGAAAAGGGACTGATTCCCTGATGATCCCCGGTACATATAGACCACTACCGGGTCATACGGGGGTCACTTTTTTGGTATAAACACTTGAACTACGCATGCGCGAAGGGGAATATCCAGTGCTTAAAGCACCGCCTCTGGCGGTCAGGAGGGATGAAATAGAATGATAGTACCGGTATTAGTGCATTGAACACAAACAAAATCTGCAAGCTTACAACACATCACAATGTTTTTATTTTTCCTGTTTTGGGGATCATACATGATCCCATTGTGTTTGATGTATTTTATGCTGCACTGCCAGTGTTTGATGGGGAACAGCACATATTTCATTTTCTCTACAGAGGGAATTAGACAGAATGAAGCGAGACTGAATGGGAATCATGTTGCTTTCAGGTGGGTGATACGTGTTTGCACGAGGCTGCTCGCTACAACAATCTGACCATAGTGAAGATTCTCCTGGGAGCGCTGTGCTCTGTATCCAAGAGGAACCAGGTGCTGTATTTCTGCATGCTAAACCAGTTCAAGGACCCCCAGTTTGATAGAGTTCTACAAACTACACTGCAAAACAATCCTCACTGTAATTTATTCTCACCCTGAAAGAACAAAAAAGGAAACTGCATCTGGTCCATTCTGTACACTCTCAAGAGTTACAGACCCCTAAGGGTCAATTTGGACCCCAGTGGTCCCCGGACCTGATGCAAACACAAACAACATGTTAAACACATGTATAAGTGATGATAATGTAGGGCATTTTACTCATGCCGTATCGTATCGCTTATTATTTTCATTGAGGCATTAGAAAACCACTCTAGTTACACTGCACTGCACAAAACAAAAGATATGTACAACAAAGCAACACTGTAAATTCTGACTGACACAGGTGTACTTAACAGTGTATATTTGACTTCCCAGGCAGGGGACACGGCCCTCCATGTTGCTGCTGCCCTCAACCATAAGAAGACGGTTCAGCTTTTACTGGAGGCTGGGACTGACGGCAACGTCAAAAACTGTGTATGTTCGCCTTTTAGTGTGTGAACACCTTATTGCAAAGACCATGGATTCGTTTCAGTGAATAGCAACAGAATTCAGCTTGCTCCAGCCATTTGTCAACTTTACCTGGATTTTATTGGGTTGTATTGGGGGTTTTCTTCACGATATATAGTGGAAATAAAATATTTTCATGAAACTAAATTAATCCAAATTTTTAGCTCAAGACCCAAAAGAGAAATCTCCTTAAACAAGTGTCTTCTAATTTTCTAATAAAAATTATTTAATTTGTTATATTATTTTTATATATTTTTTATATCAGAAATAGCCTAATAGTAATCAAAAACAAAATAGGAAATACAAAATTAAAGGGATATTTACATGTGACCCATAACAAATGTGATCCAGTCTTTGACAAAGCATTAAAACGATGCAAATCAGTGTAATAATGGTGTAAATGTGTCTACATGCTGTTACCTCCAGGCAGGAAAGACGGCCCTGGACAAAGCCAGGGATAACAACCACAGAGATGTAGCCCTTCTCCTGGCCAGAGCCCCACAGGTTGGTGCTTGTAATTCACTATTTCACACACAATATAAAAACCTTAGTGACTCTGTGGTAGGCACGTGCACACAGTCACCTTTCTCCAGACCATGAATGCAGTTTTTACTATGGTGAAAGAAATGCCAAATGCCCTCTTTCCATGCTATACCTGAAGGCAGAGAATTGTCTTGTCCAAACTCCTCTGAACTTGAATGCAGCAATCTTATGTTGAAATAATTGCCCTCTCTGTGTAGAAATCCATGCCGTTACGCCACATCTCCAGTATTCACTTGATTAATAGTTCAGTGTGTTATAAAGCACCGAAAATAGTCGACCTCCAAGCTCACAACGCGTCGCGCTGCGTCGTGTTGTGAGCTTGGATGTCTGCTATTTTCGGTATTGAAATTCTTTATTTAGGAATAATGCTATTTAGGAATGCTATTTTCGATGTTTCCACCAAAAGGCCCTTTTAGAAATGTCAGCCCCTGCCTACCTAACATTCTCTGCACGTCCCTGCTCTGTGGTGTATGTACAGTAATGGTAATAACATATAGATCTTGGCGATAGGGTTAACTCGCCCACGTGTTGTCCAGGTACATCGCTTCTTGCGGGGACGAACGGTGAGGAAACGGAGGGAGCAACTGAAGGCCGAACGCAGGACCCAGTCCGTCACCAGAGTAGAAATGCTGCCAAAGAAAGTGAGAAGCTTGCATAAAAAAAATGCGGCACGTTTTTGCTGTATCTGCCTTTACGGGTGGATTCTGCCAAGGCTTTTCAATGGGAACAGAGCGGTAATCCAAAACCTTTGTTTTTGTTCAGTTGCAGTCTGCATTTTGAGGTGGGAATTTAGTTTCATAGTCTTTTGAATAAAATGGCATTGATTTTTAGTCAGATTTTAGTCAGCTGGAAAGTTTTAGTTTTAGTCACAATTTTTGTCGACTAAATATGAGATAATTTTCAGAGCGCAACAGCTGAGCATCGAACCAAGCATGAAATTCATTGTCTTTTAGTTCTACTGGATCTGTTCTCCACTACTTCCTCCTTAACATTTTAGTCTAGCTTTTATTTGTTGACGAAATTGTCTATAATTATATTTAGTCGTAATTTCAGTCATTGTGGTTCTTATTTCGTTTTCGAATTGGTCTGCAAGAGATAGTCGACCAAAGGCCTGTCCATGGCAAATTTCAAAACTTTAATTCGGTCTAATGCTTTTCAGAAGTCGCGAGTGACATCATTTTGTAGTCGAACCGGACCTTTTGACCGAAAAGGGCGGTTTCCATCAAAGGACAGGCCTTTACATTTTTCGTCATAGCGAAACCAACACTGATTCTAAGCTCCCCTCCCCGCTCTGGGTTGTGTGTCCTGTGCAGGAGCAGGAGGACAGCTCTCTGGAGGAGGAGGAGGAGGAGGAGCAGGACACTCCCAGCAGTGAGCTGCTGGTGAGCAGGACGGCTCTGGTCAGGACAGGCCTCCACAGCCGCCATCGCCTTCCCCACCGCAAGGCCCTGAACTCCGCCGGCGGCAGCAGCAGTCCTCGCCTCCACCACCGCAAGGCACTGAACGCTGCCGGCAGGAGCCCTCACCGGCAACGCAAGGCCCTGAACGCTGCCAGTGGCAGCCCTCACCTCCACCACCGCAAGGCCCTGAACACCGGCGGCGGCGGCAGCCCTCAGCGGCAGCGCCACAGACACAGGTTCAGGGAACTGGTGGGTAGTAGGAGTACAGATGGATGTTCACCCGACCACAATGCAAAGCTTTAAGAAGTAGTGAAAACAGTCGATCTACAAGCTCACAATGGGGCGCGAAGCGACGTGTTGTGAGCTTGTAGATAGGCTGTTTTAACCAGTTTGAGTCCCGGGTAAACGTCTTATTTCTCTTTTGGGTCACAGGCTAAAAAGTATGGGAACCACTGCTATATACCCCCGAGTAGGCCTGGGAGATGCAACTTCAAATCAATATCATCATGGTTATTTCAAACATTAGCCTCGATTGCGATTAATCGATGATTATTATTAAGTGAAATGAGCCAATCTACGTTAGCTGTTAGCTTGTAGATCGTCTATTTTCACTATTTTTGCATGCCACCAAGGAGCTATAGTCAACTTTTTCATTGTAGGGCCGACACTTTGTTTACATCCTAGTCTATAGACTAGAATGTAAACAAAGTGTGGCCAAAATGATTATTTTATCATTATTTTACGCTTTTTGTGGTCACATATATGAAGCTTACACATATGAAGCTTGTTTTCTTTATAAAATATTTTCGAAACATTATTTTTATTTTAGCATCCGTTTTTCAAGAAAAAGTTGACTATAGCTCCTTTAACAACAAAGTATAATAAAGGGCTTAAAACATTTTCAACATTATATTTGTATAATTGGTACTCACTAAAGCTCATTATAAAGATGGCACAATCTCCGTCAACTCTCTCTGCATTTCAGAGGTGGGCTGTGGCAGTATGTTCTAGGTTTTTTCGGGGGGCATGCAATTCCCTCCCATATAGGGGTGTAACGATATAGTAACTGTATCAAAATATCGTTTTTAACTTAAAGAATCGAAGTATATCGAAATGAAAACAGCTAAAATCGAATCGTATCGTTTTATTTTGTATCGTATCGAATCGGCAGTGCAAAGAATCGATTGTATCGATACTACCGACTTGTGCATTGTATTTCGCATTTTTAAGAAGAAAAATTTAAAAGCAAGAGTTTAACCATATAGCTACACTGGTTTATCGATAAATGTGTGTAATCTCTGGGTTCTTGTCAAGGTGCAGGTTTGTCAATATAGCCTACAATGTCCATGTATTTGGCAAATAATCACTGTGTTTACTTATTTATATCCATAATAATACATGTTTCCCTTAAAAACCTGCACTATCCACACCTTTCACACAGATTTAATTTATTTACTAAATAGTTACTATATCGATTTAAATTTATTGAATCGAATCGTATCGTATCGCCATGAATGAACCAATATCGTCCATGTATCGTATCGTCAACCATGTATCGTGATATGTATCGAATCGCTATTAAAATGTATCGTTACACCCCTACTCCCATAGACCGTTTTCTCAGAGCGGCAACCATAACTGCGGTGTCAAGATGCACCGCTTCCCACAGCGACACGGCAGCGCTCTGGAAAAAAGGTCTATGGCGTTACACTGTAGAACACACCACTGGGCTGTGGACAGTTCAGAAACCTGAAACAATGACATGTACATCATCGATGGGGATTCCAAGCTAACAGAAACTACAGCATTTCTCTTCCTGGAACGTTAGCATGCTGAAATAGAAGCCATTGTTCTTGCATTCTCAAAACAATGACCAAACCTGCCTGCCGATGAGGTAGGCAAGGATGGTAGGCACGTTTCTGGAGTCTCTGGACTGTCCACAGCTGACCAAAGACACATACTGTAATAATGTACATTAGTGAGGACCAATTATCTGATGATTGAAAAGTGGTTGAAGTGGTCCTTTAAGTGGTTAATCAGTCCATTATAAAAAAAATCTATTATTTTTTCTTTACCCTACCCTAACCCTAACCCAATTCATTGATATAGAGGAAATAAGTTTGCGGGAGCGGTTTTGCAGTCGCTAAATTGCACTGTTAAAAACAAAAAGAGTTAAGCCGGAAGGCAAAGCACTCTGTCTTCCTAGCAATCTTCGTTCCTACTCTCACCTATGGTCATGAAGTGTATTATATCTCCACACTGGCCTGGGAACGCCTCGGTATATTCCCGGAAGGAGTGGAGGAAGTTGCTCAGGATAGGGAACTCTGGAAGTCCCAGTTGGAACTGTTACCCCTGCGTCCCGATTCCGGATAAGCGGTTGAAGATGGATGGATGGAAGTTTGGCCTGCTGGTTCTAAATGTAGAATTCAATATTGAATATAGGCTATATTAAATATGCACTCCACCATATTTCAATAACCCTAACCAGCTTGATTTACACTTAGTTGTATGACGGTGCCTTCTACCGAGAATTTCTGATGAACTACAAGCTCACAACACGTCGCAGCACAACACGTTGACAGCTTGTAGATCGGCTATTTTCGGTGCATGGCAAGCCGCGCAAACAAGTACAAATCAAGCTTAATCCTGGCCTACTGTATAGGAGCAAAGGACCCGGAACCAATGATGATGTTCTCGTGATTTGATGTTTGTCAGATTGTTTCACCAGATGAATTCTAAATAATGAATTACTGGTAACTGCTGGTCTAATCTATCTATAAATGCGAGAAGTCTCTGCGTGCGTGTGTGTGTGTTTGTAATCCGCGTATCTCGAGAACCGTTCGTCCCACCGGCTTCAGATTCGGCACGCGCGTTCCCCGCCGCGGCACGGAGTGCAGTGCCGGGTCTCGACCCGACCCGACGCGCGGTTTTCCCGAACCGGCGCGAAACGTTCGGAATCTCCTTATGCGGGGTTGATTGTTGACATCAGGCTGTTTCTGAGGAAATCGGCGAAAGCTCTGACTCATTGTGACATCACTTCATAAAAGGCTCTGACATCACGTACGCCACATGAGTCAACAAAAAATCTCTGTGAGTGTGTATGTATGTAGGTAATCCACGTATCTCGAGAACCGTTCGTCCCACGGGCACGCGCGTTCTCCATATGGGCATAAAATGAATGCCCCCATATGAGAACCGTTCGTCCCACGGGCACGCGCGTTCCGTCCCACGGGCACGCGCGTTCTCCATATATGGGCATAAAATGAATGCCCCCATATATGGGCATAAAATGGATAAAGGGACACAGACAGACAGATTCAGAGATCTCCGAGAACCGTTCGTCCCACGGGCACGCGCGTTCCGTCCCACGGGCACGCGCGTTCTCCATATATGGGCATAAAATGAATGCCCCCATATATGGCCACGGCACGGAGTGCAGTGCCGGGTCTCGACCCGACCCGACGCGCGGTTTTCCCAAACCGGCGCGAAACGTTCGGAATCTCCTTATGCGGGGTTGATTGTTGACATCAGGCTGTTTCTGAGGAAATCGGCGAAAGCTCTGACTGGTAATCCACGTATCTCGAGAACCGTTCGTCCCACGGGCACGCGCGTTCTCCATATGGGCATAAAATGAATGCCCCCATATGAGAACCGTTCGTCCCACGGGCACGCGCGTTCCGTCCCACGGGCACGCGCGTTCTCCATATATGGGCATAAAATGAATGCCCCCATATATGGGCATAAAATGGATAAAGGGACACAGACAGACAGATTCAGAGATCTCCGAGAACCGTTCGTCCCACGGGCACGCGCGTTCCGTCCCACGGGCACGCGCGTTCTCCATATATGGGCATAAAATGAATGCCCCCATATATGGCCACGGCACGGAGTGCAGTGCCGGGTCTCGACCCGACCCGACGCGCGGTTTTCCCAAACCGGCGCGAAACGTTCGGAATCTCCTTATGCGGGGTTGATTGTTGACATCAGGCTGTTTCTGAGGAAATCGGCGAAAGCTCTGACTCATTGTGACATCACTTCATAAAAGGCTCTGACATCACGTACGCCACATGAGTCAACAAAAAATCTCTGTGAGTGTGTATGTATGTAGGTAATCCACGTATCTCGAGAACCGTTCGTCCCACGGGCACGCGCGTTCTCCATATGGGCATAAAATGAATGCCCCCATATGAGAACCGTTCGTCCCACGGGCACGCGCGTTCCGTCCCACGGGCACGCGCGTTCTCCATATATGGGCATAAAATGAATGCCCCCATATATGGGCATAAAATGGATAAAGGGACACAGACAGACAGATTCAGAGATCTCCATATATGGGCGTGAAATGGACGCAAATAGACAGATATCTCCATATATGGGCATATATGGGCAGACGTACGCCACATGAGTCAACAAAAAATCTCTGTGAGTGTGTATGTATGTAGGTAATCCGCGTATCTCGAGAACCGTTCGTCCCACGGGCACGCGCGTTCTCCATATATGGGCATAAAATGAATGCCCCCATATGAGAACCGTTCGTCCCACGGGCACGCGCGTTCTCCATATATGGGCATAAAATGAATGCCCCCATATATGGGCATAAAATGGATAAAGGGACACAGACAGACAGATTCAGAGATCTCATACGGCATAAAGGGACACAGACAGACACACAGACAGACGGATACAGAGATCTCCATAAATGGGCATAAAATGGACGCAAATGGCATATATGGGCATAAAATTTACGCAGAATCACAAAGATCTCCATATACGGGCATAAAGGGACACAGACAGACAGATTCAGAGATCTCCATATATGGGCGTGAAATGGACGCAAATAGACAGATATCTCCATATATGGGCATATATGGGCATAAAATGGACCCAGAACTATATCTGCAGTGATCTCCATATATGGACATAAAATGGACGCTGACAGACAGACAGATAACAGATATCTCCATATATGGGCATAAATGGACACAGGCAAACAGATGGTCAAAACGGGTCCTATGACAACAGGTATAATGGGGTTTGCATTAAAGGGCGGGGCATTCATTCCCTATTTACGTTGTTCCGAGTTGGCCAGGTCGCCGACTAGACGCTGGGCCGCCCGAAGGGCGGCCCAGCTTCTAGTATGTTTAAATATGATTACCGTAATGTCAATTTACTCTTTATAATGCCAATCGTTAATGGCAATGGTGATGACCAGAGAACAACATTCAATGTCTTCTACTTTCACTTGGCACCTAGACTTGGCACCTAACTAGACTCTATGAGATTAGGATTTAAAGGAGTAGTTCACCCCCAAAATGGACTTTCTTCCTATTGATTCCTAACACCATGGAGACTTGAGTTCAATAATATTTGTTTGTGTTTGTCTCATTCCTAAGACAAAAATTTGATTATAGTAAATTTACCCCCATTGATTCCGGATGGGGACCCGAAAGCATTTGGGTCCCCAACCGGAATCAATGGGGGTACATTTATTGTGATCCAATTTTTGTCCTTGGAATGCTACAAATACAAAAAAATATTATTGAACTCAAGTCTCCATGGTGTGAGTAATCAATAGGAAAAAACAATCATTTTGGGGGTGAACTACTCCTTTAATGACTCATATTAAAAGTGTATTCATGTAACACGGTTATTACTTTGACGAGATGTCTTAAATGCCAGGTTTTGGAGGAAGATTATTACAGAAGAGGTGAGAATGATCTCTCAGAGTCCCCTGTGAAGAACGAGCTGTCTTCCTACGATGGAGAAACACCGTCTCCACTGGAGGGAAAAGCCTACCAACTCTATACACTCTACCGGGACAAGGAGGGTAACATTAGACAGGTGAATGAGTCTAATGACACATGTAACTGTACATATGGATTAGGGCATTAACGAAAAAGTCGACAAGTCGACTCAGTCGACTTCATTACACAAGTCGACTCCCACCAGAGAAAGTTGAAAGTCGAAGTTGAAAAAAAGAAAAGAAAAATACTTTCTATTGTGAAAATAGCAGATCTACATGCTCACAACGCCTCGCAGCTGCCCTTGGGTGTCTGCCATTTCAACTTAAATCATTTCATGTTTGTAATTCTATGTACAGTATGTATCAGGCAATTACCGGTACTTGAATGAAAAGAATAGTACACGCACATCCGTGGCCCAGGTGCTAGACAAGCAGAATCATGAAGGACAAGTAGAGTCTGCACACTGGTTACGCGTAATTTTGATGGCCTTCCTGTCCTGGCATTTGGCCTTCCTGTCCTGGCATTTGGCCTTTGTGCCCTCAAAATTTGTATCTGTGTTTTGTGTTTGTGTTTTGTATTTGTGATTTGTATCTGTGATTTGTATCTGTGATTTGTGTTTTGTGGATTTGTATTTTGTGGATTTGAATCACAGATAAAAATCAGAGATGCAAATAACAAATAATAATACAAATCACAGATACAAATCACAGATACAAAACACAAATACAAAACACAAATACAAATCACAAATACAAATCACAGATACAAAACACAAATACAAAACACAGATACAAATTTTGAGGGCACAAAGGCCAAATGCCAGGACAGGAAGGCCATCAAATGAAACACGATTTTAGTCCATTGAAAGAATTTGTTGAATCTCAGGGTTAGGGATGATAACCACAATGTCAGTAGTGGCGTTTCCATAAACTTAATCGAATTAGGGAAGCGAATTATCATAAATACGCATTAAGACAAAGCGAATTTAGCATGTTTCCATTTGCGGGTGTCATTCGAATTAGCGACGTCGCAAGAGTTGATCGGGCTGATTTTTTTCAGACCGAACCTGAGCACTGCACGGTCTGCACCGTCTGCACGTCTGACTGCTGTCACTCGGTCGCTGTCTAGTAGTGGGAAGAAGAGTCGTCATCATCATCATGGCCCCAAATAACTTTTAAATATATTACAATTGGCGACGAGTCTCTTACGAAATTGGCAAGAGTTCCTCTCAATACATAAAGCTACCGATTCACCGGGAAAACCGCAGTCACGTCGCTGCACAGTGGAAGTTTCAGCGTCCTCTGGAAGGTCAAGTGGCCGATCTGGAAGCTCACAACGCGGCGCGGAGACGTGGATGCGAGCTGCTGTGCCTGTGAGCTTGTAGATTGGGCACTTCAGGCACGCAACACCGTGGGATGAGGAAGGGTTCGCTCGCCACCGATGGCTTGGGGTGAAAACGGGAGGAATTTACACATGGTCCGTGTCACTCCGTGTGTAACAAACAACAGGTTTGTTTTGTGGGCTAACGCTATACCATGGACAAAGCGGCAGGGGAAATGGACCTAGAACGTCATACTTTATTCGAATGTATTGTCTGACCCGTTTCCATTCACTTTTGCGCATTTAGTTTATTCGATTAAGCCTCAAAATCCTCCTCCTCCAAGCGGATAATCTTTTTTGCGGATAATGAAAGTTTATTAGCATTTTGAAGTGTTTCCATAAAAACATTTTGCGACTAAGCTGTTAATGCGCAAAAAGTGGCTTTATGGAAACGCCACTAATGAAATACATAAATGATGGTATTTACAATCTGCTACTTTTGATGCTTTTGTGTGGCACTGTAGTATGTTGTCGTTGTCGGGTGGAAACCTTGTATGTCCAAGGCCGTTCATTTTGCATTCATCATTTTAATGATTTAATGATGATTTAAAATAGCAGATCTACAAGCACACAACGCCTCGCACCGCGAGGCGTTGTGTGCTTGTAGATCTGCTATTTTCACTAGTCTCGTGCGACAGTCTCGTCTGATGAAGCAGGGCTTTGCTTTACAAAGAAACGTAGAAATGTGAAAGTTGGAGACAGTGACGATCACGTAGATGTAGAGGCATTAATTTACGAATAAAAAGACAAAAAGTGAAAACGTGGAGAATAAAAGGAGGCTTCTCCCCGACACAGTGACATAATGCAGTTGTCTGATGTGTGTCCCATGCAGCGACCAGCCAACGGCTGCCACTGTAAGCCTCTGGTCAGGAGGCTGGAGGGTCAGCTCAAAGCCACCCAGGAGGAGATGAAACTGCAGGTCCTGCGCGTCCAGGAGCAGCTCAGCTGCAGGCTGGGCAAACTGGACCGCCGGAACAGGCACCAGGTCCGCTTCCCATCATTAACCTCTTAAAGGAGTAGTTCACCCCCAAAATGTTGTGTAGCCATATTACAGCACATTACATCACCAGTTACATCCTAGACCTATCTGTAGCCACTTTTCCTCAGCGTTTTGCCATAGCAATGTGTTTTCCTCACCGTTTTGCCATAGGAATGTGTGTGTGTGTGTAGCCTGTATAACATCACCAATTACCAATTGAAAACGTTATGCAAGTTATGCGAGCGGCCACCGCTCACTTCACATTGGATGTGATTTTTAAACTAGAAATAGACATATACTAGCCCGCGCCCCCATAGCTGCAGTGATTCTCGACCTTTTTAATTTCAAGGACACCCCATTTGATATGCATTGGGGCCATGGTCTTTTTTCTTATTCTCTGCTGCTGCACAAGCACAGAACAGTAGGCTACAGTTTTGAGCTTGTTCAGTATCTAGGCTGGCTATTTTCACACCTTTTGAAAATGTTTGAAAGGTTTTGGAAAATGATGAAATATGTTTGTTACCTATAATGACAAAGCATTAATAGTTTCTTTAAAGTATAGGTTAAAGCGGTCTAAACTGGTTAATTTAGCGTCACTATCATTTTAAACCCATATCTTATTCAAAGAATCGCAGATTATACAAGCTCATAGCGTAGCTCATACTGTATTGTAGAATTGACCTCGGGTCTCGGTGGGTTTGTGTGACTCGTGTCCAGGTCCAGGTGTTGGACCTGCTGAACCAGGAGAGAGTGGCGGCAGAGAGACAGGACATGTTGTACAGGATTGACCACATGGCTGCCCAGAGCAGAGAGGACGCCGACAGGAGACAGGTGGGTCGTTACCATAGAGCAGGGTTACAGCTCATCCGCACTGCCTGGGATGCGACGCAAGCGATGAAATCTCATTAAAATACCTTTGTTTCAATTGGTTCAGGCTACGTCGCAACGCAATGACCGACGCTCCAAATGCGGACAGTGTTTCGCGCCGTGTCGCTCGCTCGCGTGCAGTGCGGATGAGGTGTAGGACTACTATATTTCTACAATCATTCTAGAGGGCCACACTGCAGTAAAGAAATAGCAAAAATAGCAGGATCTACAAGCTCAAAACTGCTATTTTTGCTATAAAAGAAAAGTTGAATCCTGAAAAAGTTTCATTTTTAATTGTATTTAAAATGCATTTATAATTCTTATGTTAACTTTATGAACTTAAATACAAATACATTGGACATAAAAAAGTTGTGCTGTCAATCTAAAAGTAATTAAAGCGGGTCATGTTTACATTGAAACAGCTTTGGAATCGGAACAGCTGAAATCAATAACATATCAGTATTCCAATATTAACCTGCGGGCCGCATTAAGTAAAGGTGCATGTGGCCCCCGGGCCGCCGGTTGCCCATGTATGCCATATACAGTAGGTAATAAATAATAGAGAGCAAACTGCCCCGCTTGCCCAGCTATTCATTCCAGTGCAAGTTGCTCAGTGGCATTTGAAGCACCCGGGAGCAAAGACTGCCGGAAGTAGTGGAATTGGCAAACAAAAAGGGCGCCAATTTTGCAGAAGTGTTGAGCACCGCGAGACAGGCGCACTAGGGTACAGCATTAGCATACGCACGGCACGTGCAGTAGCGTTTAAACTGCACTCCCTGGTTTGACCACCAGGCTATAAGGCTTCCGGGGGTTTGGTCATTACTAGGGTTGGGATCCGGAACCGGTTCTTCGGGTACGCGGTTCCGAAATTGAGGAACCGGAGCCGGTTCCATCATATTCTGTGCATTTCAAGCGACTGTGGTGACGTCTCGCTACATGTGTGAGCGAGGTGGATACGCCCACTCAAAGCAGAGTCTACAACAGCTGATCCAGGATCAGAATGCTAGTATCCTTCGAGACAGACGGAGCTAACGTTAGCGCAGCAGCAAAACTACTCACGATTGTGGTTGCACTTTACAAGAGAGGAAAAAACTAATGCAAAGTGAACGAAATGCAGTGCAATCCTTTCCTGCAAATGTGCAGTCTCCTAAACTCTGTACCAGTGACTGCAGCTGACGCCCGTTTCACTTTCTTCAGTAGCCTAGCAGCTAGCTGCTAACCACGTAGCGCAATGTACAATTCACTCGGCTGGTACTTCATTCATGGTGTTGCATATGACAGACGCGACGTTTGTCTGAGGTTCAGCTTTCACACTGGTAGCAGCTGGGATGATGATGACAACGAAAGACTAGCCGATCTACAAGCTCACAGCACGTCGTGTGCGACGCGTTGTGAGCTTGCAGATCAGCTATTCATTGTTAAATAACCATGTATTCTCCACTATTTGAAAGTCCACCCTTAACCATGCATTTTTATTGTGGTTAAGTTGAAATAGTAGTTATATAAGTTGCTGTAGTAAACAGGGAATCACTTTATTATAATAATTATGAAAGATAGATCTATATCTATATAGGCATATACACATATGCCTATATTAATTGATTGAATAATTTATTAGAAGTTTGCAATAGAAAAAAAGTACAGTTTCATGACAAATCACTGGTACAAGGTCAACTAAAAGGAGATCCTGGAAAGCCGAGGCTTATTTCCACTGGAACCACACTTTAAGTATCTCATATAAAAATATTTATACACATATGCCTATATATATACAGTATATGAGAACTTCCGGAACCGTTTTAGGAACCGGTTCTACCCGGAACCGAAAAGGGGTACCCGAAAAAGACTCGGAATCGGTTCAAACCAAACGGATCCCAACCCTGGTCATTACATGGACTTCCGTAATGCAAAACCGTTTCGTGCCATGCAAGGACCGCCAAATTGATTTGTGTTCGGCCAAGGGCCCCTAAAATATTTTGTGCCAGCCATGGATAGCCAGAAGAGACGATTTATGTAAATTTAAGTACATTTTGATGCCAATAATTTTGATACTTTTACACAATTGAGTAAAAGTAAAATTGTACTTAAGTACAGTACTTAATTTGAATAAAGGACTTTTACTTGTAACATATTATACTGTATCTACATTGCAGTATTGATACTTTTAGTCAAGTAAACCAGGGGTCTTCAACGTTTTCTGGCCAAGGACCCCTTAGCTGAGAAAGAAGGGACCCCCTCTACATATTATATAAATGTGTGTTGCTGATTTTCATGGATTTCATAGATAGATTCATATACTTGTTTGACAGCACTGTCATCAGTCTATGTTGGATTCATGTTAATGTGTATCTTCAGACATTTAACCACTTAAATTGTCGATACTTTGTACATTTGACCTATCACTCGGTACTTGGTCTGCTCTTTTTTACCTCCACACATCTACAAGCTCTCAACGCCTCGCAGCGCAAGGCGTTGAGAGCTTGTAGATCTGCTATTTTAGGCCAAAGTTCTCCTCAGAATAGGGAATGGAAGGGTTCGAGTTGTTAATCTAAAATAATTATCCTATCACACAAAGATTTGGTGGCCCCCCTGTAGTAACTCTGAGGACCCCCTAGGGTTCCCCGACCCCTTGTTGAAGACCCCTGAAGCAAACCATGCGAGTACTTCTTCCATCACCGATAAGTTACCAAAAACGACCTCTGTTTCCGTTTTGTCAAAAGCAGGCAGCGTTAAGCCGCGAGCTGAATGCGCTGTGCATGTCTCGCGACGTCGGCGACCCCCTCCAGCTCCCCGCCAACCCGTCGCAGTACTACAAGCTCCTCCCCTCACCCTCCGTGGACCAATCACTGGCAGAGGGCGACCTGGAGTCCCTCCCCCTGCTGTCGGTGGTGTCCGAGGAGAGCAGCAGCTCATTGGCCACATACGTCAACGTCCTGCCGCACCACAGCGCCCCCTACAACCTGGTGGGCACCGAGCGCCACTACACGGCCAGCAGGAAGTACTTTGAGGTCAAAGTGGACAGGTCGCCAGGTGAGTACTGATGGCAGAAGTGGAAAGAGTGCTCATATTATATACTTAAGTTAAAGTATCAATACTGCATGTAGAAACCCGCTGTTACGAGTAGCTCCTTTCGGGAACCTCTCCCTCTGCTATATAGCTCCGAGATGAGGTTCCTGGAAACTACATGCCCAAATCGGAAAGGACCTCAGGTAAAAAAAAAGAAACCTTAGAAACCCGGGAAAAAACATGGACAAAACCAGGAAAAATGCGATTCTGGTCCCTCATGCGTGTGCATGAGGGACCCAAGCCCCACCAAAGTCTCACTCCTATCTTTTCCTGAAACTTGGCAGCCCAGGGATAACTACCTGCTTATTGTAAGTTGCTTTGGATTAAAAGCATCAGCTAAATGCCTAAATTGTAAATTGTAACAGATCAACATTTTTTGCGTGATGACTGATCGTCTTGCTTAATATGAATAAAATAAGAGTACTCTTTTTCGCTCCGAGTCTGGTGGTGGACACAGGGGCGTCACAAGGGGTAGGAAAGTGGGACTGAGTTACCAGGGCCCAAGGTGGAGGGGCCCTAGTAACTTTAGCTGTTGAAAAATAGCAGATATACAAGCTCACAGCGCGAGTGCCGCGCTGCGAGCTTGTAGATCTGCTATTTTTGAAAAGTTGTGAAAATGTGTGAAAATCTTTGAATATATGTATTTTTTAAGCGAACATTTCTAACTCAAATTTTGCTTCTGGGGGTCCCTGGAACTAAATATTTTGAGATCGGGGTCCGTGGCCAAATACATATCATCTTGGGGGTCCTTGACATAGGTTTCTTGCACCCATTTTCACGATTTTTCAAAAATAGCAGATCTACAAGCTCGCAGCGCGGCACTCGGTGCCGCGCTGTGAGCTTGTATATCTGCTATTTTTCAATAGTTAACATTCATGGGGGCCCCGCAGTGAATCCTTGTACCCAGGGCCCAGAATCTGGTGTGACGCCCCTGGGTGGACATACAGCTGCGTGACACACGGCACCTATTGCTGCCTGGTTGCAGCCCAATGTATAAACATGTCTCTCTTGCCAGATGACTACGAGAACACAGCCATCTTTCCCCTGCCCTTGGTGAGCTCTGCTGACCCCTTCTGGCAGCCTCCGAAACGACAAGACCACCCAGTTACAACAACAACAACAACAACCACAGCCTTGGGCCTGGTGGGAGAGGAACACCCCAGTAGCATCAGCAGCAGCAGCCAATCAGCAAGCAGCGACTGGGGCTCCAGGTCAACAAAATAAAAACTAAGCTACTGTATGAAGACACACGCTTAAAGCATGTGCCCTTTGCTTCCCTAGAGGAAAGCTAGAGGCAAGCTAGCCCTCCTCCCCCAAGGGCAAGCACAGGGCATAATGTGCTTTAACAGTGTGAGTGAGGCCTAATTAAGGCCCCGGACACACATTTAGAGCATGTGCTTTATGCTTTACCTGGGGGGGTAAAATGGTAAATGGTAAATGGTGCATTTATATAGCGCTTTTAATCCAAAGCGCTTTACATAGATTGTGCATTACATTCACCCATTCACACACACATTCATACACCGGTGGCAGAGGAAGCCATGCAAGGCACCAACCTGCTCACCGGAGGCAATTAGGGGTTCAGAGTCTTGCCCAAGGACCCTTCGACATTAACTCAGGGGGAGCCCGGATTCGAACTGGGAACCCTTCGGGATTTATACCCTAAAGCATAAAGCATGAACTAAAGATGAACTAAACCAAACATTTTATATTTGGTTGTGCTCGGGTGTTGCACAAATAGCAGATCTTCAAGCTCACAGCGCATTGTGAGCTTGTAGATCGGCTATTATCAGCATACAACCAAGTGTAAAATCAGCCATTACGACGCCAAAATATTCTTTTTGTCTACAAAATCAACTGATTTAGTCTCCTAAAATCACAGTAGCAGCATCCATCCATCTTCAACCGCTTATCTGGAATCGGGTCGCGGGGGTAACAGTTCCAACTGAGACCTCCAGATTTCCTTATCCCGAGCAACTTCCTCCACTCCCTCAGGGAGTATACCGAGGCGTTCCCAAGCCAGTTTGGAGATATAATCCCTCCATCTGGTCTTTGGTCTGCCACGTGGTCTCCTCCCAGTGGGACGTGCATCGAGGACCTTCCTAGGAAGGCGCTCGGGAGGCATCCGTACTAGATGCCCGAACCACCTATGCCTGGATCTAGTTTCTCCATTTCTATTTCTACAACTGGTGCAACCGAGCACAAACTTCAGCCTCGTTCATTGGAACGGCAGCACCCTTTCTACTTTTTTTTTTGCTCGGTGAGCGATACGCCTGGCTTTTACAAAAGATTGCAGTTGGAAATAATGGATGTACATTTTTCAAATCGCAAAGTTAAGCTACTTTGATGACGTTATAATAAGACATCCTTAGATCCTTATACAATCATATAAATGGCATTAAAAGAGTTACGTTTTCGTTTTTTCTCGTTAGCAACAGTAACTGAATATATATATATATATATATATATATATATATATACAGTATATATCCACCTGACAAATATACAAAAGTAAAAAAAAAAAAGAATAAAAAAACGAAACTAAAACTAAGCATTGACACAAAAATCTAAACTAGCAAACCCGCTCTAAGAGCCAATTTAAAAAAAAAAAAAAAAGAAAAAAAGTAAAAACGAACTAAACTATGATTAAAAATCCCAAACTCTTGGCTCCAGGTGCCAGCGCCACAGCTACGACTGGAGCCACAGGAGGCGCCTGCGAGAGCGGATGCTGGCCCACAGACATGGAGGTGGAGGAGGAGGGAGGAGGAGGTCTGGAGACGGCCCCGGAGGAACCCTGGAGTTCTTCATCGACCGGCCCTCAGAGCCCACCTTCATCCAGGAGAGAAACCACCTGCACGCCATGGAGGTGAGCAACCTTGACCTGTTACCCATTTAGGGCCTAGAATTATTGAATGCTTTAACCAGTGAAAAACAGCAGATATACAAGCTCACAGCGCGGCACCGAGTGCCGCGCTGCGAGCTTGTAGATCTGCTATTTTTGGAAAAAAGTCGTGAAAATGTGTGCAAATCTTTGAATATAGGCTATGTATTTTTAAAGCGAACGTTGGTAACTCAAATTTTGCTTCTGGTGGTGGTCCCTGGAACTAAATATTTTGAGATGCGGGTCCGTGGCCGAATACATATCATTTTGGGGGTCCTTCACATGAAAAGGTTTGAGAACCACGGACATAGTAGTCTCTCAAGAACAGACTAACTGAGCTCCAGTTGATGTGAAAAGGACCTTTTCTTTGACGATGGCTGGCCAGATTGCTGACATAGAAACATAGGTTTTTCAAAAAATCTTAGAAGGATTCAAAAGACACTTATAGAATCGGGTCAAAATTCTAATTTTCATGATTTAAAAGAAATAGCAGATCTACAAGCTGAGCTTGTAGATCTGCTATGTTTCAATAGTTAAATAATAAAATAATACACAATAATGTGTACCCGTTAAGGGGTTAAGCTTTATCTATCGAAAAATAGCAGATCTACAAGCTGAGCTTGATCTGCTATTTTTGAAAAATCTATAAAATGTGTGCAAGTCTTTGAATATTTTTGACACGATTCTATGAATGTCTTCTAAATCCTTCTTCTAAATCAGTGGTCCTCAAACTTTTTCATGTCAAGGACCCCCAAATGCATTCGGCCACGGACACCCATCTCAAAATATCTTGTTCCAGGGACCCCCCCAGAAGCAGATTTGATTTGTTACAGAAGCTTACTTTGAAAAACATTTATTCAACAATTTGCCAAGATTTTCACGATTATGCACAAAAAGCTGAAAATGTGCGTAAGTCTTTGAATATTGACCCGATTCTATAGATGTCTTCTAAATACTCTTAAGGTTTTTGAAAAACGCATATTTCCATGTCAATGGTTCTCAAACCAATTCATGTCAAGGACCCCCAAAGTGATATGTATTTGGCCGCCGACCCCCGTCTCAAAATATTATGTATCAGGGAAGCAAATATTTGAGTTACAAATGTTCACACTTCAAAAAAATCTATATTCAAAGATTTACAAACATTTTCAGGACTTTTCAAAAGTAGCAGATATACAGTGATATTTAATACAGTGAGTACAAGCTGTGAGCTCGTATATCTACTATTTTTCAATAAAGAAAAAAGAAAGCTAACGACGCGGTCCTGTGCGTTTCCGCCAGGTGACTCAGCGCTTCTTCGAGACGGTGTCGACTCAGCTGGAGCGCTGGTACGAGAGGAAGGTCCTGGAGGCGCGGCAGCAGGCGGAGGTGGCGGCGCGAGAGGACCGCGAGCAGCTGCTGCGCCGCGTCGTCAGCCTGGAGGAGGAGCTACAGCGGCTCAGGACCAATGGCGACGCAGAGAGCTGAGGGCACCAAGCGGACCCGGGGTTCATTTTCATCGGCCGTAGAACTATCGAAACGGACGAAAACTAGATAAATACTATGCTATGAAGACTAAAACTGTGGCAAAATATGTTGGCAATTTTGTCGACAGAATAGAAAATGGGGAAGAGGTTTATGTTTGGTTGCGCGTGGGTTTGGCGGCCCTGAAAATAGCAAATCTACAAGCTCACAGACCGTCGCTCACAGAGCTTGTAGATCTGCTATTTTCGGCATGCAGCCAAGTGTTAAGTCAGCCCTCACGGCCCGCTAAAATGCACTCTAGTCGACTAAATCAACTGTCGATTTAGTCGACAAAGATCTTCTGAAATTGTGTCCGCTAAAACTAAGACTCAAACGAAAACATTTCAGGTGACTGAAATGTGACTGGATTTTATTCCAAAGACGATGACTAAAATATATTGTACTGTATTTGCTGTCAAAATTAACAGACAACGGACAATCAACCCCAGAGAGAGTCCTGCAGTCTCCCCCCCCAATTTAGAAAACATCTCTTGGATTACCAAATATCAAATTTGTTGTTGTTGTATGTCATTGTTCTGTAATTATTCTGTTATGATTATTAAAAGTGATCCCTGGCTAATACGACAAATATGCCTTAATACATTATAATTGTCCTCTATAACTGCAAAGTAAAATTAAAAACACCTTAAATATTTTATTTCTTCTAGAAATAGCTAATCTTTAACTTAACAGGGTCGCACGTTGATGATGTCATAAATGTCATGTGTGATCTATCCCTATGGAATTTATGGCATGCATGTGAAAATAAAAACAAACTTAATATTTCCTATGGTTAATATGAGCATCAAATCAATATTTCAAATGTGTTTTTTGCACATGCATGCCGTAAATTCCATAGAGATAGATCAAACATGACATTTATGACATCATCAACTTGCGACAGGCATTTCCCCTATTGAGTGAAAGATTCGTTATTTCTAGGAGAAATAAAATATTTAAGGTGTTTTTAATTTTACATTGTAGTTATAGAGGACTATTATAATGTATTAAGGCATATTTGTCGTATTAGCCAGGGATCACTTTAACACTTGGGATGCCATTGTTTTGTCATAAAACAAAACGCTGTGCATCTTTCCCATTGTCTTGACCAGTTTTTTTTTAATGTATGAATGAATACCCCCCCCTCCCCCCCAAAAAAATGAATAAATAAAAATTTAAATAAAAAAACATTCAAATCTGGGGGATGCAGGAAGCTCTGTATGTCTGTTGCTTCTTTCATGCTGAAGAACATAGATATAAAAAGCTAGATGCCTCATTGGCTGCTGCGGTTCATTGGAGCAACGAGCAACAACTGGAGAGCGAACGTCCGCTATTGCCGGACACCAAGCTGCCAGTCATGTGACTACTGGCCAATCTCAACTGGTCTTTTCCGTGACTTTCAATCCATCCATTTCCTGATGTTGCGCGGCTGCGTGGCTCAGCTGTTTCTACAGGCTGCGTGCGTAAAGGCCCGCCCCCACCTGCCTCTGATTGGCCTAGCAACTTCCGGTTTCTCTGACGCACGTGGAAGTGGGAACGACTGGAAACGTCTGGTCGCCGTGTCCCGCGATTTCACGCCTCAGAGCCGAAGGAGGCGTCTACCTTTCTATGTCTATGCTGAAGAAGGCCTCCAGGCCGAAACGTCATGAATAAACAAGAATGAATTGAGCAAGAGGTTCAATTTTAACGTGTGATTTTACTTTGAAATGTTTTGTAGTTTTGGAGATAATTAACTTTTAAAACCCACATCTGATAACTTTGGCACCTCGCTGTTCCTTCATACTTTAACTTAGCGACTTGATTGAACATTCAAAAAATCCGCCTTACTGTGGACATGTATGGTTGAGATTTTTACTTTGAAATAATTTGTAGTTTTTTAAATATTTAACTTTAAGCGCCCAATGCATTGTCAACGACAATGGCCTTTTGAAGGAGAGAAAAATCAGGCAATCAGTGTCTATTGCTCAGATGCAGAGGTGCTGGGATTTGATCACATGACCTTCTGGTGTTATGTCAAGAGCTTTTCCAACAGAGCTACCACTACTCAGAATGTGTGTCATAAAGACATTTTGAGTCATCCATATGTTTGCATATAGAAAATCCCAAAGTAGTGCACCATTGAACTGTGGGGTTTGAACATGTCACCTCTAATGGCAAAGGTCTAATCATTGGACCACTATACCACCTCTCCAGCTCTCTTGGCACATGTCTCTTAGTAAACATTTCCTTTTCTTTTTCAAGGCTAGAATGATAGAAATAGGAAAAAACATTTCAAAACACAAAGACCCTCATTTATCAACGTGGTGCAGATCAAAATTTGGGTGTACACCGAAATTTAGGGAAGTCTCGACATTTATCATTTCAACTTGACTTTGACGTTGGCGTAGGGTACGATCAAATCTCACGTCAAGTCCAGAGGTGGTGTAGGATTCATCCTACACCACTTTGTTCCATTGTAGACGTGCAGAGCAGCATTGTCTAACTATCTGACAGGCAATGGACACATGTATCCACTCGAAAATGTATATCCAACACAATAATAAATAATCCTGTGAAAATATTACATTTTATAAAAGCATAGCCTATTATAGCCAGCTACATCATGGACATGCACGCCGATTTTATTTCCAAGTTACAATGACAAGCAATTAAAATCTAGCAATATGGAAGCAATCTACTGTTAAGTGCTTTAACAGTCTAAATCTTAAGATTGCAGACTTGGCTCAGAACAAGCACATATATAGCCTACGAACGAGAGCATTTTCGGGACCAGTGCGGCGCCGCTGTGATCTTACATTACCGTGAGGCGTGAGCCTCCAATTTATACAGTGACACGAGTCCTTTTAAATATGGATAAAACCCGAAGGTCCAAACCTGGCTGTGCCCAGCCCAGCGCACGCACGCTGTGGATGATTTATTTGGGGGTCCACGGCCCACCGGGGAGAAGACCAGCCCGTGCGGGAACGGTGCATGATTGCAAGTTCAAGCACTCAAATGCGCATTGTGCTCGTCGCCGAAATTGGGTTAAATTTATATCCAAAACATAACTGTGGGGTCTCTCAATTTATACAGTCGCTACAGTACTGTAGTAGGCCTACACTATGCTGGAGTTAATGATGAAACCCGACGTGGTGAGCCTGTGACATTATTTTCGTGGACCGTGAGGTATCCAACTATTATACAAGTGTGTCCTATATGGAGTTATGTATTAAGGATAAAACCCACCCGACGCTTCAAACCTTCAGATTATAACTGCCTCCTTTTCAGTATCTCTCAGTAACATTGCATGCACGGCATCCCGTGGTTTCGGGAATACATGATTTTGCTTACTTTTTTTCTTTTTTTTTGTAACCACTCAAACGCGCACTGCGCCGTCGCCGATATTGGGTTAAATTAATATATTCCATTTGTGACAATGACTGGTGTGGTGTCACTCATGTAGGCTGCAAGCTTAGCCTACTATACAAAATAAATGGTAATAATGGTTCCACAGTGAACCAAAATGCTGCTAGGCTTGGTGGTGTGTGCGTGCGTGCATGTGTGCGTGGTCTGTGTGGGACGCGGACATGGGAGTGAACTTGAAGCGTGGAGTAAACTCTCTTCTATTGGCTTTCCTTTCGTTGTTAGGTCGTATTCAGGTCGTTCTAGTCGTAAAATCGGGGCGTTTCGAGAATAATTAAGGGCGTGTTATTTAAATTTCATTTCAGCCTGCGCATTTATCAACGCTGGGATCAAATGTACGCCAGGTGTGACTGTTTAGGACATTTTCGTAAATGCCACGCAAACGTTGCCCTACGCAAAATTTTGGGGGAAAAAATACACCGTTTTTTACACTCCATTGATAAATGAGGGCCAAAGAGAGCTGTGCCCTGGGTTTCTGACAGGTAGTAAAGTGGTCTAATGATCTGACTTTCAGCAGAGAGGTTCCATATTCAAATCCCAGTCTACCTGTAGTTTGATGATGGAGTACTTTGGAATGTTCTCCGTAAAGTTATGCATGCGTGACTCTGAATGTTTTTGAAAATGCACAGGGCAACCACAGAATGTGTGTCTGGGTGGCTTAGTTGGAAGAGCTCTCGACTCGTCACTAAAAGGTCAAGGGATCAAATCCCAGCACCTCTGCATCTGAGCAGGCGTGCTAATAGTTAGATTTTTCCCGCCTTTAAATGTCCATTGACAATGCATTGGGTGCTTAAAGTTAAATATTTCAAAAACTACATATTATTTCAAAGTAAAAATCTCAAGCATCCATGTCCACAGTAAGGTGGAATTTTTGAATTGTGAATCAAGTTGCTCGGTTAAAGTATGTAGGAACAGCGAGGTGCCAAAGTTTTCAGATTTAAGCCTTAAAAGTTAAACATCTCCAAAACTACAAAACATTTCAAAGTAAAACCTTCAAGCATGTGTGTTGGCAGTTAGGTGAATTATAAAAAGTATGAATGGAGTTTATAGGTGAACGTGTTTTTTTAATCAAATCCATAACCTGACAAAAGACAAACCTTCTGCTTACGAGTCCTGTGCTTTACATTTACACCACCAGGTCTTTCACAAAGAAATGATATATCAGGTCATATTTAGAGTCCAAGCAAGAGAAACATACAAATATTTAAATATTCGCATATTTAATGAAGTGTTGTTTTTTTAAAATCATAAAGCTCATTGGAGAAAGGTGCTATATAAATGCACCATTTACCATTTAAGTAAGTTACCAAAAATAGAAAAGTTATTTTCTAATCAAACAGATTAGCTCCTGGGTTTTTACACAGTCTTTACATTTACCCTAATTGGTAGCACTTTACAATAATGACCTGTTATAAATCATTTATAAACATTTATAAGCAGTTTGTAGATGAGTAATAAACATGAACAAATGTTTACCTAAACATTTATAACTGTTTTAAACATCATTTATAATTAATGGCTTTAAGGTTTCAGACGGTGTCGTACTACACCCAAACGTAAATGTTTAACTGAAAAAATATCAGTTATGGCATGCATCATATGACATTAATGAACAACTATAAGCTGAGCCACATACTGTAGTTATCAACTGCATTCCGTTTTTAACAGATTTTAGACGGCATCCTGTTTTTTTTACTGATTCTAGACAGCATTCTGCCTGTTTGACTTATGACCTATATGAAATAGAATCCAACCACTTCCATTCCATGTTTTTGTTACAACATAAAAACCTCACCTCACAATTGAGTGGCAAATCGAGTGTCAATGTGAGTGGCAAAGTGTGTTTAATATTGTTTAAGGTTGTTTAATGCAATCAGATAGGACCTTTCTGTTTGGATGTATGGGCTGTCAAGGCCAGAAAGTAGTTTTTGCCACTCAATAGGAGTCCCATATAACTTCCGGGTATGATGATGATGTCACGCCCTCTATATATACAGGTATAGTAAAACAACTCTTACCATAAGACACAACATACTGTATACTGTAATAATACTATCAGAAACATTAACTTAACTAACCCTATGTCGTCAAAAAACACAAAGAGGTGGGTTTTGATTTAATTTCTTTATTGACACAAATGTATATTAATAAACGTCTGTCAAAATTTGTGTGTGTGTGTGTGTGTGTGTGTGTGTGTGTGTGTGTGTGTGTGTGTGTGTGTGTGTGTGTATCTGTTGGGAGGAGAGCAGATATAATTATTACAGAAAAACTAAATCAATAATACATTAATTAATAACATTTCCAATTAACCATTTAATTAAAATATATATTGTATGGTGTGTATGTTAAATTCATACCCTGGTAACACTATCCTGATCCACTCCCTCAACAATGGATTCACCCTGAAGGTCAAACACAAAGGCCATTAACTGATGCAAAGTTATCTTTATAATCCATTCAACAGTAGAATAATGATCAGATACTATAGCTATAGACCAGGGGTCTTCAACGTTTTCAGGCCGGGGACCCCCAAACTGATGGGGAGATGGAGCAGGGACCCCCTACCACCTCGTAGGGTGGGGGGGGGCTACAACATATTTTTTTATTTTAAACATGTAATAATAATAATAATAAACTTTATTTATAAAGCGCTTTTCTAAAACAACGTTTACAAAGTGCTTTACAGTGTCATGGAGCAAAACAAAAACATTTGTAGAGATAACACAATCAATTAAGATGCTTATATAAAATAGAATGTAAAATAAGGTATAAAATATAAAATGTAAAAATATAATTAAAAATGAAGGCAAATCCAGACGCAGACATATAGATATAACAATGTAACACAGTTACGAAAAGTGCAAGGTGCAAGTGCTAAAGTCTAGGAAAGGCCTTGGTGTATAAGTGCGTTTTCAGGAGTGACTTAAAAGAAGTCACTGACTGGGCAAGTCTTAAGTCCACAGGCAGGTTGTTCCAGAGTTTTGGGGCCCGGGCCGCGAAAGCCCGATCGCCCATAGTGACGAGGTTCGTTGGGGGAACTACCAATAGAGCTCTGCCTGCGGATCTCAGGGTGCGTGTTGGCCTATAAGGCTCCAGCATGTCGGAGATGTAGCTGGGAGCCAGGCCATGCAGAGCTTTAAAAGTAAGCAGTAAAATTTTAAAATCAACTCTAAAATCCACCGGTAGCCAGTGAAGGGCGGCAAGTATCGGTGTGATGTGCTCATGTCTCCTAGTATTGGTCAGGAGTCTAGCTGCCGAGTTTTGCACAAGCTGTAGACGGGAGATTACTTTTTTAGGGAGTCCGGAGTATAACGAATTACAGTAATCAAGACGTGACGAAATAAAAGCATGAATAACTTTTTCTAGGTCCGCAAAAGATAAAAATGACTTAATTTTAGAAATGTTTCTTAATTGATAGAAACACGACTGTACAACTTTTGTTACCTGCACTTTAAAAGATAGATCAGAGTCAAACATTACACCTAGGTTGCGGGCAGATGTTTTTATATTGTTCGACAGATCGCCAAGATGTGACTGGAAAGGGATGGTGTAATGAGGTGGGCCAAATAAAATGATCTCTGTTTTTGTCTGGTTGAGCTGAAGAGAGTTCTGGGACATCCAACACTTAATCTCTGAGAGACAAGTGAGGATGCGGGTCATATTATTGGTGTTACCAGGCTTGAGGGGGATGTATAACTGTGTGTCGTCTGCATAAAAATGAAAATGGATATTGTATTTACGTATTATGTGACCAAGTGGGAGCATGTAAATGGAAAACAACAGTGGACCTAGAATTGAGCCCTGGGGGACACCCGAGGAGAGGGGGGCCTGGGAGGATGAGGCCTTCCCAATGACCACTGAGAAGCTTCTCTCACTAAGGTAGGAGCGGAACCAGTCTAGTGCCTGGTCCCTGATACCAACCCATTCCTCTAGGCGTTTAATTAAAATTGGGTGGCTCACCGTGTCAAATGCTGAGCTGAGATCAAGAAGAAGCAACACGGAGCACTCACCAATATCAGCAGCCGACAGGAGATCATTGGTGACCTTTACTAGTGTGGTTTCGGTGCTGTGACAAGCTCGGAACCCTGATTGAAAGTCCTCAAAGACATTGTTAAAACTCATAAAAGAGATGAGTTGGGTAGATACAATTTTTTCTAAAATTTTTGATAAAAAAGGTAGCTTTGAAATTGGTCTAAAATTGTTTAAAACTGAAGGGTCCAATGATGGCTTCTTCAAGAGAGGCTGAACCAGAGCAGCTTTAAAACTGGATGGGAATACACCTGAGGACAGTGAGTGGTTAATAATGGTTAAAATATTGGGCCCTATTGTGTGTAAAACATCCTTAAAAAATCTAGTAGGGATAGTGTCCAGTGAGCAAGTGGAGGATTTCATTTTAGAAATGACTTCCTCCAGGGTTGACAGGCTAATCTGCTCAAAATGGGACAGAAGTGCAGGGGGGGAGGGCAAACTCCGAGGGCACTGGGCCCAGGGGTAAACTGTTGCCTGATAACGTCTGTACAAGTTACAGCGAGCAGGGTGGCCGTACCTTATTAACTGAGAACCAATGTCAATAATATCAACAATCTGTCAATTGCATAGTAATCATGTATTCAAGCTATTCAAAATGGATAGAATCATGATTTATTTATTTTTTTAAGCAATAATTTCACGGACCCCCTGCAGTACCTCCGCGGACCCCCTAGGGGTCGCGGACCCCCTGTTGAAGACCCCTGCTATAGACAGTCCAAGGACACATTTAATAGTATAATTACTCAGGATTCCTTGTTCCCTGTTGTCTCAATCTGAATGGGTCAAAGAAAGGCTACTTTGTAGATTTTCTTTTACCTTGCACGTCTGGTTACATTGATTGGTGTTGTGAGTTATTTGTGTTTTGTTCAGAGCACACACCTGACAAAATACCATTGATATTAAATATTGATGATGATAGTTACATACAATTAAGAAATTGACTTTGTTATGGTCTGACCAAAAGTACATTTTGTCAGGAGATATAGTCGGCCCTTTGGTGTTTTCATATTTTCGAATGTGGTCCCCCTTTAAAAAGGTTTGGACCCACCTGATCTAAAATCGACCTCAAATCTTAATGGCCCTGTGTGAGTGATTCAGATTTTAACTCTAGTGTACACCTGTGTTGAAAGAAGTTTAAATAGGGGTGTAACGATAACTTTTAATAGCGATTCGACACATATCACAATACATGGTTGACAATACGATACATGGACGATATTGGTTCATTCATTACGATACGATTCGATTCAATGATCTGAAATCGATATAGTAACTATTTAGCAAAGAAATTAAATATGTGTGAAAGGTGTGGATATTGCAGGTTTTTAAGGGAAACATGTATTATTATGGATATAAATAAGTAAACACTGTGATTATCTGCCAAATACATGGACATTGTATATTGATAAACCTGCACCTTGACATGCACCCAGAGATTACACACATTTATCGATAGACCAGTGTAGCTATATGGAATGGAAAAGTAATTAAACCCCCCCTTTTAATTTTTTCTTATTAAAAATGCCAAATACAATGCACAACTAGGTAGTATCGATACAATCGATACTTTGCACTGCCGATTCAATACGATACAAAATCAAACGATACGATTAGAATTTATCTGTTTTCATTTCGATATACTTAGATTTCTCAAGTTAAAAACGATATTTCGATGCAGTTACTATATCGTTACACCCCTAAGAAGGTAACAACTCACATTCAATTATAATCAGTGACCTGCTGCGCTGCCATTTGCTATACAGCATATACCCAAGAACAATCAGCCATGGTTTTCCTTTGTTTTAGTAAAATAAACTGATAACAACAAAACTATGCTCAATTTGGGGCAGAGGTTCTTCCTTGACCTACTGGGAGTGTGCATGCAAAGTTTGAGCTGCACACAGTGTGAAGTGAGGGGCCAGTGTGAAATGAGCGGTGCTATTTATGAGTTAATTTTCATTAAAGGACCTACACCATGAATTTTCACCTTTTCTATTTTAAAACCTTTTTTTGGGGTCCCACTGGCACCTTCTATCCTCACAAAGTCCTATTTCTGACCATTGTGTCTTTCTCTGGTTTTGGGAAGACAGAGATGAAAAGCTTCCACGGGTTCTCAGAACAGTGCTGTTCTGAGAGTTGATCCGTGTGACGTCACACGGATTCCCGTTTTTTTTTTTTTCAAAAAAACATTTTTTTTTCAAAAACTTTTTTTTTCTTCAAAAAAACATTTTTTTTCTTCAAAAAAACTTTTTTTTTCAAAAAACTTTTTTTCAAAAAACTTTTTTTTTTCAAAAACTTTTTTTTTTTTCAAAAAACTTTTTTTCAAATTTTTTTTTTTTAACTTTTTTTTATACATAAATACAATGCAGGTGGGGTTGATTGTCTAATGTAGATTAACTTTCTGTAATGTCTGGTCTAGCAACGGTCGCCCTGTGTCATTTGACAGTAGGCCTATAACATACAACATAGGCCTACAGTAGGCTATAATCAGAGCTGCAACATTTAGTCCAAGCAAACTAGCTCATTTTGGAACCAAAACACAAAGTAATTGTAACATAATTTTTTTCTTCACAGACCTTTTCTATAAGGTCTCCAGAACAACATACTAAAAGTCCTAAGAAATCCTAGTTGCGGAAATATGTTTAATTGGCACCAATCCAAGAAATCCACCATGGAGGAAAATACCCAGAAAAATACTTTTTTTTTTCTGGGTATTTAAGGAGGATCTGAGGGGTCTAACTAGGGGTTTGTCATGATGCCGAATCCATTGCAGGCATTTTTTTTGCACAAAAAACCTTCCGTGGGCTAGAAATGGCCTCAGAAAACAATACACGTATGGGTGAGAATTCATGTTAGTCGGAGGCCTTAGGGTTTTTTTTACTCGTGCTAATCAGTCTAAAAGTGCAAAATTTTGCACAGATGTAGCTCAGGGCATGCTCTAATGATTTAGCTAGGGCGCCCGAGTCTGCGACATTCGGGGTCGCGCCACAGCGGCCAAATCAAGTTGGGCTCCCATCGACTTTAGTGATGAAAAGTGATGAGTCAGAGTTTTGTGGGTGCTGTGGTGACCCCGAAGGTCGCCGACTCGGGCACCCTAGCTAAACCATTAGAGCATGCCCTGAGCTACATCTGTGCAAAATTTTGCACTTTTAGACTGATTAGCACGAGAAAAAAAACCCTAAGGCCTCCGACTAACATGAATACTCACCCATACGTGTATTGTTTTCTGAGGCCATTTCTAGCCCACGGAATGTTTTTTGTGCAAAACAAATGCCTGCAATGGATTCAGCATCATGACAAACCCCTAGTTAGACCCCTCACATCCTCCTTAAATACCCAGAAAAAAAAATTTTTTCTGGGTATTTTCCTCCTGGGTGGATTTCTTGGATTGGTGCCAATTAAACATATTTCCGCAACTAGGATTTCTTAGGACTTTTAGTATGTTGTTCTGGAGACCTTATAGAAAAGGTCTGTGAAGAAAAAAATTATGTTACAATTACTTTGTCGTAAAACGCTAGATTGCCTGGACTACATTATCCTATTTTTGTATTGGCCCAATATTAACATTATTTGTTGTCAACGTGGGGTCCGGGGAGGAGTGAAGAGGAGGGGAGGGGGGAGGGGTGGAAAAACCCCACTAGATGCGCCCCTGAGCAAACAGAGGCCGTTTTGGTATTGCAGCTGGAGAGCCTCATTATAGTAGAGCTAGAACAAACAAAAAGAATGGTCAGAGTGTTTGTTGAGGGTTAAAACCTGTCTAAGACTCAATTTTGAGCATATATTTATAAAAAAAATATAGTTTTAAAAGCATGGTGTAGGCCCTTTAAGTGTCCCGCAAAGCTTGGCCAATGTGACCCTGGGCGAACAACACACATTGAGCGTTTGTGCCAAGATGTAGGCCACGCTTCAGAGCCCGGACAAAGCCAGATGTTGGAGCTTAGCTCCTTCCAGGAGCACGTTTATAAACAGCATGTGTCCTGTCTGCACAGGGGGCGTAACGCTACACCACTGATGAATAACATCCCAATTAAACAATAGATTAAAACCTACATCAGTGACATTACAATGAAGGCATTTAGGAGACAATCCTCCATCCAGAGCGACTTACGTTAAGCAAGGTAAACTAAACATATAGACCTACAGTACATAGAATTCAGAGAGATGTGTAGTGCCTCAGTAAACTATAGGATCACATACTGTAGAGGGGGTCACAAACAATATAGGAACCCGTTTTGTTTATTTATTTTACATTAAACACTTAACTTAACCAGCATCCCTATTCTAGTGCGAACATTCGCCAAAAATAGCCGTTTTACAAGCTCACAACACGTCGCAGTGATTTGGTGAAGAGGGGAAAACCAATGTCATAACCAATACAAGTAGCCAAAGGTCATGTTAAATGTCTGAAAAATACACATGAACATAAATCCAACACAACAACGATGACAGTGCTGTCAAAAAAGTCTATGAAATCCAACAGAAGGTTTGATCTGTACACTGAAACTATGGGATAGCAGGTAAACAATGAACCTAGCATCAGTCTAAATAACATGCTTTCTAAATGACAATTCTAACATTGTGGTAAAGAAAAACAAGCCTAAGTAACAAAAACACACGAATGACCAGCATATGTACCGTACATCTGCATGGTCGTCATATCTAGGTCAGTCACTAATACTAACATCAATCCAGCACAATGTGGAAGGGAGAGCATGTCTCTTTCTCCTCCAGGCTAGTTTGTTAGTCCAGTGGTTCTCACCCGCGACACCCAAAATAATCATATTTGAACTGGGGACCCCCACCCTGACAAGCGCTTGGAATTGCAGGAGTTGAGGCATTACATTTAGTTCGACTCGGTTCCAATAATACTAAATATTGTGAAAATAGCTGAACGACAAGCTCAAAACGCTGCAAGGGATTGTGAGCTTGTAGCTCGGACATATTCAAAATGTTTGCCTCTTTCTTACAGTATTTGACAACTTGGCCAATGTTGCCCAGTTTTTATAGTAGTTAATTTGAGACAAATAATGGTATTTTTCTTAAAAAATGAATTTATGTATTTACATACTGTTCAGCCAACAACCTCTCTGTATGAATGCTCATCATCTTCAGATGGGCATTTTGAACATTACTGCACATCATTTGCCAAACCGCAACTAACAGTGTTTCCCCCTGTATGTTTCCTCCTCATATGTATTTGTAGATGTCCTTTTCGCCCAAATCGTTCCGTACAAAATGTACATGAAAAGGGTTTTTCTCCTGTATGAACCAGCATGTGTATTTTTATATAACACTTTTGACTAAAACCATTTCCACACACTGTACAAATATAGGGCTTTTCCCCTGTATGAGTCACCATGTGTTGTCTTAAATTATTGCTTTGACTAAAGTCTTTTCCACAGACCGTACAACTAAAGGGCTTTTCCCCTGTATGCGTCTTCATGTGTGATTTCAGACATCCGATTAATTTAAAACCTTTGCCACAAATCTCACAAATGTAAGACGTTGTTTCTGTATGCATTGTCATGTGTTTTTTTAGATGACTTGAGTGACTACAGCTTTTGCCACAAACTGTACACGTAAAGGGCTTTTCCCCTGTATGCATCCTCATGTGCAATTGTAGATTGCTTTTTAGACTAAAGCCTTTGCAATAAACCGTACAACTAAACGGCTTTTCCCCTGTATGTGACCTCATGTGGTGCTGTAGATTAGCCTTCTGACCACAGCATTTGCCTAGGGTGACCATATTTTCAGCCACTCAAACCGGGACGCAAAACACTGTTGCCTAAAACTGGGACCCTAAAAGCAATGCGCACGTTACTGCGCACGCGTGTGCCCATTCTCTAACGTTCGTGCACGCGCACACACGCACCGCAGGGTTGCAAACAGGCAGTGAGTGATTGACAAACAGCCTCAGCGTTGAATTCAGACACGCAATGAATTTGTTCCTTTTTTCTGATTGGTTAGGTGAGCATGTTTTCATGAAAAGAACATGATAAATGTCTATGCAACCACTGAAAACAGCTACTATTATTTTAATTCTGGCGAAAACCGGGACAATTTTGCAGTGAATGTTGAAAACCGGGACATATTAGTGTTTTAGAGATATTTGTCGGGACACCGGGGCACGCAGCTTGAAAACGGGACTGTCCCGGGTAAAACGGGACGTCTGGTCACCCTACATTTGCCACAAACCTCACAAATATTGCTCTTCTTCCCTGATGGACTCCTCATCCAGGGAGTTTGTTTTGATGATTTTGGATCCTGGGACAGTTTCTTGCTCAAAGACAATCTTTGTCCTTTCACATTTTGTGTCTTTTGTGATTTCAGTGTGTTTAAAGCTAAATGGCCTTCCGTGGTTTCCTCCCAATCCTCAGCAATGGCTTCAGAGTCAGATCCAGAACAGTGTGAAGAGAGCTGGTCATCAGCAGTTGGTTGTGATGTCCCACAGTCCTGGGCAACAGCCTGTGTTTTCATGTGTTCAGTTGAGGTGCTGGCTACAGGCTCTGTCTCTCTGTTCTCATCATCATCTTCACGTTCCTCTTCTAGTAATGTCATAATGGACCCATCATCAGAGTCCTCTGGTCTTTGAAGTAGCTCCTCCTGTTCTTCTTTACTCAGTGGAGGGTCTGATTCTTCCTGGATCCTCACCTGTTGTTCAAGGACAACCTCCTCTTTACACACAGGGAGGTGAGGGAAGTCTAGGGAGAAAAGACACAGAGAAAAACAAAATACATAATTTTGAGAATTCTGTAGCGGTTACTCTCCCTCTCATGCTACAATTAAATGATGTGTAAGTTCTACTTCACCTCACCCTGAACGATAAGCCTAATTCTATTGCATGTTGGCCATGTGCAATAACTGCCAAGTATGCCTGTGCGATATGACGATATCTATCGTCTGGACGCAGGGGTTAAAGGAAGGGTAACAGAATGGGCTCTACTTTGTCTCCAATTAATTGTGATATAATTGTGAAAATATTTGCCAATGCAACTATACCCTGAAAGGGTTAATATTCAGAGCTGTAGGGAGAAGGCGGTCTCAACTCCCGAGGCACCGCCCAGCCGCCTCGGAAAGTGACGAGCAGAAACAGCGTGTCACTTGAGGAATGTTGGTCACGTGACCCAATGGAAGTCGGTGGAGAATTGGACGTGGGAATTACGATATATATATCCTAATAATACAGTAAATACATAACTTTGTCAGCGACGATGACCAACGATATGTATGCTATCACACGTTGTGTCATGTTTTGTAATTGTTCTGACTGATTTCGCTGTATTCATGCTGAAGCACAGCTCGCACGAGTCAAAGACTTTCTACAGTCGCGAGGGGCGGGTCTTGACTTCGCTCCAGGCTTTGTGGACAGCGGCTGCTGTTCGCTGTTCATGCCGCGATGAGAGGTTCATGTGTGGGATGAACAAGCCATTGTGACTCGGTGATTTTTATGGAGCTTTTCTTTCCCGGGCCGTTTCTGGGACAAATCATCATGACAAAATAAGATAAATAGGGGACAGCCGGACAGGGCGACTATTTGTGAGGATAAGTTAATAATAATTAGAAGATAGAGTTAAAATAAAACATTAAACCAAGCACTTTGACCGAGGCTTGCGCTCGCATCTAGGCTCGCATCTACGCTGGTGACTCGTGTGTAAAGTAACTAAGTAGCCAACATTTACTCAAGTACTAAACCAAGCACTTTGACCGAGGCTTGTCATCATTGTGAGTGGATGAGAGCCGCTCGCCCGCTCGCATCTACGTGCAGCCTGCTAGTGAGTCGAGTGTAAAGTAACTAAGTAGCCTACATTTACTCAAGTATTGATGTACTTTGAGGCGGAGATAGCCGCGACCAGCTCTTCTTCTAATCGGCTCGCCTGCAGTCGGTATCTAAGTAGGCTACATTTACTCAGATACTGTACTTAAGTAGGGCCCTACAATTTTGAGGTATTTTTACTTTACTGGAGTGTTTTACATTTTCAGTACTTTTATTTCTACTCCACTTCATCTCAAAATAAATCATTGTAGGCTACTTTTACTCCACTGCAGTTATTTAAAAAAAGTTATTAAAAATACTTTGTTTAATTATTATTACAAACCATTCATTAATCACTATATATACATCGGCCATTTGAAATTAGCCGATCTACAAGCTCACAGTGCGTGACGGACATTTTCTTGTAACGGTTTATTTCTACATTGTAGTATCGATACTTTTACTTGTTGATACTTTTACTTGAGTACAAAATATGAGTACTTCTTCCACCGCTGCGCTGTCAGTCCGTGCAGCCGTGCTGACAAGGAAACGGCAGGGGGGGGGGCAGAAATGGGCGTGTCCAGCTTGCATTTCACAGAGACAAGAGGGCAAGAGAGATTCTCTTGTTTTCGTCATTTTCACGCGACAACTTTATTTCCGAAGTTATTTCCCAAAATGGCCACAGTTGGTGGCCAATTTATAAACCCCCCCCCCCCACACACTTTTTATCGTTGCTGCCATGCTGCCATATAACAGATTTCTGTTGCACACACAACAGAAACAGGCTCCTGGTTCTCTCACCGTTTGACACCAGGACATGAATGGCTTTCCCGTCAACCTTTTCATCCAGCCAAGCCCACCTCCATTTGTTTTTGACCGCACTGAGCACGTCCGAGCCGGGACCGTACCTTCTATGTTCCCCAGGTTCTATGTTCCCCACTTTCTTACCACCTAAACCTACCCCTGCCCCTAACCCTAAACCTCACTAAAACTAATGCTGTGAGGTGGGGAACATAGAGCGGGGAACATAGAACCTGGGGAACATTAGGGTGGACCCCGTCCGAGCCATATTGTCGCTGACTGAACCGATGCCACACGTGGGTAATGTTATGAGAGAAACACTGCGATGCAGTGGAGAAATTTCGCCTATTGCCATGAACAGTGAACACCAATCATTTATGATACGTTGCTTTCGGTACCAATGAAACACCACCCCGAAGTATTTCATTAGCATCTGTATGGATCAATTTTGTGAGTGACAAATAAATCCCCTCAAATCTCTGATTTGCAAACATAACAAGTGTTCCGTTGCTTATTTAAATGCAGAGAACGTAAGCAAACCATAGACTGCAGGAAGCAAACGCGTATTGTCAATTACTGCTGCCCCCTGTAAACACATATTTAGATAGTATAGCCTACCTGCTGTTTACATGTAAAACTCCAGTGACTTCATCTTTTGACACTGCCATCCATAGATTACAGACAGAGCGACGTCTTATTCCTTTGCAGCATGATATAATAACACCACCACTCATCTATTGGAATTCAGCGTAGGTCCAAAAAGTTTATCAAACTTCCAAACGGTGTACATCGTTTAAGCCACAGGAGCATGGATTTCTAGCATAAATATGAACTTTAGCCAAACTATTGCGAGTAATCCAAGTGTTGTTTTGTTTATCCAACAGCATGCATCGTCGCAGTTAGCTTACAGCAGCAACAAGTAGCTACAGAGGCATTTCCTCTCAGTGTAGGGCGGATTTCAAAATAAGAGCCTAACATAATCTGATCAAGTCAAGTCACGTCAACTGGTTTTATTTTTAAGTCTACTTACAGGAAGTAGTTGATCTAAATTAGAACTACATGACACATCAGCAAGTCTACCGCACCACAGTAGTAACTGATGCTATTATAATTAGCGCAGACGGTTCAGCTTTTTTTCTTTTTTTGCGAATCTTCTCTGATCTCATAAATAGCCCCTAGGGAATCCTCAAGACGGAGAACTTTAACCCCTGTGGACGAGAGAAAATCTCTATGGTTTAACATGAAGCTCTGTTGTTTCTATCACGGTATGGCAAAACCATGCTTTACGGCAGAGCCGGGTAACAACAATAATAATCAACTACAAGATGACCAGCCAACAACACAAACCGAGGAACTTTTACCAAAAAGAGGGGGAACTTCTGTTATGTGGACGACGTGGTTTGGATTTTAAATGTCCGATACGGACCAGACCACAGTTGCTTGTAAAGTATGCAGCTTTCCGGTCCCAACAGCGACTCCAACACGACAAAAGTATTTTTATCGCCTGAGCAAGAATCAAGAATACAGAGAGAATCAACGAGCAAAAGCAGGGTTGAGTAACGTTGCTGTTTGTGCTCCTAAGAAACTCCTGACGCAGACGTTCCATCAGGGGCAATTTTTTCAAACACATTTTTGGACACTTCTCCAACTGATTTTGGCCTAGAATCACACAAAGCAGTACACAGTATCTCTAAAGTTATGTCATCAACATGGATCTTTCCCATTTCCTATATTCCTTCCTGACTGGCTACGAGAGCCTTCTTAAGTTTGTGTATGCTACGTGACGGTCGCTTATTTCCCCATTCTTACTAGTACTATTTTGAAATAAATACTTCAAATAGCCGATCTACATGGGTGCGTTGATTAGACAATCTGCTGGCCGTGAGTGCGCTACGCGCCAACGGTAAATCAGGACTGAGCATTATTTAGAATTGTGACTCACCACCACATTGATGCTTTCTGGGACGGCCAGGTTTACGCTTCTTAGGTTGGATCACCACACACTGCAGCGCAGGGGAGGGCAGACAGACAGGGGACTTTCTGGGACGACCACGGCCACGCTTCTGAGGTTCAACCACCATGTGCTGTACCGTCATACTGGAGACATCTGAGAGAGAGAGAGAGAGAGAGAGAGAGAGAGAGAGAGAGAGAGAGAGAGAGAGAGAGTTAGTTTTGTTTTAGCCAGCATCCTCCTTGTAAGCAGTGTTGATTTTGGCAGCACACTTTTGATTTAGTTTTAGTTGTAGTCTTTTGAATAAAATGCGATTTAGTTTTATAGTCATATTTTAGTCATCTGAAATGTTTTAGTTGTTTGTTGACAAAAAAAATTTGGCGGGCCTTGATGGTGTCTTATTGGCTGATTTTACACATTTTGTTGCATCTGAAAATAGACGATCTACAAGCTCACAACGCGTCGTGCTGCAATGCATTGTGAGCTTGTAGATCGGCTATTTTCCGAGTGCAAGACCTGAGTGCAACCAAACATATTACTTGTCTTTTAGTTCTTTAGTTCTCGTTTTTATTTCTTGACAAAATTGTCAATATATTTAGTCATAGTTTTAGTCATCATTGCTTAGTTTTAATTTTGTTTCTCTTTAGTTTTCATCAGTGAAAAAAAGTAGTCGATGAACATTTTTCATCATAGTTTTAGTCGACGAAATCAACACTGTAAGAGCAATACATTCTCCTCCCGAGATAACTACTGTATTATATCTATTTATTGTCAAGACTCCGGAACGAACATGCATGGATATTGTTCTCCTGGACCATCATTTTGGGGACCAAAAATATATTTTACTGTTAAACTTAAGATAGACATTTTGGGGCAGAAATTCTCCTTTAACACAGTCCTCGATCTGCAATAGTCAGTGGAAACTAGGAGGAAATTAAACAGCACACACCTATCCTGCCCAAGTCTACTACAGGTTTCAGCCTTTCATCCAACAGTCCATGTCCCTGGTCCGTCTCTCGCCGTTCCTCTGGTAACGTTGAACATCTTTTGGAGGCCATCTCTCCAGATACTCTAGACCTCTCCCTGTGGTGGTCTGTGGAGAACACCATTGGGAAAAGAAGAAAAGGGGGGGAAGTTAGCATTCAGCAACATTAAACAATATTACTTATTTTCTATCAATATACATCCCATGAAGCTTTGGAGATGTTTTTGTCCTGAGCCAATAATTTCATGACCGGTTCATCGGCCAATAGCAGACTCAGTAGGAGACTCAATTGAGTCTTTGAACTCACATTTTGGCTTAAGAATGCTACAAAAACAAGAATCTCCATGAATTAAAGGCTTCATGGTGTGTGTAATAGATATAAATTAAGTCATTTTTTAACAACTCCCATAAGCATGACGCCAAGCTTGACCAATGCGACCCTGGGAGTAGAAATGTGAAGCATGACAACAGCGATTCAAAGCGTGTGAAACATGACCAAAAGCTTCACTTCTATGTTTGTGCAACATTTTACAAAAAGCAGGTTGACTTTGCTGATAAAGAATCCTCGACGAAGAGCAATAGTGTGTTGAGTGTGTTGCTTAATATGGTTGAGTACAAAGTCGCTCAAATTCTAAAGTAAAGGGTTCCATTGTCACCTGGATGCCATGTTGGATCTCCATCATAGAGTCTTCCTGTCCTCTCTTCATCCTCTCCTGCCATCTCATCTTCTCTTTCTTCGTCTCTTCCTTCTCTCTCCTCCTCTGGCAGAGGGGAGGGGACAGGACCGCCACATTGATGCTTTCTGGGACGGCCAGGTTTACGCTTCTTAGGTTGGATCTCCACACACTGCAGCGCAGGGGAGGGCAGGCAGACAGGGGACTTTCTGGGACGGCCACGGCCACGCTTCTGAGGTTCAACCACCATGTGCTGTACCGTCATACTGGAGACATCTGAGAGAGAGAGAGAGAGAGAGAGAGAGAGAGAGAGAGAGAGAGAGAGAGAGAGAGAGAGAGAGAGAGAGAGAGAGAATGCAGGATGTTATTGTCAGTCTTATTAACCATAATCCTTGTAATCAACTCAAACATGATATGGTGTCACATTTTTAATCCATTATAGACATTATTAGTATAAAGATGCAGTCTGCGGATACTAATATACATACTAAAATACTCTCCCCCTTGTTTTTCTAGTAACCTTGTTGTGTATCTCTGGACCAGAGATACACAACAAGTAGGGCACAACCAGAGGTCATCAATAAGTCTGTACACGTCCATGGAAAAGACTTGATGTTGTCCCTGGCAAATTATAATGTTCTTGTTTTGATCATATGATCTAATTACTGAATGTCAAGTCTCCAGGTTTCTCTCAGAATATGTATGACATTTATTGCGACCGAAGGGCGCATATACTCTGAAAAAATGTGTTGCTTGAGTGACCTTCCTTCTGTAACCTTCCTTTTGTACGGGAGTGATGTCAGTGTGATGTCAGCGAGTTGTGACATCACTTCCTGTACGGGGCGGCTACACGAAATGTGGATAACACTATATATGGAGATAGTCCAGTCCATCATGTCATATGGGACTACTGTCATAGACAGTAGCCAAAAGAGAAGGATACACAAGACTAAGAAAGACAAAAAAAGAGAGGACTAAAAAAGGAAAAAAAAAGGAGGAGGAGGATAAAGATACCAAAAGGAGAGAGAAGAAAGGGTGGATGAGGTACAATGTGTCTCAGAAAAGAAAATGTAACAAGGAGGTAGGTGGCAACGGGCCGGCTAGATAAAGTTATTAGGCCTGGATCCGACTTTAAGTCGACGCACAGGATTCCAGAAGTGTAGCGCTTATTCGCTCTTGTATCAAACTGGTAGTCGAAACGTTCTTAGAATTTAATATATATTTTCTAAAGTAAATATGGGGGCGGCTGTGAAAAAAAGAGAAAAAGAAAAAAGAAAAAAAGGAGGAGGAGGATAAAGATACCAAAAGAAGAGAGAATAAAGGGTGGATGAGGTACAATGTGCGGTATCCTCCTTGTCAAGCTCGACGTTGGGCATTTGGACCTATACATGGAGAAATGGAGCGTACCTGTGTGGCCTAAACATGGACATGTGGTACAGAATGACTCATATATGGGCATAAAAAGTATGTCATGTGACATCACTTCCTGTACAGACAGTCAGACAGACAGCCATTGACTCCGGCCTAACAGTCTAACTACTGTCTATGACGGTAGTCCCATGACATGATGGACTGGACTATCTCCATATATAGTGTTCTCCACATCTCCATGTTTAGGCCTTATCGCTCACACCCTAGGTGGGGTTGGCGATAGGGCCTTTCTATGTGGAGTTTGCATGTTCTCCCCGTGTCTCCTAGGGTTGATAACAACTAGAATCGTCAGAGAAACGCTGTGGTTGGCCAGATGGTCAAGAATTGGCGCGACCTCGCCCTTTAGGGTGAGGTTGCATGTCACCCTGAGGTCGCATTCCACCCTCAGGTGTCTTACTAGTTTAATACGACTGGACACTATGGCATATTAGGAGTACAACCACTAGTAATAGTGGTTCTAAAATGTTTTATTTGATAACTTTAATTATAGAACATTGGGGGGTCCTATTAGTCAGGGGGGCCGAAGCTGATATTGAGACATATGCAGCTATCTTGTGGTAGAAGTTGCCAACCTATTCAGAACTAATCTTTAACCCCTTGTGATGGGTTCTAGTCTGGTTGGCATCTCTCGAATCTCCCCCGACACATAAAGCTGAGCCTATTCCACGCCACTGTGGAGTCTGTCCTCCTGTATGGCTGCGAAAGCTGGACCCTGACACCCACCCTGCATTAGTCCCTGGATGGGTGCTACACCAGAATGCTACGAGCTGTTCTGAATGTGGACCAGAACATCCACATTACCAACAAGGACCTGTACAGGCAACTGCCGAGGCTCAGCAAGAAGGTAGCAGCTTGGAGGATGAAGCTGGCCGGCCACTGCCACAGACATAGGGAGATCCCGGCCAGCAGGCTGGTCCTGTGGGAACCAACGCGTGGGAACCAAAGCGCGGGCATTTTAAAGTTATTTAAAATTTGCTGAAATAATGTTGATTAAAGTTGCATATTATGTAAATGTACTACTAATGTGGTAATGTAATGAACATGCATGTAGCAAAGCTAATATTAGTTGATGCTGGCAAGAGTAATGATGAATATTATAATTTCAAGAGCATGATGGCCTGGTTTGCGGCTTATGATCACAGACATGAGACAGCTATAAACCATTGGTCCATCACCTACAATGAATGTTTAACGTTGGCAGAGGATACCAGATCATTTTTTGGACTGAAACATGATGAAGAATCAAAAGAGATCATACTGATGCCATGCAACTTTGTTGAACAGTTCCATAGATATCACATCTTCCAATAGGAGAATGTTTAATTTAAGAGGGCTCTATTTTGATTGTCTTAAGTACCAGTTCTTATGCCTTAACTTAAAGGTCTGTCTTAAAACTTAAATTGTCTCTGACCACCAAACTTTTCCGGGTCCGGTTCAACTACAAAAAACTGCACGTCGGGAAGTCGGAACTCTCCGACGAAATGTTCGTTGGTCGGAGACAGTATGGACAGGCCTTTAGGTTAAGGCATAAGAGCTGGTTCTTAAGACAATCAAAATACAGCTCGGTGTCTCTGAAAATGATGACTGCATTTGTTGGGAACCAACTGGTCACAAAGAATAAAGCCTCTCCAAGAGAATACAGCCTCTCTAAGAGAAAACCAAAAACATCCTCAAGGCTCTACAGTGCAGATGCCAAGCTTGAACAAAATCTAAACCAAGTGTGTGAAGCTAGACAGGGATATTTAGCTTAATTGAAATGGATGAAAACAAAGCCAATCTGACCCATTTCCTCAAATGAGTTAGAGAAGATACTGTAGTTCCAATTATGGTCAGGAAATTGGTATTAGTGGAGGGTTTGAGGATCCTGAAAAGGTGTCATCTGTAGCTGTGATTGATGTTCCTCAACTGCAGGCTTCATATTAAGTATAAAGAGGCTGTTACTTGCATACTGTACTTCTACATTCAGCTGATGCAACAACCAAGTCTATCAGAGGTGCATCATTCTCTGCAGAGACACAGATGTGCGGGTGTTATTCTTATGTTTGCATACCAACTGAGACAAACAATTTGGATACATGAAAAAGTTCAAGATATCAAAATGTCAAGTGAGATACTAAATGGTCTGTTAGCATTTGATGCTCTCACTGTCAGTTCACTATAGCAAAACAGAGCCTGAAAATAGTTCCAGCCCTCAACTTCTCCACAACTTTGGTGAGGATGAAGTACCAAGTAAGGCTACTATCTCATTGGCAATGTGTATGCATACTCAAAATCAACCAGCAAATCAATTCATGCTGTTTTCTGTGGCCTGTTTTGAAAACTGAAAGCCAATCTTGATACATTGCCGCCAACAAGTGATGCCTTGACTCTGCACATCATGAGGACCCACAATCAACGAGGGTATCCAAAGCTACCCTCACCAATCAATTGTGGCTGGCACATGGTAGAAGGCAGGTTGAACCTCTTCAGGCCAGATGCTTGGAACTTACAGTTTGTGGATGCAAGGCAAGTAGAAACCAGTGCAGTACAGGGCATTGTCTCTGTCATAAAATAGGGAGTTACTGCAGTGGGGCATATGGATGTGCCTGTGCAGCTTGGTACAAAAACTAATTTGACAATGAGGAAACTGACAATGAAGAAATACGTAGACTTTGATCAGGAGTAGTGCCTCACTTGTGAAACTCAAATAGCTAGGGGCGACATAGCAGAATGTTAGGGTCCATTTGGTTCCTAACTCTTATTTAAGGACACACATGCCTGCAGTGTTTAGTTTGGTGGCTTTGTGTAAAACAGACATACAGTAGGCCTACCTGCAGTGTGTAGTTTGGGTGGTGTTGAGAATACCAGAAAACTCACCCTTGAACAAACACACCCTTTGCACTAGCCATAAATTATAACTACCAGGAGATATGTCGCTAATATTCGGACGTTGTGTCTCTCCTGGAGTTATAAGGCAGAGTCAAATGGCTCTCGCTGGTTGAGCCTCAACGTCCATATTCGCCTCAAAACATGTATAAATCAAGAACTTGCTCACCTCATCGTCGAAACAGCTTTATATCTACCGATGAGCCCACTCGTTGGCATGTGTTAGTCCATATGTTTCTAATAAATTAATGTTTACTCAAACTTCTCCGAGACTCGCGTTTCCTCGTCGGAATCCTTCCGCCTTCAGAACGCTCCAGAACTACAGAACGTTGGAATACTTCCGCATACAAAAACGTCATGTCCTAGTATGAACGAATCGCAACGGCGATCAACGTCACGTGATATGTTCGGCCATTTTTACCCAAGCAGTTCAAAAACAAGGAAAGCGATGAGACTCTGAGAAGTTTGAGTAAACATTAATTTATTAGAAACATATGGACTAACACATGCCAACGAGTGGGCTCATCGGTAGATATAAAGCTGTTTCGACGATGAGGTGAGCAAGTTCTTGATTTATACATGTTTTGAGGCGAATATGGACGTTGAGGCTCAACCAGCGAGAGCCATTTGACTCTGCCTTATAACTCCAGGAGAGACACAACGTCCGAATATTAGCGACATATCTCCTGGTAGTTATAATTTATGGCTACCTTTGCACGTATAGTCAGTGGTGCTTAAACCTTTTGATGTCAATGAAGGTATTTAGAGTTGTTTAACCCTAAATTACATTGTTAATCGTACTACTGGAGTGATTAATAATTTATCATGTCACATTTGTTGTGAATATTATACCAATGAAATAGTCATAACATATATTAATATACAGTTTAAAAGCTTATGCTCATTTTCTTTAATTTGTGGTTTTAATCACTTGAAATTCAGTGTCTTTAGACTTTTATTGTGGATAGTGAGAGTAATATCAGTTTCAGATGTTATAACTGACTGAAAGCAATGTTGTGATGATTTTATAGGTCTTGAGGTTTGCAAATTCAAAATAACATAGAAGATCTTCATTTTATTCTAATGGTTTGTTTTATTCTTCCAAAATAAGTCACTATGTGATGTTCCCAAAATTTGAATTACAATGTTGTCCAGGTATAAAGAAAAGTGGTGTAGCAATGTTTCATATAAACGTAACATAAGTTGTGAACTTATTGTCTACGAAGAACAGAATGAGGGTGAGTTTGTTCGAGGGTGAGTTCTCCTGTTACCATGTACACACATACCTGCAGTGTGTAGTTGGGTGGTGTTGTGTCTGTAACAGGCATAGGCCTACAGTACCTGCAGTGTGTAGTTTGGGTGGTGTTGTGTCTGTAACAGACATGGGTGGGTGACGTGACGTAACGTTTTCGCTGTCCTCGGTGTCAAACATGTATAAATAAAAAATATATTTGTCAAAAACCTTCTGAATATTGTGCAGGACATTAAGCTTTATGTGAACTTACTCAAGATTAAAACATTTCATTCCTCATTTCTTCAGAATCTTCAACCAAACATGGCAAAACTCATATGGTGTGACTGTCCTGACCTTGTTTCTCAAAGTGGGAACTTGAATAAAACTAAGAAAAAGAATTGCTAAAAATCATTTGAAAATGAATTTAGGCTAAAAAAAATGTCTATTTTGAGCCTATATCTTTTCAAAGTCAAAGCATAATGTTTTCAGTCATTTCTGATCAAAAACATTTTGTCCCCCAACCCAAAATCATTTGGTGTGACACTAGTTTGGAAAAATTAAACAGGCAATTATTTGGACACCTATTGGCTAGAGAGGTCCTTCTTCTGTAAGGCTATTCAGCACTCCCAGCACAACTGCAAGACAGGTGTCTGAGGTGAGTTATGATTTTAACATTTTCATGAAATGCCATCTTGTTGAAACGTTGACAAACTCACCATTCTGGATGTCTTTTGGTGTGACACCTTTTCTTTAAAAAAAGCTTAAGTTATTTGAAGTTTTGGTCATATTTCCATGTAGATCTAGGCTGCTTTGTTATAGCTAGCATGCTGTTAGCATGCTAATGTGTACATAGTAGCCTCAAGGTAAACCTAAATGGAGAAAACAGTAATATGGTGTGACACTATGGTGTGACATGTCTGCTTGTCACGCCATATGACTTGATTGTCACACCATATGATTTATACTGTATTTAACTACAGATATAACAATAAATAACAAAGTTCCATGTTTCTTTTGTACATTTAAACATTTGTTTTAAACATTTTTACATAAAATGTAATTTAGCTTCATTCAGTGATACTTCAAATTCATCAGACAGAGCAGAAACCCCTTCACAGAAACCTTAACATATTGTTTCAATCTAAACAATATTTTCTCTTTGTCTTAAACTATACATTCCATTTTCTTTTGTCAGCTGGAAAATGACAAGTGCTGAGAGAACGAGAAAGTACAGGGAGAAACTAAACAATGACCCAGCAAGGAGAGAGGAGCCAAAGGGGCGAGACTGCATTTTCTAAGAAGAGCAGGAGGTTGTCTGTGGCATAGCAGAACCACAACAAGGCAGCCGGTTTGCTACCCTCACCAAATACGACTGGCTGATGTACAATACAGTCTAAATGTATAATCTAATCTGATCTAATACTTTTGTACTTTCACTCACTGGACTGGACAGTGGACAGTGTTAAGGTAGGACCCGAGACAAAACTAGCGAAAATAGCTGATCTACAAGCTCTCAACACGTTGTGCTGCGAGAGCTTGTAGATCAGCTATTTTTGGAGTTGTGGAGATGTGGTGTAATGTCATGATTCCTAATTACATTTGTTCAACACAAAATGCTGTGTTCAAGTTCAGGAGACTTCGGAAAAAAGCAATTTACCTGAATGCTGAGTTCTGTTTCCACTAATTGGTGTTAATAAAATGTTGCCTTGGCTCCAAGTGTGGCTATGCGCCTTATTGTCTCTTTAGGATCCTTCTGCCGTGGGCCGGCAGAAGACTTAGGTGTGTGTAGCATTCCTGTGCACATCCTCATCATCCATCTACTACTACAATTCTTTCTTATCCCATGTTAAAGCCCTACAATAATATCCTGTTCAGAAATATTAAGGCCATGTTATCCTGGGTAATTGTTTAATCAATCAGTAAAGTTCAGTACTCACTAATAGGTAGGTTAAACACAGTTTGCTTTGACACATGAAGATATGATCATACGGTGTGACACTAAATCATTTGGTGTGACATTCCAAATAGTGAAAAATCATACCTTTATTAATGATTAAACCAAAAAAATGTTTATGCATTACATAGAGAATATTATCAGGAAGAGTCACAAATATTTGTGTAATTTTAGAGAAAGTTTTGACAGAATACATTTAAAATATGTTGTAAGATCATGAACATGGGCCTCACACAGAGTGTCGATTATGAAAAAAAACATACAGATATAATTAATTTTCAAAAAACTATAGTGGATCACTGGTTAGTTATGATAAAGGACTTTGATAAAGTGAGTAACTTAAGAAAGATGTACTCCATTTTCATTTTATGAACAATTATTTTCATGTCACACCATATGACGATTTTAGGCACAAGTACAACAAACTGCTGAATAAAGTCTGATTCCAATAAAATATCTAAAAACAAAATGTATTTCCATAAGGTTGAGAGTGAGTAGAACAAAAGTAAATAACTTTTATGCCTGCAATTTAAAGTTTTTTTAAAAACACATTTTTTGGGGCGTCACGTCACTGACCCACATACAGTACCTGCAGTGTGTAGTTTGGTGGTGGTGTTGTGTATGTAACAGACAGTACCTGCAGTGTGTAGTTTAGTGGTGTTGTGTGTATAACAGAGTCACAGACATACCTGGAGTGTGTAGTTTGGTGTTGTGCAGTGTCTCTATCTCTCTCTGGAAGAGGTTGCACATGAACTCTGCCGCCACACTAAGGCGCTCCAACACAAACACTCGGACATTGAGCTCCACACAACAATCATCAGTGCCACGCTGTTGTTTGTCCAAAACACACAATATCTCCTCTCCCACCGACGTCATGTGTTCTTTTATCTTCAGCCGCGCAGACTCCATGCTGCACATTTCACCTCCTTTGTGCACTAAGCGCCGTTCTGTTTTCATTTATGTTTTTAGCACGATGAAAAGGTGGTGTTCCGTGAGCAGATAGAAGCCAGCAGAGATTAAATCATAGGATGAAATCTCCATGAAAACCTGAGAGAGTGTTTTTTACTGGTGATTCAGTCAGAGTGTATGAAAGGGTGCGCTCGTTTTATTGTCCACGACATTGCAAGCGGCGCGAAGGCCAGCGGACCTTGGTCCTGCTCTTCGCCCCCGAGCGCCGCAGGCGCGAGTGGCCGCGAAGAGCGGGCCAGGGCCGCGCGGCCGGCGGAGCGCCGCGCGAGTTACGAAGCCGTGGTGAATGCAATCGTTATATTTATGCCCAGGCCGGTTACACCCCGCCATTCCGAAACACCGCCATTCCTAACATTGACTTCTAACCCTAACCCTACCCCTAACCCTAACCCTACCCCTAACCCTAGTCAATGTTCGGAATGGCGGTGTTTCGGAATGGCGGTCTGACACCGCCCAGGCCGTAAGGCCTGGGCAAGCCCACGATAAACGCCCGCGCAGTCCGGTGCGCATTTCCGAACGCACCCTTTCCCCACACTCGGACTGAAACACCAGTAAAAAACACCATCCCATGAAAACCTACACGACTTTACTTCCGGGTAAACAATGTGTTTCACGCATGCGCATAAGGGTCCACACGTCGTTGCCTTGCCTCAATGCCTTTCGCCTCCTGGTGGAGGGGATGTCTAACTGTGACTGAAGATAGAGGATGGATCAGTGATGGACCAACGGAACGTTTTTATTATAGTGGGGGAGCCAATCAAGTGATTCTGCTGGTTGTAATTTTGGAATGATAATTGTTGGAGACATGTATATCTTCATTCTTGGGGTTCTCACAATGCAAAAAAAACATGTCTTCAATTTTTCTTTTTGGGTTTAGCATGTGTAATTAGCATAATTAGCCAATTAATTGCCAAAAACGGGAAATGGCAATAACATTGCTTCTAGGTAGCTTATAAAGGTGATCTAAGAGTCTAAGTCCATGTTTGTGAGGTCCAGAAATTCACATGTTACCATTGTGAAGTCATACAACCTTTCATAATTAGCATAATCAGCTTAAATTATGCAAAAACGAGTTGAAAATCAGGAAATCGTTTCATTTTTCACATTTAGCTGACTTTGGAGAGATAATCTGAGACTCTTATTGACTAATTGAGTATGTTTACAAGTCCAGAAATTCCTATCCTGATGTAAGTAAATGCAACCTTTTGTCATTAGTATAATCTGCATACATGATTTATTAATTAGTCTGAAAGTAGTGCTAGGGAAAGGTTCTTCTCTGGTCGCACCAGAGCTGAGTAGACTTGCTGAAGAAGCATGCCAGATGGCTGGCACACAAACAGCTACACAAAAGGAAAACCATGACTTGTCCATTGCTGTCTGGACAAGGCAGCCAATATCATCACAAAAGTTGTGATGCCACCCCACGTGGAGAAAGATGTATGCAGCCAAGACGAAATTGGCCAGCCGAACTATGTTGCTTTTGTGAAAGCGTGCATTAACAAAAATGAAGTCAGTGTCCCAGGCCAGAATGAAAAAGGTTCAACTGAAGATGTGGAAGAGTGCAGGAAAAGTTGTGAAACACAAGCTCGCTGACCAGGTGGTGGAATTGAAGGATGACAGGTCATTCTTTGCTCGAATGCTGATTGTTGCTCGATCACGGTCAGAGATCAACCTCAAAGAAGCCATTGGCCAGCATGAGTTCACTGCCAAACCACATGCTCTCTTCACAGTGACTGGTGAGCTTCGGCCCTGCACAGACAAGAGCAAGCTCATGGCCATTCTCGAGGAGCTGCAGAATGAGACATGAATGACGTTGGTGTTGATCAGCAACCACAGAGTGCTGCCACTGACAGTTGTCCCCTGCCATCTAAGAGTGTAAGTGTCATAGATGGAATGGCATTGGTAGAGGCAATGGGAAAGCCATCATGGATCAAGATATGTTCCCAGTGGGCTGACCACTTCATAGCCCTACTGGACAGGAAGACCAAAGAACATAGTGAGACCCATGTAGTATTTGACCGCTATGATATTGCATCTTCACTGAAGGAGGCCACGCGTATGCGACGCCAGGGTGGCAAGCCCCCTACCACTTATCATGTGGAAGACAACACACCGATAGGGAAGGTGTCTGAAAAACAGTTCTTGTCAGGTATCCACACCAAAGATGAGCTGACTGTCTGCTAAGAAAGCCCTCCAACACTTCCAGGGGAAACCCAACGTTTTCAGAATCACGTCAAGGCAAGATGTCCACTCAAACTATATAGATGTAAAACATCTCCACAGCTCACAGGAAGAGGCTGACACAAGGATAATCCTGCACAGCCTGGATGCTGTCCGAAGAGGGGCAACACAGCTCTACATTGAGTCCCCGGACACTGATGTCTTTGTTCTTGCAATCCGACGGTACAATCAGCTGTGCAAGGACACCTATTTCATCACCGGTGTGGGAAACAAAAAACGTATCATCTCACTGGAGCCAGTAGTGCAGGCACTGGGTGAAACAAGGACTTCAGTCTTACCAGGGTTCCATGCCTTCACTGGAGCTGACCAGACAGGCCATTTTGCTGGAAAGGGAAAGTTAACCTGTTGGCAAGCCCTAAACCGGTGTCCTGTGGAGGTGGTATCTGCATTTGCTACTCTAAGTACTTCAAAAAAGCTCAGTTCTGACACAGAAAAAAAGATTTAAGCATTTGTTTGCCAGCTGTACGAGCCCGGTACAAATCTTGTGGATGTTGGTGAACTCAGGTGGAGGTTATTCACAAAGAAACAATTCTCCCCTTTGCAAATCCCGCCCCATTCTGCCCTGTTACTATGGTGGTACAGATGACCCTGGGCAGATTGTTTTTATAGTGGCAGTGAATGGGGGGAGAGGGTATTTTCATTGCCTCATTATTGCAATTTAAAGTACCAAAGGAAAAACATAGGTGATATTAATAAAAAGGGAAGACAAAGGTACAGTAGTTGCATTGCAAAACAGGGGGTTTCCCCGAAATGATATGTTTTAATTTGTTTAATCCCAGTGGGACAGAATCATCATTGCAGATTATTTTATAGTGGAAGTGGATGGGATTTTTCTTTTTTTCATAGCCTCATTACAGCTATATAAAGTACCCAAAAAAACACATCTACGTGATATTAATAAAAAGGGAAGAAAAGGGTACAGTAATTACTTAGCAAAACAGTAATTTCCCCCCGAAAATATATGTTTTAATTAGTTTAATCCTCTGGATCAGAGAGAGAATAGAAATAGAAAGAGAAAGCGCAGTGCATCTTGGGTAGGAAGATGACAGTCAGATTATAGTTCTCCTCACATAATAGGCTGGCTTTCGTAATTCTGCCCATTTAAAATATATGTACCCAATCGTAACTCTTAGTTATATTGATAAGGTCCATGTGAACTAGTTTGTTGAAGCTTATTCATTATATTGAGCGAAATCGCGATCACCTCGCGTGGCCGTACTAGACGCACGCCGTGTCGCGCAGTGCGGACAGTTGTTGAAAGCCTGAAGCAACATTCTCCACTGCACAAACTCCACCCCCGATAGCAAAAAGTGAATGTTTTTTTCTGGTTGGCCAGTCAGGGAGTCTCAGGGACCAATCAGAAGGTTGACAAACGGTGGATTATAAGCAGAGAAGCTGCCACCTACACAAAGAGCATTACATCAAGCCATTGCCCGTGCCCATTGGCAATGGTATGGTATCAGGACCACGTACCTAACCCACAGATGCCACCAGCAACTGAATATGGATGGGAGGCTGAGAGAGATCATCTGGTGCCAGTCACAACACGGGATCCCCCAGCTCCAGCCACCATTACTCAACTGATCAAATGTGGCTGCAAGAAATCCCAGTGCATGTCACATTGTTCTTGTCAATCTCAAAATTTGAACTGCTCCGAGATGTGCATGTGTGGGGAAGATGAAGAGGTGTGTTGTAATGTAAGCAAGGCACAACTGTTGGGGATTGACGATGACGACGACGAAGATGGAGACCCTTCTATTTAAATGTGTTTACAGAACTTTCTGTACATATTAGTATAAACAATCTGATAATTCTGTGACCATTTCTCATACTGTTCTTTATTTTATATGAGGGATATATAAAGAAATATAGCTATTTCTGGTTTCGGTGTGATTATTACATAATTATTACACAGACAAAAGGTTGCATGATTCATGTATAGTATAATAATAATTCCTGGACTTGTAAACATACATCTTAGAGTCTGTGAGAAGCTTTCAAAGTTGACTAAAACAAAGAAATGCAGCAATTTGCTTATTTTCACCTCGTTTTTGCATAATGTATGCTAATTATGCTAATTAGGAAAGGTTGTATGACTTCACAATGGTAACAGATGAGTTTCTGGACCTCACAAACATGGACTTAGACTCTTAGATCACCTTTATAAGTTACCCAGAAGCAAAGTTATTGCAATTTACTGTTTTTGGCAATTAATTGGCTAATTATGCTAATTACACATGCTAAACCCAAAAAGAAAAATTGAAGACATGTTTTTTTGGCATTGTGAGAACCCCAAGAATGAAGATATACATGTCTCCAACAATTATCATTCCAAAATTACAAAAATTGATAGGCTCCTCTACTATTATGTTCGTGTCTTTAAAATGCCTATAATGACACGCGTACTACTCTGAAAACAGGTTGAAACGGTGCGTGCTGTATGACGGCTACTAGCCCTGAAACATGACGGTCGGTCGCTGATAACATGACGTACGCACGGTACGACCGTCATGGATGAGGATTCACCTCAGCTGGCGGACACGAGTTGTAAAGCGTGTACAAACTACACAAACATTCAAATTTTACAAACAAAGTGCTTAATAAAGTCACAAACCTTTGTAAATCTTGGCCGGTATTGTATACCCGGGATTACCTTAGTAAGAAAGCCTTTTTTATCCGATATCTTTCTGTTTTCCCATGGATTTCCTGGCGTTCCGCATGCAATGCGCACCATGATGCGCAGTTGAAGCCCCACCCGTCCTCACTCTGGTGTCGGAAGCGTTTTCCCCGCGTTTCTTTGATTGATTGATTGATTGATTGAAGACTTTATTAGAAGTTTGCATAGGAAAAGGTACAGTTTCATGACGGTACAGTTCACTGGTACAAGGTCTACTAAAAGGAGATCCATGAAAAGACTAAGCTTATTTCCACTGGAAACCATTGAAGTATCTCGCGTGATTCCTAAACCCACCAGGCTTGAGTTAAGACCCGCCTCGCGGAAACGCGAAGACTTCCAGGAGTGGCTGAAATCCCTGCCTGACTGACACATGGAGGGTGGATAAATTCAGAGGCATGAAGACTTGTACTTGAGAAAAGCCTGCATTTGCACAATGCACAACTATTAATTTCTCACTACAGTGCTCAAAATAAATTGCCCTAAAAAAAACTTGAAACTGACTTAATTGGGAAAACTTTGTAACTTTGCTAAAGAGAAAAACGTACTGAGAAAGCTATTAATTTGTCACTACTGTGCTCAAAATAAAAACTCTTACTGATTATCAGTTAAATTGTTATGGTTTGGATATGGCTTTGGGACTATTATGCTGCTATTATGCTGCTTAATAAAGGGAAAACTTTGTAACTTTGCTAAAGAGAAAAACGTACTGAGAAAGCTATTAATTTGTCACTACTGTGCTCAAAATAAAAACTCTTACTGATTATCAGTTAAATTGTTATGGTTTGGATATGGCTTTGGGCCTATTATGCTGCGTGTATTATTGTAATGGATCAGTAGGTAGTAGGTACTTTGCATTTGAGCGAGCAGCACTAACATTCATGGGCACTATCATACTTAAGATTATCGAGAGGAAGCGGGTCTTAACTCAATCCTGGTGGGTTTAGGAATCACGCGTTTTCCCCATGGGGCTTTTAAGCCGTGACATCATTTTGTAGTCAGACCTCCATTATCAATATCTGTCCCTCGCTATTTCAACAGATCCGAGACAAAAATAACGGCTTAAGTATAATTCTACCACTTTCCTTTCAACAACAAAGAGAAGAAAAATTAGTAAATAGTAAAAATAGTAAAAATAGTAAAAAAGATTCACGGGCGCTGGGGCCTTTTGCCCCCAAAAGTTCTCCTCTGCCTACAAAATGATGTCAGACTTAACAGCCCCTATCCGTCCTCACTCTGGTGTCGGAAGCGTTTTCCGCATTCATTTCTTCCATAGACATTTCATAAAGTATTTATTTCAAAGTTTTTAAGCCTTGGACAAAGCCACCTCGGCTGGAGAGGAATCATGACAATATTCCATTTTTTTTGAATGTACAGATTAATTAGAAAGCTGAAAAAAGGGCAGGGTACAAGGCTGCGTACATCATTATTTTTAAAATTGCGGAAACTACACTCCCAGAATGCATTGCGAATGACACTTGTTTCCTGAAATATAGCCCTTAAATCACGCTCAGTTTAGTTATCCAGGCCAGCATATGGCCTGAAATGTAGTGATTGTCATCTCTGTGGACGCTCTTATCGTCATCCTTAGCATAGTGCATCATATTTGTAAAAGAAAGACGATCGCTCACGGAGTTCTGCTGAAGTGCAATAATCCGCCGGGAAGACAGGGGGCAGTAGCTACTTCCGCGGTAACCGCAAGATATGTGAAAGAAGAAGAAGCTAGACCAATCACAGACGTCGATTTCACCACAGACATAGAAAGGTAGACGCCTCTTCCGGCTGGGGGGTGCTGGTCCAAGACTCCTGGCAAGCCTCCCAATAACTCTACGCAAGCCTCCAGAATTCTGAGGCGGGGCTCTTGGGAATTCTGAAGGACGCTTCCTTGTGCGTCACAGAATGGGAAGCTCGGTAGTCCAATCAGATGCAGGACTGGCAGGACTCCCTCTTTCCCATTGGAGGGGGCAGAGTGCCTTCCGCAGTTCCACAGTTATGCACTTCCGCCAGAGGTGTTTGACCAGTCGCGCTAATGAACTGCAGCGGCGGAGGAGGTATCTAGCTTTTTATATCTGTGGATTTCACCGGATGTATATGTTTAGCAGTATGGGAAATGCAGTTCTTCTCCGTGCGATCTTGATTAAAACGTGTTTTTACTAAAACTAGAGTGATTGCATACATACTCGGGGGTTCTACAGGAGCATATAGAAACCTTTTACAACCACCAGCCTAGTGGTAAGTGTACATTGAATTGCTACGACGTCGACTATGTGGCTGATAATGAAAAACCCTATGGTAAGAATGAATGGCGAGCTTGCTTCCGACACCTCACTGCGACGCTCTGAGATGTGGGCGTGGCCTAGCAAAATGGGTCCGGAAATACATGGGAAAACAGAAAATATCGGATAAAAAGGCTTCTTGTTAAAGAATACGGAAGTCCTGGATAATTATACAATGCCGGACAAGATTTACAATGTGTTGTATTAAGCACTTTGTTTGTGAAACTTGAATGTTTGTGTAGTTTGTATACGCCATAGACTGTAGAAAAATATGGACGATGCGAAGCCATTGGTTTCTATGCAGCGCAAATGGCCCTTTCTACCATAGACATAGAAAGGTAGACGCCTCCTTCGGCTAGGGGGTGTATGCATTGTGCAACTAAGGGAATCTTCGTCGCTTCCGTGTTCATTGCTTCCGTGTGTGTCACACATACGGAAGTCGGTAAGCCAATCAGAGGCAGGTGGGGGCTGGTCTTTACGTATGCAGCCTATAAGAACAGCTGAGCAGCGCAACATCGGAACTGGCTCTGTTGAATTGAATTGTGGTCCTCGGATAAGTCACGGAAAAGACACGCTGTGATTGGCCAGTAGTCACTTTGACTGACAGCGTTCCCTTCGTTTTTTCAGGAAGTCCAGACTAGAACTTTTGCACATCGCTCCAATTAAATGCAGAGGAGAACGAGGCATCTAGCTCTATATATCTGTGCTTTCTACCCCTTGGAATGGGTGTTGCCTTCAAAGAATTGTAAAGGCATCAGAGATGCTATTGGCTGCCAACGGTCACGTGCAACCGCAGGGATACATGGGAGAATGTGGTCGGAGCCTCCCGAAATACAGCACACGAAGAAGAACACAGCCGGCTGGTAACACAGCCGGCTAGTTGGCCACGCCCCCCCTGCAGCGATAGGAACCATACAGTATTCATTTTTTCAAAAGCCCTGGGTGCCAATGACGTCTTTGACGTCTTTTGTGTTTTTTGTATAGATTTTTTTTTTTTTAATTTCAAGAAATTAAAAAAAAAAAAAATTTAAATCATGGCACATCTACCTTGGAGCCATTTTGGCATTTGGCACAGAAAGAGTTAAGGTTAGAAAACGAAAGGGGAAAATTAATGGGATCCAATGGAGAACAATTCTTTTTGCGATCGGCCGGGGGGGGGGAACAGCGCAACTAGCGGCCAATCATAGGAAGTTTTAGTTCCGTATTGGAGTCATTTTAAATCGGCAGAACTATGCCCGTTTTCTACTCACGTCCGCAACCGACGTGAATAGCCTACTCATCCTGACGTCCATAACGGTCGAACGTCATGTTATCAGCAACCGTCATAATCCTATACCTGGTTTAAAGTCCTGTTCGCAATTTGGTGTGAGGGGAGTTTCTCACCTGAACCGAGTCCTATACATGAAAAATCACAGAGGTGCTTGTCCGCCATAGTGGCACATTTGTGAGCGAGGCTGGAGAAAAGGTCCTTATATCTGCAATAGTGAAGTCCAGCAAATTAACAAAATAGGTTTGATTTGGATTTTTGGTGTTTATCCTTATTTTCCATATTATCTAAGAGTGTATGTTTGAGAAACTTCTCAATGCAACAGATATCCATTTTAGCCCTCCTCGCGTGTGTATTGGCTGGCTGAGGACGCAGCTACCCTGATTCGTTGGAACAGCACCACGTGGCTTTCCAGCCACTGCGGCTTCCGATTGGTCTGTGGTGCGGGGCGGGACGAATACACCAGTCTCTATTGGCTGGCTGATGACGTACCTACCCTTACTCTGCTCTGATTCGTTGGAACAATACCCAATCAGCAACGTCCTTGCTACGTCACAACGGACGTAGCAAGGTCAACGGAGTATTTTCCAGACTGTGATGCGAGAGACATAATAAAATCACGGAACGAAGCGAACAGGCTGGCACCAGGCTAATGACTGCCACTAGTGTGACAAACTTTGAGAGCCCTTTACTCAGATTCTTGGTTCGAGGTTTAGCTATATTCAAATAAGCATATATTTTCTGTTTCTGGGTGTATATGCACATGTAATACCTCTATTTGGACTAATTGGGGTGTGGGGAATTAATTTCTGATATTGTTTTGACCATTTTGGGTGATCTGGACCTCAAAAGGTCATAGTCAAGGTCATTTTGCTATTCTGAAGACCGTGGGCCATAACTTGGCCATTGTTAGGAGTAAAAACAGGTTCAGTAGGTCTAAATACATCAACTAATGCTGACATGTATAATTCATTTCTGATATTGTTTTGAACATTAAGGATCATCTTGTCTTTGAGATATCAATGCCATTTTTCAAAAACGGTTTTGTTCATTACTTGCACTTTTATAGTATTTTTTCATAATTCTGTTTTGTTTATAACACAATACATACAAGTGAGAAATACAACAAGTAAACATCCCCATTTAACTTTAAAGGGGGGTTTTAAATGGGTGTTTAAATGAGCAAATAAGACAATTTACGAAATGAAAGTGACAAACACAATTACACAACAAAATCTCACAAAATTAAATAACAATTTCCCTCAAAGTGCACCATATTGTGAATGTGTGCATGCAAGTTAGAATGATGTGTTTTTACACGATGTCTCAGACATGGCAGGAGTGTACTAAAGTCAAAGTGCTCCTTCCATCCATCAGAGCTTGACATTGACTTTTTGAGGCAATTGTCCTTTGGACAAGTATATTTCCCATTCACTTGTCCAGGGACAAAAGTCACTTGTCCGGATAAAAATGTCATACAAGTACATTTTTAATGCACTTGTCCCGGACAACAGGACAACCTTTAAGTCATGCCCTGTTCCATGTTCCATTAGTTCAGCATATGTACAGTACATCTGCATGGTTGTCATATCTAGGTCAGTCACTAACATCAATCCAGCACAATGTGGAAGGGACACGCTCTCTTTCTCCTCCAGGCTAGTTTGTTAGTCCAGTGGTTCTCACCCGCGACACCCAAAATAATCATATTTTAACTGGGGACCCCCCACCCTGACAAGCGCTTGGAATTGCAGGAGTTGAGGCATTGCATTTAGTTTGACTCGGTTCACTAATACTAAATATTGTGAAAATAGCTGATAGACAAGCTAAAAATGCTGCGCGGGATTGTGAGCTTGTAGCTCGGACTTTTTCAAAATGTTTGCCTCTTTCTTATAGTATTTGACAATTTGGTCAATGTTGCCCAGTTTTTATAGTATAGTTAATTCATTTTGAGACAATAATGATATTTTTCTTAAAAAAAGAATGGTATTTACAGTACATAGGTAATGGGGGAGCTGGAGGTAAGGATAGGCTATGGGTTATTTATTTACATACTGTTCAGCTAACAACCTCTCTGTATGAATGCTCATCATCTTCAGATGGGCATTTTGAACATTACTGCACATCATTTGCCAAACCGCAACTAACGTTGTTTCCCCCTGTATGTTTCCTCCTCATATGTCTTTGTAGATGTCCCTTTTGCCCAAATTGTTCCGCACAAAATGTACATGAAAAGGGTTTTTCTCCTGTATGAATCAGCATGTGTGTTTTTATATAACCCTTTTGACTAAAACCATTGCCACAAACTGTACAAATATAGGGCTTTTCCCCTGTATGAGTCACCATGTGTTGTCTTAAAGTATTGCTTTGACTAAAGTCTTTTCCACAGACCGTACAACTAAAGGGCTTTTCCCCTGTATGCGTCTTCATGTGTGATTTCAGACATCCGATTAATTTAAAACCTTTGCCACAAATCTCACAAATGTAAGACGTTGTTTCTGTATGCATTGTCATGTGTTTTTTTAGATGACTTGAGTGACTACAGCTTTTGCCACAAACTGTACACGTAAAGGGCTTTTCCCCTGTATGCATCCTCATGTGCAATTGTAGATTGCTTTTTAGACTAAAGCCTTTGCAACAAACCGTACAACTAAACGGCTTTTCCCCTGTATGTGACCTCATGTGGTGCTGTAGATTAGCCTTCTGACCACAGCATTTGCCACAAACCTCACAAATATAGCTCTTCTTCCCTGATGGACTCCTCATCCAGGGAGTTTGTTTTGATGATTTTGGATCCTGTGACAGTTTCTTGCTCAAAGACAATCTTTGTCCTTTCACATTTTGTGTCTTTTGTGATTTCAGTGTGTTTAAAGGTAAATGGCCTTCCGTGGTTTCCTCCCAATCCTCATCAATGGCTTCAGTGTCAGATTCAGAACAGTGTGAAGAGAGCTGGTCATCAGCAGTTGGTTGTGATGTCCCACAGTCCTCTACATCAGCCTGTGTTTTCATGTGTTCAGTTGAGGTGCTGGCTACAGGCTCAGTCTCTCTGTTTTCATCATCATCATCATCTCCAGTCACCTCTTCTAGTAATGTCATAATTGAACCATCTTCAGAATCCTCTGGTCTTTGAAGTAGCTCCTTCTGTTCTTCTTTACTCAGTGGAGGGTCTGATTCTTCCTGGATCCTCACCTGTTGTTCAAGGACAACCTCCTCTTTACACACAGGGAGGTGAGGGAAGTCTAGGGAGAAAAGACACACAGAAAAACAAAATACATAATTTTGAGAATTCTGTAGCGGTTACTCTCCCTCTCATGCTACAATTAAATGACGTGTAAGTTCTACTTCACCTTACCCTGAACGATAAGCCTAATTCTATTTTATGTTGGCCATGTGCAATAACTGCCAAGTATGCCTGTGCGATATGACGATATCTATCGTCTGGATGAGAGAAAATCTCTATGGTTTAACATGAAGCTCTGTCGTTTCTATCGTGGTATGGCAAAACAATGCTTTACGGCAGTATTTTACGTCAAAACAAAACAAACAAGGATGTGATGACTGCGATCCTAGCGGAGTAAACGGATGCGACTCAAGACGCAGAGCCGGGTAACAACACTAATAATCAACTACAAGATGACCTGCCAACAACACAAACCAAGGAACTTTTAACAAAAAAGAGGGAGAACTTCTGTTATGTGGACAACGTGGTTTGGATTTTAAATGTCCGATACGGACCAGACCACAGTTGCTTGTAAAGTATGCAGCTTTCCGGTCCCAACAGCGACTCCAACACGACAAAAGTTTTTTTATCGCCTGAGCAAGAATCAAGAATACAGAGAGAATCAACAAGCAAAAGCAGGGTTGAGTAACGTTGCTGTTTGTGCTCCTAAGAAACTCCTGACGCAGACGTTCCATCAGGGGCAATTCTTTCACATTTTTGGACACTTCTCCAACTGATTTTGGGCTAGAATCACACAAAGCAGTACACAGTATCTCTAAAGTCATGTCATCAACATGGATCTTTCCCATTTCCTATATTCCTTCCTGACTGGCTACGAGAGCCTTCTTAAGTTTGTGTATGCTACATGACGGTCGCTTATTTCCCCATTCTTACTAGTACTATTTTGAAATAAATAAATAAATACTTCAAATAGCCGATCTACATGGGCGCGTTGATTAGACAATCTGCTGGTCGTGAGTGCGCTACGCGCCAACGGTAAATCAGGGCTGAGCATTATTTAGAATTGTGACTCACCGCCACATTGATGCTTTCTGGGACGGCCAGGTTTACGCTTCTTAGGTTGGATCTCCACACACTGCAGCGCAGGGGAGGGCAGACAGACAGGGTACTTTCTGGGACGACCACGGCCACGCTTCTGAGGTTCAACCACCATGTGCTGTACCGTCATACTGGAGACATCTGAGAGAGAGAGAGAGAGAGAGAGAGAGAGAGAGAGAGAGAGTTAGTTTTCTTTTAGCCAGCATCCTCCTTGTAAGCAGTGTTAATTTTGGCAGCACATTTTTTATTTAATTTTATTTGCATTCTTTTGAATAAAATGTGATTTAGTTTTAGTCATATTTTAGTCATCTAATTAGTTTTAGTCAAGTTTTAGTCGGCTAAATATCATAACATTTTAGTCGACTAAATGTACAGTTGTTTTTGTCGACAAAACATTTTTGACGGGCCTTGATGGTGTCTTATTGGCTGATTTTACACACTTGGTTGCACTCTGAAAATGGCCGATCTACAAGCTCACAATGTGTTGTGAGCTTGTAGATCGGCTATTTTCAGAGTGCAACACCTGAGTGCAACCAAACATAAAATGACTTCTTTTAGTTCTTTAGTTCTCGTTTTATTTCTTGACAAAATTGTCAATATATTTAGTCATAGTTTTAGTCATCATTGCTTAGTTTTTATTTCGATTTTATTTAGTTTTCGTCAGTGGAAAAAAGTAGTCGACGAACATGCATGGATATTGTTCTCCTGGACCATCATTTTGGGGACCAAAAATATATTTTACTGTTAAACTTAAGATAGCCGTTTTGGACAGAAATCCTCCTTTAACACAGTCCTCAAGCTGCAGTAGTCAGTGGAATCTAGGAGGAATTTAAACAGCACACACCTATCCTGCCCAAGTCTACTACAGGTTTCAGCCTTGCATCCAACAGTCCATGTCCCTGGTCCATCTCTCGCCGTTCCTCTGGTAACGTTGAATATCTTTTGGAGGCCATCTCTCCAGATGCTCTAGACCTCTCCCTGTGGCGGTCTGTGGAAAACACCATTGGGAAAAGAAGAAAAGGGGGGGACTTAGCATTCAGCAACTTTAAACAACATTACTTATTTTCTATCAATACACATCCCATGAAGCTTTGGAGATGTTTTTGTCCTGAGCCAATAATTCCATGACCGGTTCATCGGCCAATTGCAGACTCAGTAGGCAAACAGGCCCAAGTAAGGAGCGACATTTTTTACCTTTTTTTACTGAATTTGCACGTTTCTAACTCGGTTAAACAGTGACTTACTCACACATATCATACATATGCAGCAAAATTGGACTTGTTGCCTACCACCAATTGTTCTAGATATAATAAAGAAAATTAAATGTACAATAATATAGCCTACAGATATACCGGTAGTTATAGGAATATCCTAATAATTAGGGACTTGTCTTTAATAAACAGGCATAGACAGTGACAATGTGCACTGTGAGCTTGTAGATCGGCTATTTTAACTACTTCTTAAATAGGCCTATTTGTTTTCTAAGATCATTTCTTAGATCATTTTGTATTTTATTTATTCATGAAATTAGAAAAGTAATTTACTTATTTTTTTTAATCATGAAATGTTTAGCTTTTTTGGGGAGGGAATGTTTTTTGAAAATGTTTTGAAATAATTAAAAACAAAATGTAGGAATCCAAAAATGAAGGGACCCATAAAAATGTGTCCACGACCCACACATGGGTCCCGACCCAGTGTTTGGGAAACAGTTGTAAATCACAGATGATTCATTTAGTGGATTCTCCAGGCTGATCTAGCTAGCCATCATCGTCAAAGAAAAGGTCGATCCTTTTCACTTGTATCTCGAGCTCAGTTAGTCCGTTCTTAAGTTGAGAGACCAGACTTTTAGTGACTTGTCTCAGCCTCCTCCTTCTGTAGGAAGCGACTCTAGCGTTAGCATGTGGCTAAGCTAGCGAATCATCGTAAAATCAACAAGGCTATAACCAATAATATCACATCACGCATTGATGCAGAATAGCGCACGACCGCGATGCAAGCGAATCAAACAGCCAACAGTCCACAGAAACATAGGTTGGACCCCCACAGTCACACCACAACTACGGCAACTTTGCGAGCTTTGAGACTTTGAGCGCTCAGCTGTCTGTGGCTCGCAGTGCACTGAGTGCAGTCAGTGTTGACTTTGAGCGCTGCCAGCTGACGACGGCGTCACATGCAAGAGAAGGGCCTCAGGGAGCGCTTGATTTGTTAAAAAATAAAACGACCCACTCCCCCATCCACCTTCAACACCATTGTACTGACAAAACGGACGGCGCCGAGAATAAGAAATAAACGCTCCTCTTCTCACTGCTCCTCTGACGACACGATACCCCCCCCCCACCCCCCTAAACATTTTTTTTTACGAATCTGCACGATTCACACAAATGACCAATTTGGATTCAAAACGGTGATTTTCGCCGAAAAGCTACACGTTTGCATGCCTGAGTAGGAGACTCAATTGAGTCTTTGGACTCAAATTTTGGCTTAAGAATGCTACAAAAACAAGAATCTCCATGAATTAAAGGCTTCATGGTGTGTGTAATAGATATAAATTAAGTCATTTTTTAACAACTCCCATAAGCATGACGCCAAGCTTGACTAATGCGACCCTGGGAGTAGAAATGTGAAGCATGACAACAGTGATTCAAAGCGTGTGAAACATGACCAAAAGCTTCACTTCTATGTTTGTGCAACATTTTACAAAAAGCAGGTTGACTTTGCTGATAAAGAATCCTCGACGAAGAGCAATAGTGTGTTGAGTGTGTTGCTTAATATGGTTGAGTACAAAGCCGCTCACATTCTAAGGTAAAGTGTTCCATAGTCACCTGGATGCCATGTTGGATCTCCATCATAGCGTCTTCCTGTCCTCTCTTCATCCTCTCCTGCCATCTCATCTTCTCTTTCTTCGTCTCTTCCTTCTCTCTCCTCCTCTGGCAGAGGGGAGGGGACAGGACCGCCACATTGATGCTTTCTGGGACGGCCACGCTTCTGAGGTTCAACCACCATGTGCTGTACCGTCATACTGGAGACATCTGAGAGAGAGAGAGAGAGAGAGAGAGAGAGGGAGAGAGAGAGAGAGAGAGAGAGAGAGAGAGAGAGAGAGAGACAGACAGACAGACAGAGGATGGAGGATGTTATTGTCAGTATTATTACTCATAATCCTTGTAATCAACTCAAACAAATAGCAGAGTGCCATGATATGGTGTCACATTCTTAATCCATTGTAATAGATATGTATAAAGATGCAGTCTGCGGATACTAATATACATACTAAAATACTCTCCCCCTCGTTCATCTAGTAACCTCCAGCCCTAACCAGAGGCACAACCAGAGGTCATCAATAAGTCCGTACGCGTCCATGGAAAAGACTTGATGTTGTCCCTGGCAAATTATAATGTTCTTGTTTTGATCATGTAATGGTTTTCAATGTAATGGGTGTAAACCCATAGGTGGTCATTCAAATGGGTACCAGAATTATTTTATGGGTCCCGCAACGACACACGCATTATGTATCAATGGAGAAAACATCAAAACAGACTTAATTTAAACAAATAGTGGCAAATAGCTACTTGTACATAGTTAATAGACATAAGCATGGATTCACAAGACAATCTCAATCATCTCATCGATAATGCCAGAACGCACAGCTGTGGAGACTCCTCCACAGTCAGCTCAGCTGGTGCAGTGAAATGCTGTTAGCAGGAAGGATAGAGTTGTATGCGGATGCAGTGATTCTTAGTTTAACGCGTAATTTGTTTAAAAGTATGCCTCAGGAACGCAGGATGCAGGGCTAGTAGCATCACTGTGTATGTCAGTGGTTCTCTGGTAGCTTTTCATATCAAGGACCCGCAGGGCCCATTTGAAAAGATATGACAAAGACCTCCACAAGGACCTCCATTTGAAAAGATATGCCAAGGACCTTGGCATAGAATACCAGAAAACTCACCCTTGAACAATCACACCCTTTGCACATATAGTCATAGCCCTAGAATGTCTGTGATCATTCATATAGACTTTGTCCATATTTCATGTATACACAGCCATAGAACGCCCCCATTGCGCGGCGGTTAGCAGCTAATCTGCGCGGCCCTAAAGTGCTGCGCGCTACTTGTGTACTCACCCAATAATGTATTCCTGAATGCCAGAAAGGTCGCCCCTATTAAAGTCATCCCTTTTTTAAATTGGAAATGTCACCCCAGGGCACGGAATAGTCGAGAACGCATTCCCACCTAAACTTCTCTCTCCCCCTGGGAGAAGCAGCACGCATAATCTTGCCATCAATCACTATTCATAGTTCATAATTCCACATTTTGAACTGAAGTTCATGGCTCCCCAAAATGAACAAACTTTGTTATTTTTTTAACCATATCTTTGAATACTTTTGATTATTTCATACATATCAATTTGGGGGTCCTTGACATGAAAAGGTTTGAGAACCACTGATAGTAACATAGGCCAGGGGTTGGCAATTAGATTTGGCCTCGGGCCAATTTCTGGCCATGATCTGGCAGGCCAGAACATAATGAAAGGCTAATTTGAGAAATTCATAGTTAAACAATGTTACTGGAACTCAAAGACAGACTGCCTTACAAGACATAAGCATCTATGATAAAAAACAACATCACATCACATACATAGCCTATACATTTAGATATAAGAATGATTCATAATACATCACTTTGCACATCTCACAATGCTGTGCAGCACGACGCCTTGTGAGTTTGTAGATTGAATACTGTGCTCATTCTGCGCAACACCTCTGCACGTCGACAAATTGGTCGTTAGAGAAGTGATCGCAGCTGCTCGGCTACTTGTGCAGAAAGACAGACGGACAGCTATAAAACGCTAAACATCAGCCTTATCTGCTTCAATTTGGCAGCTATAAAATGCTAAACATCAGCCTTATCTGCTTCAATTTGGCAAGAGAAATGACACAGGAACACTATCCAAACGCATGGTGCGTTTATAGAGGAATATGGACAGAAAATGTATGCGTTTGTATCCTACCTGCTTCAATTTAATTGGCAAGAGAAATGAGTAATGACACAGGAACACTATCCAAACGCATGGTGCGTTTATAGAGGAATATGGACAGAAAATGTATGCGTGTGTATCCTACCTGGACTCATCATTGTCATCAATGCAAAGCCCCTTTAGAACCACAACAGCTTTGCCGTGACATTTTTGGCTGCTTGAAAGGATGGCACTTCCAAAGTAAGTTTCCACGCACTTTGACCACAGGTAAGGTGGGAATGCGTTCTCTGTTTGGACATTATAGCTACGCTAACCCAGTTGGGTCCAGTTTTGGCCCTGCGGGCCGCCTATTGCCGACCCCCTAGCCTATGTCATAGGCTATAATGACCAGTGCGGACAGAGAGGGGGAGAGAGAAGGGGGGAGAGACACAGCTGCTGCGTGCTGCTTCTCCCAGGGGGAGAGAGAAGTTTAGGTGGGAATGCGTTCTCTGTTTGAAAGAAGAAAGAAGAAAATATTATAACCGGTAAGGTCGGGATTTCCTATACTGGGGGTGAGATTTCCAATTTTTCTTGTTTTTCTTGAGGTCGGGGATTCCTTATACTGGGGGTGACACTTCCAATTTTCTAGGTCGTGATTTCCTAGACTGGGGGTCGACATTTCCCGAGTGACTTTTCTGCGATTGAGGGCGACTTGAAAAGAGGGCGACTTATCTGGCTACCTGTATTCCTCATCCTGGGAGAAAGACATTGTCCTATAGTGTCATATCCATTTGAAAGTTCTGGCTGAAAACGTGTACTTTGTAAAATATATCAAAACTTCCTTTTGGAAGCACAAAACGCACGGGGCACACAATTGACAGGTGCTTGTGATTGACGTGGGGTGACTAATCATCACACCACCTGCGTGATTGTGTGCCCCGTACATTTTGTGCAGGAAGTTTTGATATATTCAGTTCAGTCCAGCAGTCATTACGGGCCCCTCGCCCGGTCGTTTAAGTTGTCCGTGTTGGCTCGTGATGAGTGGTGATATTTTACAAAGTACACGTTTTCAGCCAGAAGTTTCAAATGGATATGACACTATAGGACAATGTCTTTCTCCCAGGCTGAGGATTTAATTATTGGGTGAGTACACAAGTAACACGCAGCACTTTTGTGCCGCACAGATTCGTTGCTAACCACCGCGCTATGGGGGCGTTCTATGGCCCTATTTGAGGGATTACACCAAAGTGTCAATCGACCAAAAATCAGAGACATTCTAGGGCTAGTATAGTCAGTGGTGCTTAAAGCTTTCGATGTCTAGGAAGGTATTTAGAGTTGTTTAACCCTAAATTACATTGTTAATCATACTACTTGAGTGATTAATAATTTATCGTGTCACATGTGTTGTGAATATATACCAATGGAATAGTCATAACAACATATATTATAAGATGATATACAGTTTAAAAGCATATGCTCACTTTCTTTAATTTGTGATTTGAATCACTTGAAATTCAGTGTCTTTAGACTTTTATCGTGGATAGTGAGAGACTTAATATCAGACATAATATCCGTTTCAGACGTTATAACTGACTGAAAGCAATGTAGTGACGATTTTATAGGTCTTGAGGTTTGCAAATTCAAAATAACACAGAAGATCTTTATTTTATTCTAATGGTTTGTTTTATTCTTCCAAAATAAGTTACTATGTGATGTTCCCGAAATTTGAATTACAATTTTGTCCAGGTATAAAGAAAAGTAGTGTAGCGATGTTTGATATAAACCTAACGTAAGTTGTGAACTTATTGTCTACGAAGGACAGAATGAGGGTGAGTTTGTTCGAGGGTGAGTTCTCCTGTTACCATGTATAGTATAACACACATACCTGCAGTGTGTAGTGTGGTTGGTGTTGTGTCTGTAACAGACATACAGTACAGTGTGTAGTTTGGTGGTGGTGTTGTGTATAACAGACTAGCCCCATATAGAACCTCACCCGTCGCTGCATACTGTTGTGCTCCGAGACGAGGTCCTATAATGGTTTCCCCGTGGGGGGGTCGAACGCCTCCAACGTTGAGGTAGAAATCACTCTTCCCGAAAGAAATGGTATCCACAAAGTAAAGGTAGTTCCGAGCTCCCAGACTGTGATAACCTAACCAGGGTCCATAAAACATGAACCAGGGCACGAAACAACCCCTTAAAATCGCTAGTTTTGTCAGCCGGTAATGTTTACAAGCCTGGAAGTTGCAGGCGGAATGGCAGCATTAGCGCCTCCTCTGTTCGAATGTCTGTTCGAATGCAGCGACGGTTGGGGCTACGTTCGACCAGAGGAGGTGCTAATGCTGCCATTCCGCCTGCAACTTCCAGGCTTGTAAACATTACCGGCTGACAAAACTAGCGATTTTAAGGGGTTGTTTCGTGCCCTGGTTCATGTCTTATGGACCCTGGTTAGGTTATCACAGTCGGGGAGCTCGGAACTACCTTTACTTTGTGGATACAATTTCGGGAAGAGTGTTTTCTACCTCAACGTTGGAGGCGTTCGACCCCCCCACGGGGAAACCTTTATACGGGGAAAACCGTCTCGAACAGTATGCAGCGACGGGTGAGGTTCTATATGGGGCTAATAACAGACATACCTGCAGTGTGCAGTTTGGTGTTGTTCAGTGTCTCTATCTCTCTCTGGAAGAGGTTGCACATGAACGCTGCCGCCGCACTGAGGCGCTCCAACACAAACACTCTGACATTGAGCTCCACACAACAATCATCAGCGCCAGGCTGTTGTTTGTCCAAAACACACAATATCTCCTCTCCCACCGACGTCATGTGTTCTTTTATCTTCAGCCGCACAGACTCCATGCTGCACATTTCACCTCCTTTGTGCACTAAGCGCCGTTCTGTTTTTATTTATTATGTTTTTAGCACGATAAAAGGCGGTGTTCCGTGAGCAGATAGAAGCCAGCAGAGATGAAAACTGAAAACTCCATGAAAACCTACACGACTTTACTTCCGGGTAAACAACGTATGTCACGCATGCGCATAAGGGCCCACGCACCGTTGCCTTGCCTCAATGCCTTTCGCCTCCTGGTGGAGGAGATGTGTATTTTTCTGTTTTCCCATGCATTTCCTGGCGTTCCGCTTGCAAAAATGGATCCGGAAATACATGGGAAAACAGAACGATATCGGATAAAAAGGCTTCTTATTAAAGAACACGGAGGTAATTATACAATACCGGCCAAGATTTACAAAGGGTTGTGACTTCATTAAGCAATTTGTTTGTGAAATTTGAATGTTTTTGTAGTTTGTATACGCTTTTCAACTCACGTCCGCCAACCTAGGTGAATCCTCATCCATGACGGTCGTACGTCATGTTATCAGCGACCGTCACGTTTCAGGGCTTTTGTATACCAGTGCCCACTCAACTCTCCCCATCAGACCAGACCAGAGCAGTCATTTTTGTTTTGACATTTCAATAAACAAATATATTCACTTCAGTTCACATGAACAATGTTGATGCAACAAAGAGATTGTGAATATCTGCGATGCAAGATAGTCTGTTCTTGAGAGACTAATCAAACCATGATGTTTCTAGAAGAAAGCTTATAACTAGCTTCCAGTGGCCGTAAGGTCATTTTCCCTCAAGTTCATTGCACATTATTTCATAATGTCTTGAGGAAAATTATGATTATTTTGTGTTTTGTAGTTAATTGCAAAAGAAAAAAATAAATGGTCAAGTTATTTTGTAAGTAATTGCATGAATAAATATTAAATGAAATCGAAGAAATTCCATAAATTAGAACACAAATATTTAAGAAATAGTGAAAATAGCTGATCAACAAGCTCACAACGCGGCGCGAAGTAACGCATTGTGAGCTTGAAGATCTGCTGTTTTCACTAGTGTGGGTCACAGGCAAATGTCTAACTTCTCTTTTGGGTCAAAAGCTAAAAAGTTTGGGAACCACTGGTGTAGACCACGTTGCTTAGCAGAGTTCAGTGCAATGCATGTTGTCAAGTGATGAAAATGGTCTATTAAGGTTATTAAGGTCATTAATGGGAGCCCAACTTACATTTTGATGTAAGTAATCAGTGAAGTAACTGAGTTACTTTTGAAATGAAGTACCAGGTCTACTAAAAACACATTTCAAAAACATTTAAACTTCTTTTTAAAATAAAAAATAAGAATACAACATTGGGAACATTTAAATAAAATGCAATCCACAATATAAACAAACAAATAATGTTTTGATCATATATACTGTGTATCATTGCTTTATCTGGCTGGCTGGGGGGGGGGGGGGGGGGGGTGCTCTCCATTCCGACATGCTGCCATTCCGACATTGACTTCTTATTGTCTGAGTGGTGGCACTTCCATAGAGGTTAGGGTTAGGTATAGTGTTAGTGTCGTAATGGATTGGGGGGATGTCGGAATGGGGAGATGCACCAGAACCCCATCTCCATATTTCAAAATGAAAACTTCCCATTTTGATCATTGTTTAAAAAAGGGAACTTAAAATTGATGTTTTTTTTTTTGTTTTTTTGTAGAAGGAGTTGCCTGAGTTTTAAACACCTGAGACTCTACTTTGATTGTCTAATGCTGCATTCACACTACGAAAAGCCAAGCTAATGGTTTGCTTGGTAATTCAATGTATTCTCCATGCAAACCAGCTTTAAAAATTTCCAAGCTTTTTTTTCCAGCTTGGACATTTTTAAAGCTGGTTTGCATAGAGAAAACATTGAATTACCAAGCAAACCATTAGCTTGGCTTTTCGTAGTGTGAATGCAGCATTAAGTACCGTATTGGATTTCGGAAAGCTGCACGTAGGAAAGTCCGAACTCCCCGGTGAAAGGTTTGGTGGTCGGAGATGAACAGGCCTTTAAGTTAAGGCATAAGAGAGCTGGTACTTTAGACAATCAAAATACAACCCCTTGACTCTGCCCCACATGTGACAAATGTGGGGCAGAGGTTCTGAATTGGCATCCAGGGAATGTGTGTGCAGTTTGGCAGCGACCGGCCCAACTACTCCGGAGATTAGCTGGTAACAGACGGATGGACGGACGGACGGACGGACGCACAAAGGGACAGGAGGCAAAACATAGTAAGTGTTATTATACCAGTGCCTATTTTTTATCATAAATATTAATTATAATAATCAATATTAAATTAACATTAATAATATGCATTATTATAATAGTTTATTATAGACAATATACATATACTCTTATTGTGGGATTATTGTAACCGTGGGTCACAGTTAACTATGAAAACTGGCAGATCCTGTCTGTCTGTCTGTCCGTCCGTGAGTAATGCCTCAATGGTTATATAAGACGCAGATGATTTCCCGGTTTTAATGGGTTATTCAATTCATGTTAGCAAGTTAATTGATTGATTGATTAGATTGATCAAATAAATACTTTATTCACAGTTTTCACAAAGTACAGAGGTACAGTTATACTGGTCCTATGTATTCAATTAATCAGGACATAATAAAGACACTCAGTACTATGCAAGTAAGATGCCTTAAGGGCGAGAAGCATCCGCAGGGAAACAAATTGCTAATTGACTATTTAGACTTAACTAAATATAATAATAATAATAAAAAGAAACATGTCATTTACGTTGTATTTATTTACGTACTATTCAACTAACAACTTCTCAGTATGAATGCTCATCATCTTCAGATGGGCATTTTGAACACATCAATTGCCAACACGCAACTAAAGATGTTTCACACCTGTATGTTTCTTCCTCATATGTTTTTGTAGGTGACATTTGTCCGCAAATAGTTTCCCACAAAATTTGCAAAAAAGTTCTTCTGTATGAACGCTCATGTGTGTTTGTAGAGAACCCTTCTGACTAAAACCATCACCACAAACTCTACAAAAATAGTGTTTTTCTCCTGTATGAAGCCTCATGTGCATCTGTAGATTATAGTTCTGAAGAAATGCCTTTCCACAAACCGTACAACTAAATGGCTTTACCCCTGTATGAGTCTTCATGTGTCTTGTCAGACTCTGGAGTGATTTAATACGTTTGCCACAAACTTCACAAACGTAAGACGTTGAACCTTTCTCTGTATGGGTCATCATGTGTGATTTTAGATGACTTGAGTGATTACAGCATTTGCCACAAACTGTACACATAAAGGGCTTTTCCCCTGTATGCACCCTCATGTGCACTTTTAGATTGGAAGGCTGAGTAAAGCCTTTGCCACAAAATGTACACGTATAGGGCTTTTCCCCTGTATGAACCCTCAAGTGACATTGTAGATGAGTATTCCCTGTACAGCATTTGCCACAAAACGTACAAATATAGCTCTTCTTCCCTGACTGACTCTTCATCGAGGGAGTTTGTATTGATGATGTTGGACCCTGGGGCAGTTTTTTGCTCAGAGACTTTTTTTTCCCTTTCACATTTTGTGATTTCAGTGTGGTTTCCTCCCAATCGTCATCAATGGCTTCAGAGTCATCAGCCTGTGTTTTCATGTGTTCAGTTGAGGTGCTGGCTACAGGCTCTGTCTCTCCGTTTTCATCATCATCATCATCATCATCATCATCATCATCATCATCTTCACTTTCCTCTTCTAGTAACGTCTCAGGGAGATGCAGGAAGTCTAGGTAAAACACATTAGAGACAAACAAAAACATTCGATGTTAGATCTTAGATCTAAAATGTTCCATGCAACTTTTCCTCTGTGTTATAGCTGGGGGTCAGATAAGGTGGATATGGTTGACTTGCGATTTGCTTGTGCTTTTGGGGTGAATTAATGTAAAGAAACTGCAACGACGCCTTGACTGTGCTTTTGTGTGGTGCCAAGCGCTCGCACGTCTAACTTTGTGTTTAGGTCCTTATGTATGAGTCTCAGTATGGGCACGGAACTCCATGTATGGAGATAACTAACATCACGTACAGAACAGCCCATACAAGGAGATATGCCTGTCTGCCATGTTTAATACCATGTGAAGTGAGCACTGCTCACTTTTCTTTCTTTGTCTTTTTTGTTGTGCATAGTGCAGGTTATTGTATATTGTAAGAGATACCATATGGCTGAGTGATCGTTATCGAGAAATAAAAAGCCTGATAGGCTAATAATTAGGTTATCCCGCTACTCAATAAAATTAACAATTTGACTAAATACTTATAACAAAACAAAGTATTTTCTTGCTTATAGTAATGACTGTATTCAGCACAACACGGTCGCCTTGGAAAAAAGGAAGTGTTGGTCAAATGGAATCCATTTTCTGTTACTGCAATGTCTATTTCTCGCTCCAAATATTTTTTATAACATTCTTGAGAGCAACGTTTAGTTGTAAATGACACTGTGTGTTTGTTTACATAGCTCTCGTGTTGGATACGGCACAGAATCCACGCAGTGCAGCCTGAGTGCTGCAGGTGCTCTGAGCCTTTGATTAGGCATCAGTCTGTTAACTGTCTGTTATCAAGAAATAACAGACAGCTGATTTCAGAGATTGACCAATCAGAATATAGCAAATAACAGACAGACGATTTCAGAGATTGACCAATCAGAATCTAGCAAATAACAGACAGACGATTTCAGAGATTGACCAATCAGAATCTAGCAAATAACAGACAGCCGATTTCAGAGATTGACCAATCAGAATCTAGCATTCAACCAAGCCGTGTGATAAACTTGATGGTGCTTTTTGTTCTCCTGTCCTTAGACTAGTTACTTGTGCAAGCAGAGCGCGCCAAGTACTGTAATTGGATGGGTATGTACGCATGTATGTCGGTGTCTCCTCTTGTTGAAGCCCGTAGCCCAATCAGGGACCAGCATCTCTCTGGCAACGTCATCATTAACAGCCATTATTACCCAGATTGTTTGAATGCTTGATTCCGATTGGTCAATAGCTGAAATCAGAGGACTGATATTTTTGGATAACAGACCGCTCCGCTCTACAGACCGCTGCCTAATCAAAGGCTCAAAGCACCTGGTGCACTCAAGCTGCACTGCGTGAATCTTGTGCTGTAATCAACATGTCAGCCATGTAAACAAACACACAGCGACATTTAGAACTAAACGTTGCTCTCAAGAATGTTTTAAAAAATATTTTAAGCGAGAAATAAGACAACGCAGTATCAGAAAATGGATTCTATCTAATCAGCACTTCCTTGTTTTCCAAGGCGACTGTGTCGCGCAGGGGGGGGGGGGGGGGGGGGGGGGCGTGACACAGCGTGACACTTGTGGAACACTTCCAGACATCTGTAAACAAGGAAATACTTTTAGTTTTGAGTCAAATTATTATTTTTATTTAGTAGCCGGGTAATAAGCGGGGTAAATACTGGCTCCTTGGGGGTTGTCCATATATAACATCCCGACGGACTGATCGGAACGGAACTCCGGAACTTCCCGAGGCGCAAGCCGAGGGGAGTTATCAGGCCGAAGGGATGTTATATATGGACAACCCCCAAGGAGCCAGTATTTATCCCTTACTTGAGGGACCAGCATTCCTGGTGTTCCAGTGTGGTTACACTGATGCGAGTCGTGAACAATCCACTGGGAACTGAATTACGTCATGTGAAGAATGACAACAGTGTTTTTGTCTTCTTTTTCTTTTCTTTTTTTTTTACAAAAATTCAACCACTTTCAAATCCAACAACTGAGGCAGCTTCTTCAAACTGTAGTCTGAACAATTAAAGTTATATCTCACCAATGTTTGGAGTGGCATCATGGCAAGGTAACTACATAACCCAAACCTCTGCCAAGGTGTAATTTGCTTAATGCTGTTGAATACAATGTTGTTCAAATTCTAAAGTAAAGTGTTCCATTGTCACCTGGATGCCATGTTGGATCGTCATCATAGCGTCTTCCTGTCCTCTCTTCATCCTCTCCTGCCATCTCATCTTCTCTTTCTTCGTCTCTTCCTGCTCTCTCCTCCTCTGGCAGAGGGGAGGGGACAGGACCGCCACATTTACGCTTTCTGGGACGGCCAGGTTTACGCTTCTTAGGTTGGATCTCCACACACTGCAGCGCAGGGGAGGGGACAGGACCGGCACATTTACGCTTTCTCGGACGACCAGGTTTACGCTGACGGCCACGCTTCTGAGATTCAACCACCATGTGCTGTACCGTCATACTGGAGACATCTGAGAGAGAGAGAGAGAGAGAGAGAGAGAGAGAGAAAGAAAGAGAAAGAGAGAGAGAGAGAGAGGATGCAGTATCCTATGTGTTATTATTAACCATAATTCAAACATGACATGGTGTCACACAGGCCTTTGGTGTTATCCATTTTTTGAGGGCACAAAGGCAAAATGCCAGGGCGGGAAGGCCATCAAATAAAACACGATTTTAGTCCATTAATAGAATTTGTTGAATTTAAGGGCTAACGATGATAACCTAAACTGCAGTGAAATAGATAAATGATGGTATTTAGTACAATCTGATCCATGCTCAGCCCTGCAACAATCAAAAAAGATGGGGACTCTGGGGAGTTAAGATTTCAGAATAAACATCTCTCTGCTTGTACTATCCAACAATCACTGCTTCGCCTCCGTTCACTGATTGGTCTAGAAGCTGGGTCGGCGGTCCCCTTGTATTCCACTGGCAGTTTATGAAAACAGTGGGCTGGGGACAGGGAGAAGACAGAGCAATGCTCTGGGAGAAGAATTGATTGATTGATTGAAGACTGTATTAGTTGTTTGCATAGGAAAGGTTAGTTTCATGACAGTACAGTTTACTGGTATAAGGTCAACTAAAAGGAGATCCTAGTAAGCTTTTCGGCTTATTGACACAGGAAACCTTTATGTATCTCATATACCATTGAATGACAGACGTATAGAACACCGCACTATGCAGTGGATGTCGTCAGAAAGAAATACATAGAGACACGGAAGACCGATGGAATGGAAGTAAATGCTGGCGAAATAAAATAGTGCAAGAAGTGGCACAAATGTTACTTTAACCCATTTATGACGCAATATTTTATGCTTTAAATATAAAAAAATAGCAGATATACAAGCTCACAGTGCCGCGCTGCGAGCTTGTAGATCTGCTATTTTTTCTTTTTTAATCGTGAAAATTAGAATTTTGACCCGATTCTATAAGTGTCTTTTGAACCCTTCTAAGATTTTTGGAAAAAAAACCTATGTTTATATGTCAGCAATCTTGCCAGCCATCGTCAAAGAAAATGTCCTTTTCCCTTAACTGGAGCTCAGTTAGTCTGTTCCTGAGAGACTACTATGTCAGTGGTGCTCAAACCTTTTCATGTCAAGGACCCGCAAAATGATATTTATTTGGCCACGGACCCCCATTTCAAAATATCTAGTTCCAGGGACCCCCCCAGAAGCAACATTTGAGTTACAAACGTGCGCTTTGAAAATGAATATATTCAAAGATTTGCACACATTTTCACGACTTTTTCAAAAATAGCAGATCTACAAGCTCGCAGCGCGGCACTCGGTGCAGCGCTGTGAGCTTGTATATCTGCTATTTTTCACTTGTTAAAGCATTCAATAATTCTAGGCCCTAAATGGGTTAAGAACAACATAACAACCACTGCCATGTCCACCATGTGTTGTATTGTTTTTACTATTAAATTATACATGGCCAGACCAGACGGCCAGCATCGCTGCCCCAAGTCTGTGCTTCAGGAAGTCAGAGTGCACATGAATCAGAGGCAGTGGTGTAAAGTAACTAAGTACAGTTACTTGAGTAGGCTACTGCAGTCTGTATCAAGTACATAGGTACTTTATTAGAGTATTTCCAATTTCCAATACTTTTACTTTCCACTACATCTCGGATCCAAACATTTTCCACTACATTCATTTGAAAACATTAGTTATTAGTTACTTTGTAGATTTCGATTATTATTACAGGCGGTCTGGCCTGACAGAAAGTAGCTATTAACATGTCTTTTGATTGATTGATTGAAGACTTTATTCGAAGTTTGCATAGGAAAAGGTACAGTTTCATGACGGTGCAGTTCACTGGTTTCAAAGTCTACTAAAAGGAGATCCTAGAAGACTAAGCTTATTTCCATAGGAAACCATTTAAGTATCTCATGTAACATTGAATGACAGACGGATAGAACGCAGTACTACCGTAGACTTTTATGAACCAAATTAGCTGAGTTTGACATTGTTTAATACAATCAACAAAAGAAAATGTTTTGATTCACTGAATCCCAATGGGAGGTATTGCAACAACCCTAGATTCGTCATGTTAAAAAATAAAATAAAAATCTATTGTTGCAATGTGCGGCTACAGTACAGACCCACAGCCACGACGAGGACAGCTACTTGTTTTTTCGCCGTGTTTAACCAGATAAAGCCATTTCAATTCAATTCAATTCAAGGAGCTTTATTGGCATGAGAAAACATGTTTACATTGCCAAAGCAAGTGTCACAAATAAAATAAAAATCGAACCTCTGTTCGAAGTGGAGCTGTGTGTGTGTGTGTGTGTGTGTGTGTGTGTGTGTGTGTGTGTGTGTGTATTGCAGTTGATGCTCAGGGCAGGCTAGACTCAACAGCACCTCTCTGGTCACCCAGGGTACTCAGGCTACACCAGAGGCTACATACAGACAGACAGACACTGAGCGGTGGTTTACCCACCTCATAGATCATGTGTACCGATTTTTGTGACATTTGAAGAAAATATGTAGGAAAAGGAGCAAAAAGTGTGTTTTGGAGAAAATTCAAGATGGCGGAAAATCTATCCTGGCGCAAATGGGCGTGGCCTATATGGGGAGATGCGTCTTGACCCAAGGAATCCAGGGAAAAAAGAATTTTAATTTTCCGATCTACGGTTCAAGAGTTACGGGGCAAAACGTAAAGTGGGCCGTTATAGCGCCACCATGAGGCCGAGTGATGTAATTATTTTTCGATTAATTCTTAAAATCATTATGAATCTCCTCTCCGAGGTTTGAAACTGTAGCTCCTATGGTTTACGAGAGAAAAATACTTGAAAGTGATTTCTTGCATTGTCCCATTATAAGTCAATGGGGACAATTAAGCGTCGTTTTTTGCCGATTACGTCGGCATGGTAAGGCGGATCGGAACGAAAGGTAATAGAACACCATTCCCGGCCGAGCCGCACATTTTGATGTATATATTGCGCGAGTGGCGTAAATGGTGCGGCACTAGTTACGCACCGAAGTTTAGGCTACATACACGGAGACACACACACACGGCCACGTATAGGGAGCTTGTGTTCCACACAGCTCCAAAAACTGTTGAAAATGGGGAACATTATAGGCTACATTGGGAGGGGGTACAGCATTGTGTAAACAGAGCTATGTCGCATTGTGACATTTTATATACAGCTTATATATAACGCTATAAAGCTTTTGGAACAAATAACAGCATTATTTTTTCTCAAAATGCATGTAAGGCCGGGTATCTGTTTCATACTGTATGTGTAGTAGGTCTAGATGTCAATTCATGGTTTATAGTCCTATAAACCATGAGACTATTTCAATGGGACCGTACCTATGTTCCCCAGGTTCTATGTTCCCCACTTTCTTACCACCTAAACCTACCCCTACCCTAGCCGCAAATTGCAACACTAGATCTTTTATAATCGGATGAATCTAGGGTTGCAATACCTCCCATAGGCAGCCGATGCATCAAAAAGTTTTTTTGCTATCTGATTGTGTTAAACGACGTCAAACTCACCAATATTGCGGCTCTATGGAAAGCTTGGAATTTACTCTTTCTATCTGCAAAGTGTTTGTTTCAGAAAAATCTACAGTAGACATGTTAGGAGCTACTTTCTATGCAAGAAATTTGGTTCAGGTGATCATTTTTTCTAAGTCCTGGAGTTTGGAAGCGCTTGTGGAAAATCCCTCAACGGCCCCTGTGACCACCTGGTTCTAAATGTCACCTTATGCAGGAGGCAGCGGGACATGGCGTTATAGAAGACGAGCGCTTCCGAAGTTCAACACTTAGAAAATAAACCATAGCTGCTAGGATTTCTTGACAGAAAATAAATCATAACAATTATAAGGTGGATTCTTCAGAAACAAACACTTTGCAGATAGCAAGAGTAAATTCCAAGCTTTCCATAGTCAAGTCAAGTCAAGTCACATGTATTTGTATAGCACATTTCATACGACAAGCGCAAGCTCAATGTGCTTCAATGAAAATGACACAATAGAGCCACAATATTGGTGAGTTTGAAGTCGTTTAATACAATCAGATAGCAAAAAACTGTTTTGATGCATTGGATCCCTATGGGAGGTATTGCAACCCTAGATTCATCCGAGTATAAAAAAAATCTAGTGTTGCAATTTGCGGCTACCCTACCCCTACCCCTAACCATAACCTCACTAAACTAATGCTGTGAGGTGGGGAACATAGAACCTGGGGAACATAGGTTGGACCCCATTTCAATAAACCTGTTTGAAAAGCAGCTTAACCAACCTGCTCTGTGGAGTTTGAGCAGCTTGTCTTGTTTCTCCAGCTGAGTTTCCAGTGTCTCCATCTCTCTCTGGAAGAGCTCGCACACGAACCGTTCCACCGCACTGAGACACTCCAACACAAACACTCTGACATCAATCTGAACGCTACAAACATCACGCTGCTGTTTTTCCAAAACACACGACATCTCCTCTCCCACCGACGTCAGGTGTTCATTTATCGACAGCCGTAGAGACTCTATTGTGGTTTTCACTGCTGGAACACGAGACATTTTCCCCACAAAGTGACCGTTGGCTCCGCAGACAGCAGCAACATGAGCAGCAAGCCAGCAACTGTGGAAAAACTACACGTATTAACTTCCGGGGTCAACACTGACCAGCGTACAGACACCGTTCCTTAATGCATTCCGCCCCCTAGCGGAGGAGCTGTATAACTGTCAAAACAGGGACTGTCGGTTATGACATCACCGCAAGATTCGGGGCTTAACTCCGCCCACTTTGGCGGCCATTGCCATTGTTAGGTCTTGGATGCATCAAGATCAGTCTGTACTAGTTCTACTTGTTGAGCAAGCAACGATACTTTACTTCAATCGCTCTAGGCTTTGATTGCATTTCAATAAAACCATATTTGATCAACATAACGATCACACACATTTTACTGTTTATAGGGAATGTTATATTATTATAAAACCGATCTTTATTTCCAAAGCAACCGATGAATGTGATTGCTGTTCTGATCTGCTTGTGCTCTTTCTGCGCTCATGCATGGACAGCCGAAGTCGCGATTTTAGCGTGATATCTTTTTATTGAGAGGCAATATGAGCACCAGCAAATGAAAGCAGACATTCCAGTGAATATGGACACGTTTAAAAATTTTTTTTTTGATGAAAATTGACAGAGTAATGGCCGAGTCAAATTGCAAGTGGTCTTGGCAGTGGCCCAATAACTGGCTGTAGGCACGCTATGTGGTGTAAAGTAATTAAGTATATTTACTTAAGTACTGTACTTAAGTACACTTTTGAGCTATATGTACTTTGCCAATATTAGTACTTCTTCTCCACTACAGCTCTGATCCAAATATTGTAGGCCTGCTTTTACTCCACTGCGTTTATTTCAAAACTTTAGTTAGTAATGCTAGGCCTACTATACTTTGTAGATTTTGATTATTATTACAAAACATCATTAACCACTTCAGCATATAGGCCTACATATATTTTGACCATTTGAAAATAGCCGATCTACAAGCTCACAATGTTAGATCCATGCTATTTTCAAAAGATGTTTTGATAACTTGAAAGGGACATCTGCACAATGAGTAGGCCTACTTTTACTGTTGGTACTTTAAGTACATTTTGATACCATTACCAATACTTTTATACTTTTACTCATGTACATTTTGAATAGTCCTACTACTGGACTTCCACTTGTAATAGAGTAGCCTACACTTGCATTGACCAATCCATCTTGTCTACAACCAGCGAACTGTCATTGCTGTTCTCCGGTCATCGCTTCCTTTTATCCAAGAGTCTCACTAGAAAGATAGGCTAGCAACGAACATGGCGGGCGGAAGTGGCCGATTTTTGCAAGGCCACGCCCAGTCCTCACCCCCTATACACCCCAACTAAAAAAAAGAAAGCCTGTCCGTCTGGGATTTAAAGCATACAAGCTCATGCAGATCAATGGCATCTGTTCCCCAATTTTACTGAAAAGATAAAGCAAAGGACAAGGACAACGTTTGAGCATGAGAAAGCACTGCAAAGCAGAAAGCCCACAACACTCCAAATTAAACTTAAGTCTCAAGGTGCAATGTGCTGAACAATATCACTAAACTGAGAAAACAACCAGCAATGTATGTCCTTTAAACATTGATTTATGTCTGCCTCACCCAGACAGAGCAATGGACACGTTTCAACCTAATAGGTATTCCTCAGCATTGTCATGATAAAAATAAAAATCACACCCGTGTGAAGTGGAGCTGTGTGTGTGTGTGTGTGTGTGTGTGTGTGTGTGTGTGTGTGTGTGTGTGTGTGTGGATCATGTGTACCGATTTTTGTGACATTTGAAGAAAATATGTAGGAAAAGGAGCAAAAAGTGTGTTTTGGAGAAAATTCAAGATGGCGGAAAATCTATCATGGCGCAAATGGGCGTGGCCTATATGGGGAGATGCCTCATGACTCAAGGAATCCAGGGAAAAAATATTTTTAATTTTCCGACCTACGGTTCAAGAGTTACAGGCCAAAACGTAAAGTGGGGTGTTATAGCGCCACCATGAGGCCAAATGACACAATTATTTTTTATTTAATCCTTGAAATCATTATGAACCTCCTCTCCAAGTCTTGAAACTGTAGCCCCTGTGGTTTGCGAGAGACAAATAATTGAATGTGAGTTTTTGCGATTCCCATTCTAAGTCAATGGGGAAAATTAATTCACTAATAAATTAATATCAATTAAACTATAGAACCTTTCTCTTAGAAAAGTAATAGCCCACGATTCCCGAGTAAGCCGGTCGATTTGACATATGGCGCGAGTGTTTGGTGGCAAAACTGTGGGACTAGTGGCGTGCCGAAGTTTAGGAAGTTCAGGCTACATACACACAGACACACACACAGACAGACAGACAGACACACACACACACACACACACAGACCCACACAGCCACGTATAGGGAGCCTGTGTTTCACACAGCTCCAATAATATAATGTTTATAGAATTTAGAAGCACAAAAACAAAATACATGATGATTCGACTACTTCTCGAACTGGGGCCTTTTCTCCCACACATTTTGCTAGCCAAAGATGGCTCAACGGGATTGACTTTCAAAATAGTCAATGTAGTCATCTGCCCTCAATCCCCTCAGTACCCGCTTATCTGACCAAACATCTCCAAAACGTTAGCGACACCCACAGCCACACCACCACCACCACCAGAGTGAGAGCACAGTTTACAATTTAGGCATTTAGCAGATGCTTTTAATCCAAAGCAATTTACAATAAGCAGGTAATGCACATCACTATAATACCTGTTTATTGTAAATTGCTTTGGATTAAGCGCTTAAGAGCACATGCGATCTGATAACACAACCCCATAAGACAAAGATGGGTACATTCTCCTAGCCTGATACTTCAGTCCGCACATCACCACCCCCTGCTGGTGGGTGGTGTGTAGTGTGGACTGAACCCGGAGATATTTTAATCTATTTCAAGCTCGCCCAAAGAGCGGGCGCATTGAATGGGCCAATCAGGGTTGTATGCTTGGGGCACGTGGTTTGGCTGCTCCGGTCCCAGCCCCCTCCAAACAGAGCTCTTCTGCCCACGTCAGAGCAGTGTAGGCCCACGTGAGATTCACTAGTGGACTCTGATTGGTGTCCTCTGCCCACGTGAGAGTCTAGTGGACTCTGATTGGTCCGTAAAAACTGTCATGGCGGAGTCAGACTCGACTCGAATTCTTTTAATAAACTATATAATAGTGCCGTTTCATTACGTTTTAATACCATTTTGCACTAACGTAAACATGCAGTCATATAATATGTTATGAGAAATAACGTATTTTTGCAATGACACGCCACGTCGCCGTCGGAGGCTCTAAGCGTGTGTGTGTGTGTGTGTGTGTGTATGTGTGTGTGTGTGTGTGTGGGTGACGTCAATAGTCTTTACCCCGCCCCCGGCGAAGTAGAATCTCCGTCCCCAGTTTCAGACTCTCTCCCGAAGTGAAACGTAGTGATGAGTCTGGAGGCTTGCAGTCAGGCTAACATTCTCCTTCTACAACACTGCCACCAAGTGTGGAATTCCTTGACTACTTCCCTTAAAACAGGGATCATAGTATTTTTATTACTGCAATGATTTTATTTTTCCTTTTTTTTTTTTATGTAAACAAGACTGTAAAAGGACTTATTTGGGATGCCCCTGCACTTTCACTGTATTACTTTTTTTTTGTATTGCCTATACTTGTACTGTTCTCCATTTGTGTCTAATAAAATGTTCAATCAAATCAAACACACACCCATAAACACACAAAAAGAAACAATGGAAAATAATACCCAGCAGCATAGAGAAGTGCATGCATTGGTTTAAAGTGCTAAATGCACATTGTCACATATATGCATAACGAGTCAGGGCAAGTTCAGATGTCAAATTATATACTTTGTTGATTACATAATTTATTAACAGTTTGCACAAAGCACAGAGGTACAGTTACACTATAATGCTAAAAGAATAACACAACCAACTCACAACAAGAAAATAATCCTTGATACTAGGAGCAGTAAAATATATTTACAGAAGAAAAGAACACATACAGTAGGGGGGTACTTTACTTTGGCAAGGTAGAAGACATCTAGATCCATTTGCAAATTGCAGACAGGTGGTCTTTAATTGCAAGGGTAAGGAGTAATATTGTAATTTAATGTGACTTAGTGCTGTAGTGTCTATTGTCACCATTATCTTGGGTTAGAATAATACCATTTGTCTGTTGTGTCATGTATCAATTAATATGGTTTATTTGTGTGTGTGTGTGTGTGTGTGTGTGTGTGTGTGTGTGTGTGTGTGTGTGTGTGTGTGTGTGTGTGTGTGTGTGTGTGCTTTATTTGCGTACTGTTCAACTAACAACTCATCATCTTTAGATGTGCATTTTGAACACATCATTTGCCAACCCACAACTAAAGGTGTTTCCCCCCTGTATGTTTCCTCCTCATATGTCTTTTTAGATTTTCTTTTTGCCCAAACTGCTCTGCACAAAATGTGCATGTAAAGGTTTTTTTCTCCTGTATGAACCAGCATGTGTCTTTGTAGAGCACGTTTTTGTCTAAAAGCTTTGCCACAAACTGTACAAATATGTTTTTTTTCTCCTGTATGAGTGTTCATGTGTTGATTTAAAGATGACCTGTGTCTTAAGTTTTTTCCACAAACCGTACAAATGCAGGGCTTTCCCTCAGTATGCGTCATCATGTGTGATTTCAGACATCCGATTAATTTAAAACCTTTGCCACAAACTTCACAAATGTAAGACCTTTTGTCTGTATGCATTGTCATGTGTTTTTTTAGATGACTTATGTGATTAAAGCTTTTGCCACAAACTGTACACATAAAGGGCTTTTCCCCAGTATGCATCCTCATGTGCGCTTGTAGATTGCCTTTTTGACTAAAGCCTTTGCAACAAACTGTACAAGTAAAGGGCTTTTCCCCTGTATGAACCCTCATGTGACTTTGTAGATTAGACTTGTGACCACATTCCTTTCCACAAACCTCACAAGTGAAGGGCTTTCCCCCTGTATGTGACCTCATGTGGTGCTGTAGATTAGCCTTCTGACCACAGCATTTGCCACAAACCTCACAAATATAGCTCTTCTTCCCTGATGGACTCCTCATCCAGGGAGTTTGTTTTGATGATTTTGGATCCTGGGACAGTTTTTTGCTCAAAGACAATCTTTGTCCTTCCACATTTTGTGTCTTTTGTGATTTCAGTGTGTTTAAAGCTAAATGGCCTTCCGTGGTTTCCTCCCAATCCTCATCAATGGCTTCAGTGTCAGATTCAGAACAGTGTGAAGAGAGCTGGTCATCAGCAGTCGGTTGTGTTTTCATGTGTTCAGTTGAGGTGCTGGCTACAGCCTCTGTCTCTCTGTTCTCATCATCATCTTCACTTTCCTCTTCTAGTAATGTCATAATTGACCCATCATCCTCCTCTGGTCTTTGAAGTAGCTCCTCCTGTTCTTCTTTACTCAGTGGAGGGTCTGATTCTTCCTGGATCCTCACCTGTTGTTCAGGGACAACCTCCTCTTTACACACAGGGAGTTGCAAGAAGTCTAGGAAAAAAAGACACATTAAAGAAAAACAAAAACACATTTGATGTTAGATCTTTAAAATGTTCCATGACACTTTTCCTCTGTGTTATAGCTGTGAGTCAGATATGGTTGACTTATGTTTTGCTTGTGCTTCGGGGTGGGATAATGTAATGAAACTGAAACAACAACCTTACTGTGCAGTGTGCACCTTTGAGCGGTGATAACCGCTCCTATGTCTGGCTTTGTGTGTAGGTCCCTGTGTACGAGTGTTCGTATGAGCAGGAGTACAACAAGTGTTCATATTTTAGATTGTAATTGGAGAACAGTTAAGATGAGTGTTAAAATGTTTTCATTTATTGCTTTCTATTGTTTTAGCGATTTTAGTAGTTTGATTTCAGCATGTGTACAATTGGCTAAATATGTATTTTTAGACACAACAAGCCACCAATGTCTTTGTTACTATTTACACCAGCCCCATAAGTCAAATCAGACCATGAAAGATTGCGGTGCATCTTGGGAATGAGCTTATTGTGTCTAAAAATACATATTTAACCATGTGCATGCATGCAAATCAAAATCACTAAAATGATAGATAGAAGTAAATGAAAACATGTTAACACTCATCTTCTCTTTCATCTTAATGACAATTTAAAATATGAAAAGTTGTCCTTTAAATATGTTGATATAAGAGAGCTTATTTGTCAGCAATCTGGCTAGCCATCATCAAAGAAAAGGGAGTTTGATGATTAAGAAAAACTTGAGAAATGTTTTGTTAAAGTAGCTTTTACTGTGGCAGAGTCTTAATTTAATGTAACATCATTATTAACAACACATATGGTGCCAACCCAGAGTTTCCCGAGTTTGTATTGGTACCACCCCTGTGCCAACCCCGAGTTTCCCGAGTTCAATTTTTTTTGGACCTCCAGAAATGTATTAGGCATGATCGCGATCGCGAAATTGCATGTTTAACCCCCATACCAACCCATTCTTTCAAACATGGCAGCCATGTTTGTTTACATCTGAAGAAAACATAATGGCTGATAAGTCATGAATGCCTGAACGGATTTCCAAGCGGATTTTTTTGTTTGAAAGCTGTGAACAGTGTGCACACACGTGGTGCATCATCTAGGCATGGGCGTGCACGATCAGTGCACTATAAATTACATGGAAGTCTATGGAGACCATGGCATCGCGCGACATTGAAGAGAAAAAATCATTGCAACATAAGAACATTAACATTGTCCTTTTTCCATGTCAAGGACCCCCAAATTGACATTTATTAGCGTGTGGACCCCCTTTTGAAAAGAAAGCCAGGGACCCCCATAAGAGATGCTTTATATACCACTCTAGCAGTGATTCTCATTTAATCATCCCCACACTGGAAGAAAGTGAATTTATCAACTGCAAATCTAGTGTACGTAGGACAAACTAAACGACCCCTCAAACAAAGAATATCAGAGCACAAAACTGCAATCCGTACAGGAAATATGGATTATGCAATTGCAAAACACTATGCTGAAGCAAATCATGGTTCACCCTCCTCATTAAGATTCACTGGGATTGAGAAAATCGTGATGCCCACCAGAGGCGGTGATATTCTAAAGAGACTGGCCCAGAGAGAGATGTAGTGGATATACACACTCAACACAATGACACCCAATGGACTCAAAGGGATATTTCACTTTCAAAATACTTTTGGTAATTTTATCGTCTAATCAGGCTTTTATGAACACCCTGAACCACCATGCACCATGTGTGTGCCCGCTGTTCAAACAAAAAGATCTGCATGGAAATTCGTTGCATCCATGCATTCATGATATAGCAGCCATTATGTTTTCTTCAAATGTAAACAAACATGGCTGCCATGTTTGAACAATGGGGTTGGTATGGGGGTAAAATATGCAATTTCGCAAAAAAAAATATAGATGAATACAAAGTCGCTCAAATTCTAAAGTAAAGTGTTCCATTGTCACCTGGATGCCATTTTGGATCGCCATCATAGCGTATTCCTGTCCTCTCTTCATCCTCACCTGCCATCTCATCTTCTCTTTCTTCGTCTCTTCCTTCTCTCTCCTCCTCTGGCAGAGGGGAGGGGACAGGACCGCCACATTGATGCTTTCTGGAACGGCCAGGTTTACGCTTCTTAGGTTGGATCTCCACACACTGCAGCGCAGGGGAGGGCAGGCAGACAGGGGACTTTCTGGGACGGCCACGGCCACGCTTCTGAGGTTCAACCACCATGTGCTGTACCGTCATACTGGAGACATCTGAGAGAGAGAGAGAGAGAGAGAGAGAGAGAGAGAGAGAGAGAGAGAGAGAGAGATAGAGAGAGAGAGATGTTATTATTAACCATACTCCTAGTAATCAACTCAAACAAATAGCAGAGCACCATGACATGGGCTGCGTCCGAAATCCACCCTATTCTCTAATGTAGTGTACTAAAAGTGGGCTCCGCCATTTTGAACTAGTGTCCGAATGTATAGTGAGCATTTTTGTACCCTAATATAGTGTACTGAAGTATCCCACAATGCATTTTGATTTGTAGTGAGCATTCGATGGTCACTATTCAAGCCGATTCAAGTCCTACCGGCCCACAATGCACTGCGGCCGCTGTGCACTGCGGCCGCATGCAGTGTGCACGCGCACGCGCACACGCACACTGCAGGCTCTGGGCAGGACGCAACTAGCCGTAGCCACCTGTTGCTGAGTAAAAGCAACAGAGCCGCTCGTAGCAGAACCACCGGCTAAAGAAAACAACTCGTACAAATGTCCACAGCCTTGTCACCAGAGAACAAATGATGAAAAAAGCTCTAAAGTTGTTTATGAAGAGAATATACGAGAATAGACGCTGGAGGCTAGGGGTGGGCGATATGGCGATAATTATCGTCTCTGCGATACAGCTTTGCCACGATAGGCCATTTCAGAATATCGTTTCTCTCGTGATACAAACAGTCATTTAGAAAAGGCTCTGGATACAGCGAGTGCACGTTCCATGAGTCGCAGCTCTATTGCTTAATTTATACTTCTAAAGTACTGTGGTGTAATTCGCCAAAAAGAACAGATCTACAAGCTATAACGTGTCGCGGCTCAACGTGTCATATAGTTTGAGGATCTGTCCCCTGCTTTCACGGCCCCTCCCCCGTGCAGCACGCAGACAGGCTACAGAGTGTCTACAGCACTGACTGAGTTGTGATTGTGTGCAGGAGCACGGCACAGTGGTCCACGATTTAGTTTCACTTTCACGGGACTTTAGTAAAGCAGTGATGCAGCTTGGCCTGCATTCTTTGAAGCATATTTTTTATAATGGATGCATTAAACTAACAGGACGCAAACTACTTATCCGTCCTGCTATCGCTATCAGCCATCTCACTGCTTGCAAAGCTGAACTGTGCTGGAGTCTCATCCATAGCTGTGTGTTCTGGCAGTATTGATGAGATGATTTAGATCACCTTGTAAATCCATGCATCTGTTTTTATTAACTATAAACAAGTAGCTATTTGCTGCTATTTGTAAAGTGCTTATGTTTTCACCATTGATGCATGCGTGTGTCGTCGCGAATCGCGGTGAAATCGTCGCGTCTATTTTGCGTCTATTTTATCTATTACATAATTGGCTTAGTCATAAAAACCATGCCATTATTGTTAGTAGAAAAGCGAAAAGCTAGGATGATAATGAGTGAGTAATTCTCTAAAAATAAAGCTTGTATCATAACAAACCTCCTGACTTTGGTTGGTCATAAGGTAATTTGTTTTCCCTCAAGTTTCAATGGTAAGGCATGGGTTGTTGTCAACCTGTGGGTCGAGACCCCCAGAGAGGTCCCGCCAAATTGTTTTGAATATAGCCTATCTACAAGCTCACAACACTCAAAAAACATTTCAAAGGAACCCATAAAACATTTCTGGGACCCATTTGAATGACCTGAACCATCATCACACCAACTAGTAAATATTTTAGAGGTAAAAGATGATAATTGTTTAATCAAACATCTGAATGTTATCATTAAAAAAAAACTATCTTTCTATCTGCAGCATAAAAATGAATAGATTATCTATAGAATATCTGTGTGGGTCTAATAAACCAACCATAAGGTAATTTGTTTTCCCTCAAGTTTCAATGGTAAGGCATGGGTTGTTGTCAACCTGTGGGTCGAGACCCCCAGAGAGGTCCCGCCAAATTGTTTTGAATATAGCCGATCTACAAGCTCACAACACTCTGATAACATTTTAAGGGAACCCATAAAACATTTCTGGGACCCATTTGAATGACCTGAACCATCATCACACCAACTAGTAAATATTTTGAGGTAAAAAATGATAATTGTTTAATCAAAAATCTGAATGTTATCATTAAAAAAATCATAGATTAGTCTATCTATCTATAGAATATATGTGAGGGTCTAATAATCATAATAAACCTAAAAACCCGCATAAAACAGTATCGTGATAATATCGTGTATCGTGATACTGCATGAAGCATATCGTGATAATGCTTTTATCCAGTATCGCCCACCCCTACTGGAGGCTTTTGTTTTTCGATCTCTCTCTTTCTTCCCAACCTTCCACAGCTGATGATAATAATCATGATAAATAATGTTATTTAAATTAGCAAGAATAACCTATTTTATCACAAACATGGGTGTATGTCTGCATGTGAGACGAATGTGGCACAAACGATTCATTCATTCACCAATGAATGAATGAATACAATTTTAAAAATATATCTATATTTTTGCTCAACCCCGGCTGGGTCACCTGGGCGAGGGTGTATGATGTTGCGAGACCCAAAACACCCGTCGACCCCAGGCTACATCACTGATGATACGTCCCAGTTGCATCCTTGTGATGTTTTTTTTTTTTTTCATTATTAGTTCTATTTATAGTGGCTCATAGGAATAGACTATGTGACAACCAGGAATAGTTTGGTGACCACCGGAGACTCGGTTGACGGCCGGGATTTAGACGGCACCCGGGAGCAGGTTGGGTTAGCGCCCCAGCCTGTGTCTTCCGTGAGGAAGAAGCCCAACAAATCCACGGTGAGGCCTTTAGGAGGGCCATTCAACTGCAGCAGCTGAATGGAATGTTTGGATTGGGGTCTGGTGCAACGCACAGGTTCTGAACCTGGTGAGAGCAGGAGAGGACCTGGTG